>NC_090935.1:1049795171-1050098201 GCF_040938575.1 Ambystoma mexicanum
CGCCCGGGGCGCCCTACTCACCGTCTCAAAGGTAGGGCGCCCCGGCACCGAGAGCACTCGGTGTTGCGTCGCTTTGTATTTTTTTTTTTTTTTACATTTTTTTGGGCGCCAAGAGGCGCTGGGCGCCCCTCCCGTTATCAAGAGGCGCTGGGCGCCCTTCCCGTCACCAAGGAGCACCTGGGATCTCGAGGTGCACCTTGGTGACGTGTCGGGTTGTCGCCTCTCAGGTGGCCGACGGACATTGGACTAATTAAAAAGCCCCCTGCCCTTTGGCGAGGGGGCTTTTTAATTGGTCCAATGCTGCTTTCTTAAATCCCAGGGCCTGGCAATGGCATGCTGCCTTTAGCCTCTGCCAGACTGCCCCAGTTACTCAGGTGAATCCTGTTGGTGCCGTGCCTGGCCTGCGTGCAATTCTGCTGCCTTCCGACTCGCCACCCACATTAAAGTAAGTGCTGCTTTTAATGTATGTGTGTGGATGATGTGCGTGTGTTATGTAGGGGATTTTCTTTTAATGTATGTGTGTGGATTATGTGCGTGCGTTGTGTAGGGGGCTTTTCTTTTTATGTATGTATGTGGATGGTGTGCGCATGTTGTGTAGGGGCCTTTGCTTTTAATGTGTGTGGATGGTGACTATGCATGTGGATGGTGGGTACATGTTGTGTAGGGGGCTTTACTTTTAATGTGTGTGTATGGTGACTGCATGCATGTGGATGGTGGGCGCATGTTGTGTAGGGGCCTTTGCTTTTAATGTGTGTGGATGGTGACTATGCATGTGGATGGTGGGCGCAAGTTGTGTAGGGGGCTTTACTTTTAATGTGTGTGGATGGTGACTGCATGCATGTGGATGGTGTGCGCATGTTGTGTAGGGGGCTTTGCTTTTAATGTTAGTGGATGGTGACTGCATGCATGTGGATGGTGGGCGCATGTTGTGCAGGGGCCTTTGCTTTTAATGTGTGTGGGTGGTGACTATGCATGTGGATGGTGGGCGCATGTTGTGTAAGGGCATTTGCTTTTAATGTGTGTGGATGGTGACTGTATGCATGTGGATGGTGTGTGCATGTTGTGTAGGGGCCTTTGCTTTTTAATGTGTGTGGGTGGTGACTGTATGCATGTAGATGGTGGGCGCATGTTGTGTAGGGGGCTTTACTTTTAATGTGTGTGGATGGTGACTGCATGCATGTGGATGGTGTGCGCATGTTGTGTAGGGGCCTTTGCTTTTAATGTGTGTGGATGGTGACTGTATGCATGTGGATGGTGGGCGCATGTTGTGTAGGGGGCTTTGCTTTTAATGTGTGTGGATGGTGTGTTGCTTGTGTTGCCTAGGTGTTTCAAGATTGGCGTGTGTATTTTTCTTTTTTTGGGGGGGCGCCAAATTTTGTTTTGCCCAGGGCGCTGCGGGTGCTAAGGCCGGCCCTGATCTCCACGCAAGAGGCCCATGGCTCCTGGAGGAGAGATCTCTACACATCAATGTCCTGGAGCTCTGAGACTTGTTCTGGGCCCTCAGGTCGTTCCTCCCGTCCCTCAAGGGCAAGGTGGTAAGGATCTTCACCGACAACACCACCACGATGCGGGCATGCACCAGATCCCAAGCCCTATCCAAGGAAGCGCAGGACCTGTGGCACTGGGCCGTCACCCAAGGGATGTTCTGGTACCCTTCCATCTGGCAGGAATAAAGAACACCATCGCCGACTCGCTCAGCAGCGAGTGGAAACTTTCGGCAGGATCAGGTGGATCTGCTATTCCGACGATGGGGCAATCCCCAGATAGACTTATTCGCGACGGCGACGAACGCCACATGCCGGAGGTTCGCCAGCAGGTTTCCCCAGCCGGGGAGCATGGGCGATACCTTCTCATTCCCCTGTGACAGCCTGTTTCTGTATGCATTCCCCCCGTTGCCATTGCTGCTACAACTCATCAGTCAACTCGGACGGTCCCGGTGCAGGATGATCCTCGTTGCACCGGCATGGCCGAGGCAGATCTGGTTCCCGGACCTTCTGGACATGTCGGCGTCCCCTCCGGTCAAACTTCCGACGGACGCAGATCTTCTCACCAGGGAAGGAGGCGCCATCCTCCATCACGACCTAGGATTGTTGAACCTGCGGGCCTGGCTCCTGCAGCACTAGAGTTTGGAGGCTACGATATCCCGGCAGACTGCAAGGAGGTACTTGCAAAGGCCAGGGTGTCCTCGTCTCTCAAGTGCTATGGACACAAGTGGAAGAGGTTCTCTGTCTGGTGCTGTGCACAGAAGATTAACCCTTTACAGATTACGGCCCCTCAAGTGCTGCTGTACTTGCTATCACTGGCCAAGGTGGGGCTGGCACATGCCTCCATCAAGATCCATCTGGCGGCTGTCTCGCGCTACACCAGAACTCTGGGTCGATCATCTCTGTGGTCCCATCGCCTGGTGAAGGAATTCATGAAAGGACTGTTCCGTTCGTTCCCGCCAGTGAAGGCCCCATCTCCGGCGTGGGACCTCAACGTGGTGCTGGCCAGAGTCATGGGGCCGCCATTCGAGCCTCTGCATGCGGCACCGTTGAAGTTCTTGTCATGGAAGATGGCGTTTCGTGTGGCCATAACCTCCGCACGACGAGTGGGAGAGATCCAGGCCCTCTTGGGTAAACCGCTGTACCTGACATTCCATGAGACGAGGGTAGTGCTGAGGACGCACTTCTCCTTCATGCCCAAGGTGCCGTCGGACTTCCATCTCAACGAGCCCTTGGTGCTACCTTTTTAGTTTCTGTCGCCTTCGTCGCCAGCTGAGAGGACTTTGCACTCGCTGGATGTGGCTAGAGCGCTGAAGTTCTACGTGGACCGCACGAAGGACCTTCTGAAGACTTCACAGCTGTTTGTGAACTTTCAGACTGGTGAACCAAGGGAAGGCCCTTTGGAAGCTTTCCATCTCCAGATGGCTCTCCGGCTACATCATGCACTGTCACCGGTTGGCAAACCGACCGTTGCCCTGCCGTCCGAGAGCCCATTCAACCAGAGCGATCGCTGCTACCACGGTGTTCTTGTCTGGTGTGCCCCTGTTGGACATCTGCAGGGCTGCTACGTTCTACTGCGTCGACTGGGATTCCAGGAAGAAGTCCAGAGTCGGCCTAGCATTGCTGTGCGACCTGTTCGACCTGAAGGTGAGCCTGGTGAGGAGGTAAGAGATGCTTAATGTTGAGTTGTTGATGGGCTTAATGTTGAGCCTTGCCACCTCCTGTGGTTGTGCATGTGTATACTGCTATGTATTCTTATATTCATGAGCATGTGAATCCATGCCAGACCCCATGCTGGAGAAGGAACAAGTTACTTACCTGTAACTGTTGTTCTCCAGCATGGGTCTGGCATGGATTTACATGCAACCCCTCCCTCCTACCCCTCTGCGGCTCTTCTCTTGGTCCTACTGCCACTTTACGTGCTACCAAATCTGAAGATGGCTGCCAGAGGAGGGGCTTAGGTAGAGAGCAGTCATTGGCTGGGGGCAGTATGACCCAGAGACCAGTGATTGGTTACTAGCAGAAAGACTGTTCTGAAACTGATTTTTTTCTTTACCGAGGATTCCCAGCCCGACGACCGTGAATATTCATGAGCACGTGAATCCATGCAATACCCATGCTGGAGAACAACAGTTACAGGTAAGTAACTTGTTCCTTTAACACTTTGTACAATTGAATATAATGAATTCTCGGTTAATTTTTGCTTCCGCAAACATATATTTTATAACTAGACTCACAGTGATTGCAACCTTTTGCATGATAGCACATATGGCCTGTGATATTCTACACAGGCATGAGTCAAGGATTCTATTTAAGGGTGCTTCATTTTACAAAAGAAATGATGTGTGTTAATTGCCCCAAAATGCTGTCGGTTTTAAATTGTGCCTCTCAATACAAAAATGCATTGGATTTTAAGGAAATGCCATCTCACTGGATTTTCAGTGTAAATGAGGAGGCACAGGGCATTTTATCTAACGCTGCCCCTTGGTCTGTGCCTGCTTGCTCATGCTGTTCAACCTCTCTGCGGCCTCGACACAGTGGACCATGGGAAGCTCCTAGCAATTCTATCTTCTTGAATGGGCTTTGGAGATGGTGTTAGTTTAAATCGGGTCTCTCTGGCAGATATTAAGCTTCTACATTGGGATCTTTCCACCCCCATTGCTAGTACAAAGTGGTGCACTCGAGGGGTCCGTCCATCTGGTTACCTATTTTGTTTAATATTTATAGGAAGCCACTGTGGGAGGAGAGGAGGGTCTGGGAATGTTGCTTGCCTGACGGGATGCTTGGACACAATGAATCGAGGATGCTGGCTGCTAATTAAAATCATCCAAAGCGGAGTTTCTTCTTTTCTTGAATCAGAATCAAATGGCAGCAGTTCCCTGTCCTTGGTGAGAAGGGTATTTCACCCATGCTTGTATCCTCTGCTTGCTCACTGGCTTTTCGGTTGAATTCTTTACTTTCATAGATCGTTTGTGTGTCCATGCACACTGAAGCAGAGCAATGCCAGATCTCTTAATTGAGCTGAGTGACGCCGTTCCTCCCTTGAGGTATTTCACGCGGTTCTACGTTCCTTGGTGCTCTTGCACTTCGATGGAGGAAACGCTCTCCCTAACACTATTCTGTGCCCCTTAGTCTGCATTTCATCAAGCAGCTTGCCTTCTTTTCGGCGCAAGAACAATCTGATTGTATTCCTCCATCTTAAAATCCCTTCCCTGGATTCCTTGGGAAGCCAGGTAGGCATTTAAAGCCACTCGTCTTCAGTATCCTTAAAGCCTCTCTCAGAAATTGATTTATTTCTGGTGGTCCATTTACAACTAAAAGCAAAGTTATTTCCCACGTTCAAAATCCACATTAAAAGAACCAGTCTTGTAAATCAAGCCTTCTCCGCTGCCATTGTTTGGAGTGCTTTTCTGCGTTCACTTAGCCATGGCCATCTCTTGCTGTTTCCCTTCTCAACACGAAATTAAGAAGACATGTATGTAGTTTTTTTTATGCATTTAAAAATGTTTCTATGCAATTTATTACTAATTTTGCAGCTCTCTGAATGTTGTCAAGGATCACGCTTTATCGAAAACCTGAAATAAAATATTTCAATCGGTATTTCTTCCACCTTAATTTCCTATCATTATATTTTTATCAGAAAATTACCACACCACAAAAATAGTAACAATTAATTTGCATACGTGAACTATGTAGAAACAATCTTGTGAGAAGGAGCAACGGGTTCTAGTCCTGTTTTTCTCATTGTATCTGCCACTTTCTTGCACATTTTGAACGCATGAAACGAGATGTGACCCCCATTATTCAGTGCTATACAGAAAAGGGGCATTTGTATTTCTGTAGGTATATTAACCATCCATTTCTTTGTGAGTGCAGAATTTCATTATCTGATGAAGGCACAGAGATCACAGCACATTGTTTAGTTTGGGTTTATTTTGCTCAAGCTGTAAAATCTTACAACTTTTTTGTGCATGCTGACAGACATTGGGGCTCATTATAAGTAATGACATTTACCAGCAGTTTTTCGGAATGGCAAACTAAAGGTTTGCAGGTGGGGTGCCAGATTTACCTCTAGCCAAGAGCCGGCAACCTACCGGCAAAAAAACAGCCAGCATTACCGGTGCCGGTAATACCGGCAACCCCCGCCGCACCATGTAGTTTTATGGATTCTATGGAATGGGGTTTTACCTACCGTTGCCAGCACCTGTAATCTGCCGGTATTACTGGAATATCGGGCACCGGCACTGTTATTACAGTTTGGTGGTATCCTGGCAGGTTTACCGCCAGGATACCACCAAACTTGTAATGATCCCCATTGTGTTTTGAACAGAGTAGTAGATTGATACATATGTTGCCAATACGACTCCAGGGGATTAATAATTAAATGTATGTTTTATTACTGTCACTTTAACTCTTCGTAGCAGCCATAGTCTGGCATCTCTTAAATTAGTACAGCAGTGAGTATGCTATTTCCTGATTGGTGTGACAAGGTGTGGCGTTGCTGACTTGTTTCAAGTAATGTAGCTTGACTACCTTGAGACCTAAATCAGAGTTTTTGCTTGAAATCCCCTAAAGCGGGTGTTCCCTTGGGAAAAGTGCTTTTGCTTTGATATTTGTGGGGTGGGATCCTTTGGTATAGGACCGCAGAAGGACCTCTATGGTTCATGTGACCGTGAAAAGCAAATTCAGGTGAGCTATTCCCTACTTCTTGATTTCTAAGAATCTGCAAAGACTGGAGTGCTTCACTCTGCATTCTGTAAAAGTGCTACATAAATGGACTCCACTGGCCAAATGCGGTTCCAAATTGAATTGCTGATGGTTAACAGATTACTAACCATGATGTCTTAAAGTGCTGCAAGCAATATTTCAACTTGCCCTAAGACCTACAGTGGAGAGAATTGGGCAGATCAGTTTAGTAGTGTTAGTTCTGTTTCTCTGCTTATAGATCGTCAAATCGTGCATAAACAGGGGTCAACATTGAGATTTTATGAGCAGGAGTGAAAATCAGCTCCTGGGTACTGGGCAGTAGGCAGGTGGCTACCTTGGTAGAACCAGGAGTCAATACAGAGGGCACAGCAAATTGAACTTGTGCATGGGATGTACACACTACATTTCTGTCCATGATATATGTTACAATTTGCTTCAAATGTCCCTTAAATGTGTCCTTTAGTTGCCTTCATTCATATTACCAAATATACAGAGTTAATATCCATGTTTGTAAGGCACTTGTTGGCCAGGGAGTCGAAAGTAGCTCCTGGTAACTTTATAGTTTCAAGCTAACCAGGCTGTCTTCGAGGAGAAGCAAGAGTGAAATAGCTCCCAGCAATTTCGATCCCTGATAAAGCAGAATGCTGAGGACACTAGTTTTATAACGAAGCCAGTTTGCAAAACCTGGTCTGTCTGTGAACCGACATGTTTGCTCTCTAAAGACTAGACTGTAGAGTCTGGTGTTGTTGATCAACCCCAGCCTACAGACCCGTCCCAAAAAGAAAGTGTTCCTCTTTTCTGCGAGATGTCTTGCACTCAGGGATGACCTCTGCATGAGAGAAGTTGCACCCAGAGATTTCTATCTGCTCCATCTTGAATGCAGCTTCTTGGAATGTTCAACTTCACCTTCTGCTAGCTTTGCCGCTCACATGTGAGTGCATGCGAGGAGAAGTGACGGCGGCTAAATCACAATAGGTAACAATGCCCTGTCAACTAGTAACAGTTACTGTCTCACTGTTAAAACCCAGACAAACCTTGACATGGCTTGAAAAGCAAGCAGGCCAACATGTTATTTACAACTTGTTTAAAAAATGAGTGTGTTTATTGCAGTGATAAGAAACCATTTAATTCTGTTCAAGCTGTGGCATTCTGATTTATCGCTTTGTATGAAATGCATATGAAACGAATTGTAGGGATTTTTACGTTACTCTTTCGGAGACCAGAGTCAGCAATACCACGGGATGTTGTATGTTCAACCACGCAGTATCATATGACAAGAGTCTGTGATATGGACTCTGTGGTTCTGGTTAAGTTAAGACTTTACCTTTTTGGAATGCTTATCTTTCGTACAGTTAGAGCATTTCACAACAAAACTTCCACAAATAAACATACAGACCTCTCTGAAGTTGTTGAGAAAGTTTTGGGAATTTCCAACCAGGAAGGGAAAAAGTTAAAGCTTATGTTGCATGCAGTTTCTTCCAGGGCAAAGTTTGCGCCCCCCTTCAGCAAAAATTGCTGCAACGATTAATACTACTTCAAGGAGAAGGTAACGTCTGGTCCAGAAATCCTTCTTTTGCAAACCCAACCAACAAACCTTTTTCAAAAAATGTTTTCATCATAGCCTTATCTTGGCTAGTGGACTCTATTCAATTCGTGCCACACGACCTTTTTGCGAGCCTTCATTGGCCATTGCCCAATCTTCTCTCTCAGACCTGGGCCAACTCTGCAGATTTTAGTCTGGGCAAACAGATTGGCTAGGTGCCTGTTTTTCAATGTGATTGTTTTGGGGCCAGTGAACATTTTCTGAGCCATCACCAGTCCAAATTATGTTTTTGCAGGTTTTATGGACCCTGTGCTTTGAGAACTTTGTAAATGGGCATATTTCACCTGTATTAAAAGCATTGGGCAGGATCCCTATACACTGTAACTATTGCACATTAAGCTCCAATTTAACAAAAAAGAATGCACAATGGCATGACTCGTTAAGGGCTCAAAGAGTCTCTCATCGACATACTACAGTTATCTTGTGTTTCCGTACTAGAGCTTTTGGACACTCTGTGCCACCAAGCTCTGGAATAACTTAACAACAGAGTTACACTATATTGTTAACCTTTACATATTCTGGAAACATATCAAAATGTACCTTTACCTGGTCTTTTCGCTGGTACTACTGTGATGACATAGTTTGAATGCTCGCTGATCTACTTCTTAGTTGTAGAAACACTGTTGTAATGCCCCCTTTTCCCTCTTAAATGGTGTTCTTCTGTGACCCGAGCAGCTAGGTAGAGACATGAACCATTACAATATCTGTGCCGGGATGTGGACGTCGCCATCCTGCGCAATTATGTGTGTTGACCAAGTTAGTCTCATTTGATCTTGTCAACCAAACGAAGGGGTGCTCCTTTACAGGGTGTCTGTTTGGCGATGGCCATTCCCCTGTTCTCTTGATTGACTTTAAAGATGTGTTGTATTTGTGCACCAGTGCCTAGCGCTGTAGTTATAAATAGACATTCTGCCCACATCAGTTGCCTTCCGCAACAATAAGGCATTGGCCAGGTGTGACTTTTATTTTTGCTTCTATGCGAAAGACTGTCGCATTGTTTACCAATGATTAATAGTGGTAGAGATGCACCTCGCCTGCATTGGTGACATAAAAGGAAGCGTGTCTGTTCTCAATTTTGCTTGGGGAAATGATGTGCACATAGGAAGCACCGAACAGTTGTGACAAGAGTGCTTTTCTTTGTGTTAGGCCTCCGTTTTATAAGGATGTTCGACTGTTCCACTACATATCGGTCCAGGGTGCACTGAAAGCCCTCAAAGTTCAGTTCTACCAGAACCTCTGTCCCACTAATCACAGTCCTGGTACCTGGTTGAGTATTTGTTTTTAATATAGGCTCACACAGATGTAACACGCCAATCTAATACTCCCACGTATACAATGCCACCCTGCAATTCAGGGCAAAGAACAGTTGGTGAGGTATTAAAAGATCGAAATGTATTTAAATTGAAGCAACCTAAACTAAATCATTCTCCAGCTTACCCTGGAGCCCACTACAACATGGTATGTATATAAACAATTAAAACAAAATGACATCTTACCTGCTGTGGTGGGTCAGAAGGAGGAGTCGGACACAATGTGGACATTTTGAGGTTCTTTTATTTAAATAATAAAGAAAAGGCTCATCTCGCCCTATTGTTAGAGGAATTCCCTACCTAACTAAATTAAGCTAAAGGCGCTCGTTCGTCTTCAGGGAGTCGAAAACAAAAATGTCCTCGGTCCAAACCTAAGTCTACCTGACACTACCACTAATAATAACTAAACCAAGCCAAAATAATGTCTCTTCTGGTGGCCTCCTTTTTGCCTTTTATCTTTAGGTGTTCCTTCAGGGTTTGCTTATTCAGTATAATTCTTCAACGTGCAAATGTCTCTGTTGGAAAAAACGTACCTTTATGGTGATCTCTTCTGATAAGGTTTTAGGGTTTATTTATAAGCGCATGTAGCCATTCCCAAGTGTTGATGGATCTTGCCTTCCAGACTATATGCCCTTTATCTTGCTTCTCCCTGAGATAGTCTCTTAAACATCTTTCTTTCGCTTTGTTCTTCACTTGTTTTATCAGCTTTGCGAGTTCCCCAGCTCTTTGTCTCTCCTTAATGAACTCTCTTCAACCTTGTTCATCTCACTCTGTGTTTTCAACATGTCTTATGATATCTTGTTAAGTGGTCTCCTCGCTCTTATGATGTGGCATTTATAATGTGCCTATACACAAGTGTTTCAAGGCCAAACAAGGCAAGGGAGGGGAAAACACAGGGAAGACGGAGACAGCGATCTTACTAGGCCAGGCGGCATTGAGATTGTGCAAGTGCAGGGGAGGGGAAAAGGGAAAGTGCGGGGGCGAAGGGGGCAGTGCAGTACATAAGATCAACAGTGAAAAAATAAATAGAATAAATTAACTAGGTAAAAGGTGCGGCCAGCTTGTGGCAAGTGCAGGGGTAAGTGCAGACATCACATGTCAAGAGCTGGTGGGGGCTATAGGGATACAGATACAGCCCCCAAGTGCAGTGGTTGCCCAGGATGCAATGCAGGTGTGCAGCTGGTAGGGTAGGGCACCTGGGCCCGAGAACATAGGGTAGCCAGGTGACCAGTGCAGTTTCAGTCAGAAATTCAGCAGGGGAGAGGAGGAGAGAAAGCAGAAGCGGAGAGGAAGGTCTTGAGATGCTTCTGGAACCAGACATGGTTCTCCTGTCTGGGACAGGGAGGCTGTTCCAGAGGGAGGCCCCAGCCGAAGATAGATATCTACCACCAACTTGTTGCTTGGAGAAGCGACTGACCCTGAGAGAGTTGGAAGCGGATGAGCGAAGAACTCGAGAGGGAAGATATTTAGGAAGAGAGAGTTGAAGGTATTGAGGCCTCGGGCCCCAGAAGGTCTTATGGACAATGCAGAGGGTTTTGAACTTAATCTTCGCAGCCACTGGGAGCCAGTGCAGAGATTTCAGTCCTGGGGAGATGCGATCCCTGGGCTTGAGGCCAAGGACAAGTCTCGCAGTCCTGTTCTGGATGAGTTGCAGAGGGTCGGTGAGTAGAAGCAGGTAGATTTAGAAAGAGGCTGTTGTAGTGGTCCAGCCTAAAGAGAACCAGGGCTCTGGAGATGGTGAGCTTCTGTGGGAAGGAGAGGAAAGGAAGAATACCTCTGAGGAGGTGCAGCTGGTTGTGTGACTTATTACGTAAGAGATGTGAGGAGAGAAGGAGAGAGTGGAGTCGCAGATGACCCCGAGGTTTTTAGCCGCACAGGTGGGAGAAGGAAGAGGGCCAAAGGAGGCCGGCCAGAGAGCGATAGGAAATGAGGGAGCAGGTGTGCCGATGAGGAGAATCTCAGTCTTGCTGGCATTAAGGCAGAGATCATTGGCGGCACACCACTCCTGGATAGCGGACAGACAGCCAGAGATGAGAGAGGGAGACGAGGTGGCAGAGGGGAGCCTGAAAATGAGCTGATTGTCATCTGCATAGCACTGAAAGTTGGGGTAGAGCGGCAATGCGGTGGGCAAGAAGTGCCAGGTGTTGGTTGAACAGCCAGGGAGAGAGGTTCGACCCCTGGGGAACACCACAGGTAGAGATGGAGATAGTTCAGAGGAAGGACGAGGGTCGATTGGAGAGGAAAGTGGTCAGCCAGGCCAGGGCCTGATCAGTGATACCCAGGTTATCACGGAGTCTGTTGAGCAGGATGGCATGGTTGACTGTGTCAAAGGTAGAAGAGAGATCAAGTAAGATGAGGACACATGGGGTTTGAAAGCAGTTCTTCACAGATGTTCAGGAGAGCAGTTTCCGTGCTTCTGGTAGCTCTGAAGCCAGACTGGTGGTCATGGAGGCAACCAACCAATTCAGTGTGAAGATTAAGCTGGGAGATGGCCATCTTTTCCCGGAGTTTGCCCAGGAAAGGAGTGATGGAGAGTGGGTGGTAGTTAGCACGGCAGGAGTGGTCGGCTGAGGGTTTCTGAAGAGGAGGGTGCACAAGGGAGTGCTTCGGGGGGTTGGGAGAAGGCTCCAGTGGCTGATGAATGGTGGCAGAAGTCAGCCAAAGCAGGGGGTCAGGGTGTCAATGTCGTCCATGATGGTTTTAGATGACAGGGGAGAACCTGTTTTGACAAGACAAGACTTTCATAGATCGGACTTGTCTAGAAACCTCATCTGGGGACAACAGGGGGAAAGACAGAGAAGGAGGGAGGAGGGGTGGCCTCAGAAGGGCCAGAGTAAGAGCAGGGAGTGGAGGGAAGAGAGGAAGAGAGAGAGAGAGGACAGGAAGTCCTGAGTTTTAGAGATGGAATGAGAAGCCAGGGCCGTGCAAAGGGCCTGGGAGGGGACAGGAGAGGTAGAGACTGCATCAGGATTGGCAGCTCGTTGCAGATTTTAAAGAGTTCAGCCAAGTTGTTGGATGCCGCAGAGACAGTCTTGGATGAGGGCTCTCTTCTTGGTGCGGACACAGAGCTGGTATTGCCTTTGGAACAGGCAGCAGGCCTGTTTGTCAAAGGATGTGCAGGAAGCACGCCATTTCCTCTCAGCCACCCTGCACTTGTGTTTAAGGGTGACGAGGTCTGAGTCATACCAGGGATTGCACTTGGCTTTGGGCTTCAACCAGATCCTCATGACGGGGGCAAGAACATCAAGAGTATCAGATATAGCAGAGTGGAGCATAGAGAAAGTGGCGGCGAAAGCCTCAACTGACACACGCTTCATGGGTCGGATAACCGAGAAGGAAGGTGGCAGTGCTGCAGTTGGCTTCAATGATTACCTCTCTTCAAGTTCTCTCCTAGGGTTCTTTGTCGCTGCTTATATGACAACCACAAATTATAGTAAGTGTGACAGCTGAGACTGTTTGAAGTCCAGAGCCAGTTAATGTTTGAGTATTGAAAACGTGTAAATTGGTTGAAAATTGAAATACCACAGATGTTCACCTTTGATTACCCAATTGTGAATAAGAATTCTTTTCATGGACATAAGGTGTAGTTCTACCGATGTTCCATTTAATTTTCCGGCCAGAAGAACCATTACCTTCTCCTTCAAGGCAGTAAACTTTGGAGCTGCATTAAAGTTTGGACTGTTTTGCAGTGAATTAACAAGCTGCAGATGCTGTCATAAAGCTGTAAACAAACCACTATTTGCCGTGGTTTGATTTTGTTGTATATTGTACATGCCCCCTAGACAAAAGGTTGCCCTGATGAATTTCCCTGATTTTATGGTATGTGTAGTTTGTGAGAAATGAAACAGGTTGGGATGAGTGGGTATGTATAATTTGGACTGTGAGTTTTAATTGCGATAAGTGTATTGTTGATTGAAATTTGCCTTTCAATAACTAGGCTAACTTAATCCTCTTCTTTGAGCCTTGTGCAAAGAGGAAGTAATTGTCCACTTCCCGGTTTATTTACATTTTTATATGTACCTGTCTTTTGTTTGTTATAAGAGTATGTACTATTTGACAAATATTAAATATATTTGTCCCCTACAACTGTATTTTATCTTGTTCTGCGAGTGTATTAATAGAAAATATTTATGATAATTGTTCTGATTGTCAGCAGGTTGATTTTTCCTAGTGACGATTAGTGTTCTGTTCATTCAAGTTTGTGCTCTTTTGAGCTCTTGAAGGTTTGGTGCTCTTCCCTAAAGGTTAACTACCTATTTTTGAGGGTTGATGCTTATTGAACGGGAGAAAACGTAATTTCCCTCGGACCTCTTTGTTATGTCAATTGGTTCTTTATCTCCCCCCAGGATCTTTGTCTCCACTTTCTTAATTCTTCAGCTATTCCTATATTTTAGGTTTTTGAACAGTTCCTTAGCTGGTTATGCTGGTTCTCTATTCTGTTATTTCCCTTATGGCTATCACAGTCTCTGTTCTTTATTACAGACTCACCTGGCGGCCTCCCTCTACTCCAGTCCACCCTGGTACCTGTGTTTGTTGTGGGTGACCTCGCGGGGCTCTGCACTCGCTCAGGCAGGCTAGTCCGCTTTCTTGCTTCCTCTGCTCTGGCTTCTCGCTAGTTCCAATCTCTGCATCTCTGGGTCTTGCTGCGTTCTGCGAACATCGGTGGATGGGAGCGTTCCACTATCCTGGTATTCAGTTTTCGGCATTATGTGGGTGTCCAGCTGACCACGGCAGCACCGTGGAAGCACCACCTCATTCGATGGTCCCTCGCTCCCCGCCCTGACAACTGCTTCTCCGCTGTCCATTTTGCTGGACCTCCAGTGTCTCCGATTGGCATCCTCTGCTTCTCAGAGTGCTACGGGTTCCGTGCCCACAATTTGCTTTTCCTCTCCACGGTGTTGTGACATCCCCAGTGTATCATTCTCTCTCCTCTCCTGTGGCCTCCTTGTCCCATTTTCATACAAACATTTTCTTAAAGGGGTATTTCCTTTTCGTGTAGGCAGCATGCTTTATTTAACATTGGCTATAGCCAAACAGAATGAGGAGACAGTGTTTTGGACGAGTGGCAATCCATATATGCGGATAAAGTGTCCTGCATAGGGAGTTCACTTTGGGAATGGGAGTCCTTGTCCCCTAAGGAGGAGTGACTCCCAGTGTGGTTCCCCCTTATCCAGATCCCTAGGAAGGGTCTTGCAGAGCGAGCTAACTTCCCTAGCCTCAGAGGGTGTCCCCCTCTTGGTGTTAAGAGACAAATACTCCAGATTTGTCAAACTGCATATGTGAATCTCACTATTATAAGTCCACAAATGCATCAACTTTCAATCATGACAATCTCAATATAAATCTGCTGTATTCTATTAAACACACTAACATTCTACTTTATTAAGTTTTCAATGGAGCAGTTCACATAAGGGAAATGGGGTTAACGCATTTGATTTTTTTTCTTACATCAAGACAAGTGTGGTTCTAGAGAAATTGACATTACTCCCATTCAAAAATATCCATGCACCAACTTCAATGTGTACGTGGAAGGTAGTGGATGTATTAGGTATGTAAAGGCCACTTGACATCTAGGCAAAAACCGGCTAATATAGGGCTATGTGTTAAGCTATTTACGTGCAAAAAGACTACTTATTTGCATTGGCTCGTGTAAGTTTGCCTTCATAAATACTGTCCCATGGAATCTATATTTTCGATTGTAAAACCACATGTAGACTGTGTCCTGTATGTGTCGGTGCAGTTCTCTATAACCTTGAAATGTGACCTTCATTAAATGAGGATTTCTACTTTCTTGTTTGTGTATTTGCGTGTGGTTTTCCTTGCGCATGAATGAAATCCTTACTATACAGAAACGTGCACGCTTTTAAATAAAGCCTACATGTGAGGCTTTTGGTCTCTATATTTCTGGGCTGCAGATGTACTATTCTTCAGTAACTGGTATTTAATTGAAAATTCTCTTCCCACACTAAACCTGACTCTGCTTAGGCATTGACAGAAAGAGGAATGCAGAGGATTTGCACGTTGCACAGTTCTTAATACAATTAATTATTTCAGCATGTATTTCGTTGTGCAAACATCCTAGACTGACTGCATAAAAACATATCATCCCAGGTGATAGTACTTAGCTTTGCACTATGACCCACTGTGACTCAACACCAGCTTCAATCACTAACTATATTTGCAAATAATTACTTAGCTTTACAAAGGCAATCACATTAAAAATAACATAAAAATAAAGATATATATATATATATATATACATATATATATATATATATTATATAAAAAACATGGCATGCATTTATCAACACCTGTATTACTGTTTTTTTAAATGCACCACCTTTTTACATTCTCAATCCTTCTATCTTCACATATTTCACCCAGTTTTCAAAATGGGACAATGTGGGGATGGGTTGATTGACCTTTTCATGTGTAAATTCTGTTTTTTTGGAAAACCACCTCAGGCAGACATCATCCTGTCATCATACCTGCAATTCAGGGGGTCTTTTTGGAATCAATCACCAAGCACCGGCTGGTAATCCCTCTATGGGCTGTTAGGGCTTCCTTCACTCAGTGGACAGGTCTCATAGATTGGCCAGTCAATCTGCTAAGAGTCGGTTCTCTTGCTCTGCAATCTCCACTTGGTTCCACTCCTGTCTCTTCCTCGCCCCAACATTCCATAATCAATCGTTCTGTCCTCTGAGCATACCAATGTATTTCTCTTCAATTCCACCACTGGTTTGTGACAGAACAGTCGTTTGTTTTCCACATGACCAAAAAGGTGGGAGGAAGCTGTTTTTGAAGAGAAGCTAATTTTGTTTTGTATGCTCTCGTCTCTGACCCCTCTAGGCTACCTTGATATAATGTATAATTTTAGTTTCTGCACATTGAGTAAAACATTTTGATCTGTTGAATGATGGAATTCTGACATTTATTGACGATTGTATAAGTTTTTATAAAATTTGAGCCATTTGAAACATGGTAACCTAATTGCATTTCAAGATTCTGATGGCTTCCTGTTAGCTACAAAATATCAAAAGTTCAAATCAATCTGAGCTTGCATGGTGATGGAAGGCCTAATTTAGTTTTTTAGACATTTTAAGTGAGATTTGTGTTAATGTAAATGCTTTGGGATTTCTTTGGTGTGATAGTGAAGCAGTTCTACACACGAGGGCAGAGATGACATATCACCTAATACGCCCTCTCTGTTATCCTCTCCAAAGCAACTTTTTTTTGGCTGTGCATACCATCAATTATCTTTTTAAACTAGACTAATCCAAGACAGTGAACTGATCTGTTAACCTCTCATAGGCTAATGCATATTTGACATTGATGGAAGTTGTCACAGATTCTCTTTGAAATTGAAGCCTTGTGTTCGTTAATGGGTGTCTGAAGTAGATTAATTAGGCAACAGGCCCAGAGCAGGGAAGGGGCATTACCACTTCAGATAATGCCCCGGGGCCTGTAGTTGGACCTGAGTGAAGCGAGGGCCTTAACAAAGTCCCTGGGGTATTACCTGAAGTGGTAAGGCCCCCTGCGAGGGGCCACAGCCATTAGTACCCTGGCCCATAAAACGGCGGTATTAAGAGTATTTTTTTTCTGTTGCAAAACGTTTTGGCATTTTGGAACTGAAAAACAAAATTCTAAAAAATGACCGCCGGGGAAGGGAAAAAATAAGACCGTTTTCCCTTTCCATGGCAGCCATTGAAAATCAATGGAAAAAGGTAAACAAATAAAATGGCTGCGATGGAAAGGGAGAAGGGACTAGAAGTAGTCCCTTCTCCCTTTCCATGGCAGCCATAAAAAAATAGGGGAAAATGTAAACCAAGAAAATGGCCGCCGTTGAAAGGAAGAAGGGACTATGTGTAGTCCTTTCTTCCTTTCCATGTTGGCCTGGCGCGGATCGGGAGCCGACGTGCTGGGTACTGAAGAGTAGACAAAAAAGAAGGTAAGTGGGGTTGAGAGGGTGTAAGAGGATTCAATTCAGCACTACAGCTAAGTTAACGCCTAGTCTAGAATACTGAATGAAAACCCTTATTGATATATCTTTAGGTCCAGTTCATGCGTTCTGGATGACTACCCCTATATAACACCCCTCTCTTGGAATCCCCCTGACCCCACTGAGCCAAGAAGTAGTTCTGGTTTGCAAGTTTAAAAGGTTTATTTGATAATTTAAAATAGATATATATATCACGCTTTATAATAAATTAATAATTGAATAGCACACTTAATCTGATATGATAAAGATCAACAATGGAGAATCTGGCACTAGCACACTTCTTATAATCACTAATGAGTTGACATGAAATGGATAAGGTAGCACACTGGTAAATAGGAACAAAAGTATAATGTGGTAGAGGATGCTTTATGTAAGCTCAGGTGGATGCAATATTCAATGAATGCAGTACAGAAAATACTCAATATGATTTCAACCAAACAATGTAATCACTTTTCTCTGGCTATTAACTCCCCCCCCTCTTTATGCAATGCAAGGAAATGGGAGGAAACACACAGTTCTCAGAAATGCAATCAATGTAATTCAGTTCAACCCAGCAAGCTTAGACAACAGAAAACAGATAGGAGTTTTGAAAACACAAGCCCAAATTGCTTTGATATGTGCTGGCAATGAATTAGAAAATATGCTAAAATACTTTTAATTCCCTTTCAGAGGTTCAGGGTGAGTGGTATCTGGTTAATATTAGTCCAGGCTCACACTAGCAATGATGCAGGAATGATTA
Organism: Ambystoma mexicanum; assembly: GCF_040938575.1. Classification (NCBI taxonomy): domain Eukaryota; kingdom Metazoa; phylum Chordata; class Amphibia; order Caudata; family Ambystomatidae; genus Ambystoma; species Ambystoma mexicanum. The sequence continues at coordinate 1,049,813,014 of NC_090935.1, forward strand.
GCAGGTTAAACGAATTTCTGGCAAGGAAAAGCAAAACTGCTGTCTTTTTACACGTGAAGAAATTTGCAAATCGCGGCAAAATTCGCGGATGCGCCGAGCGCTATTACAGAGGACCCGCAAGGACTATCCCTATCGTTTTGGGGCCCTAGGAAAGCCTAGGATCTCAGCTTCCAAATGAAAGTTATTGCAAGTCTCTAGCCCAAACGGTTGCGGAGATATGACCGATTTACTAGAGGTCGTTTTTGGTTTTTGCAAATTTTAAACGCACACTTTTTCAGCTTTAAAAATGATGGCAGAATAACACAATTGCTAAGCTGCAGTTCTACTTAGGTTAAATAGATTGAATTATATTATTTTAACTAGGAGATTGGTTCTGCACAGTTTTCTAGGTACTCACACTATATTCTTGAGTGAAATGGGCCTCATCACGGATCTGGTCAGGGTTTTGGACTGGGCTCTGGTCTCTCTTTGGGCACAGCACTGCTTTCTCTCTGCTCTGGATAGATTTAAGTCTCTAGTTTGGCTTTCTGGAGGTGGATGAATTTGAAGTTTGGATCTCTGGATGTTGTATGGTCCGGCAGAGTGCGTTGCAGCAAATGGAATTGAAGGTCCCTATCTGTCCTGTCTGTCTGCTTTTATGTGTTTAGAATGTGGGTGTGTTCTAGCATCACTGACCCTACCTCTCTCTCAGCTTCTAATTGGTCAAACTTCCATTTATCATTTGATTGGGGAATGAACTGTGAGTCAGAGGGATGTCATTTTATGGCTTGCAGATAGGACACTCCTCTGTCAGATTGCACATATTCTATATTTGATAATAAAAGACATATTTCACAGTTACACAGTTGCTTGAAATTACATATACATGGTGTGGCTGAATTTAGCCATGTCTCTGTCCAAATCTGCTCTTTCTAGGAGCTTGCATTCAGAGATGGCACATAATGGACTTTTTAACTGATTTTTCAATTTCTGACATTGACCCAACTTTACATACATGTGTGCAGGGAGTAGGGACATTAACTGATGAAGTTTCAGATTTTTAACATGCATACATTTAGAGTAATATCCACTTTTCCGCTAAAACCCCCCTGAACACGCCACCGGGTCGAAAAACCTCTTAAAATGTGGGCAGAAAAATCACAAGAATTATGGTATCATTTATAAAATTTTCACATGTCCGCACCATGAGTTATTAATCTTTTTCTAAACAATATTCTGGCTACAAAGGGGTGTGGTTTTCTCTCAGCACAAGGTAGAAATACTGGTTAATCCAGTTCTGCCAAGCCAGCTTGCTCTCACAGGCAGTGCCCCTCCCAGCTCCTGCCAAGAGGAAGCTACATTTTACGACTGCGTAATAAAACCTTTGCCTGAGTGAAGAGGGCTTTGTTCACTCTCCTGCAGAGCACAGGTAATTCAATTATCAGATAGATGGCATATCCTTAGTGTGGGCAGCAAAAGGAAGGTTGGCCTGGGAACACAGTGGTGACTCAAGTTTCACTCCTGATGGGGGTAGTTGCCAGGCAGAATTCAGTTCCTTAAGCCAGGTTTCAGATAAAATGTCACTTTTTGTTCCCCAGTTTCTGCATTCAAATAAAACTAAACATTTTCACATATGCAGCTAGAAGGCTGATTCTAAGTTTAAAACTATGACATTTAAACAGTTACAACCTATGTGACACTCAAAAGTAGGTCACTCAGTCAATTTGAACATTTAGATTTGTAGTGTCTTTCAGTCCAATGCAACTTAAACTGCTGAAATCCACAGCGCAGCCAGTCTTGTTATAAGCATTTTTCTGGGCTCTTCATTTCCCAGATTTTGTAGGCACACAACACTCCATTCTACCAAATGTCTGCTGGTGTCCAGTGAGTTTTTAGATGTGTTGCAATGTTTAAAATAGACAGTTTGAGCCTGCCTTCAGAGAAACACAGGGTGGTTTTAAACTGCCGGCTTTTGGATAGTGGTGAGTACTGGTACTGCACCCATTTTTGGGATTTAAGAAAATGAATTCCCAACAATTCTAGGTTGCATTTGGCAATCAGCATTGCCATTCCCAATGGTTTCAGACTACTGTGTGGGTAGTCCAATGGTGGTTTTAGGCAGTTTCCTTCTGTGCCCATAACATCGGCAAAAATGGGTGGCAGCCTATTCTTCATGCATTTCCCTGTGCATTTTCTGGGAAGCTCTGGCCATCATGAGGTTTTCCATGTCAGTACTGCACAGTTTTGAGGTAGGGCTCGGATGCATGGGTAAATACATCCCACAAGCCCCCCTCTTGCGATGGCCATTCTATTTCTCGAATGGGACTCGCAAGACCTGGGATGTTTCCTCATCTTCTTCCAATAGATGGCACAGTTCAGCATCTTTTCCTCCATCCGGTACTGATCGATCGGTTCTCCTCGCCGGTCCTGATGGGAATATTGGGCGGTACCCCGGGGCCCATTGGATCTTCGTTCCCGGTCTCCGTATCATCCTCCTTGGCCCGTCTTCAGGTTTTCTTTCTCCTAGGACGACAAAGGAAGAGCGGCAATACCTACTCATAGACTTTTTCCACCACTGTTGAGATAGTGGGGCAGCATATGCATTTCATCATCACGAAACATTACATTCTTATTTTGAAAAAATAAAAACAGTATAACTAAGAGACAGTTCATGCAAATCACAATATTTTAGAGACTAGATGTGGTATGTTTTATGGTTGGAACTGAATTAGTCTGAGACAGTACCCGCTAGGATTCCAGAGGATTCCTCCAGTTGTTGCAGAGTGTGCCTGGGATGGCAACATTTCAACTGGTTTATGTGTACCCACTTGTCTTCCCCCGCTGCCAAAGGACCTTTGGGGATGTGGATTTTGTAGGCCACAGGAGAGATCTTGTCGATGATCTCAAAGGGTCCTTTCCATGTAGGCAAAAATTTGCGCTGCTTGGCCTGGTTCCTTTGGAAGTTGTATAGATAGACCCGGTCTCCCACCTGATATTCCTTCCTGGAAGTTTTCAGGTCATAGTGGGTCTTCATGCTATCAGCTGATCTTTCTAGATTCCGCTGAGCATAAGCAAAAGCATGTTGAAGGTGTTTCCTTAAATTCTCCACATACTCATGAGTTGTGGAGGCATTTATCAGTGTCTGCTCTTGGGTCCTGTAGAGCAAATGCTGAGGAAGCACCATCTTGCGCCCAGTCATCAACTCAAATGGTGACATTTTGGTTGGAGATGAAGGGGTAGATCTGATAGCCATTAGGACCAGAGGTAATCGGATATCCCAACTTGGCCCAGAATCTGCCACAAACTTCTTTAATATGCTCACAATTGTCCGGTTATATCTCTCTACTGCCCCAGAAGAAGCTGGTCTATAAGCAATATGCAGCTTTCTCTTGACCCCCAGTATCTCCCACATCTTTGTCATTACTTCACTGGTGAAGTGGCTACCTCTGTCTGACTCAATCCTTTGAGGTAGACCAAAACGGGAAAAGATGTGGTTAATCATCAAGGCAGCTGCCGTTTCTGCCTTGCAGTTTGGGGCTGGGAGACATTCCACCCACTTGGTAAACAAGCATGTCACAGTCAACATGTACTTATTCCCCCTAGCCGAGCGAATCACAGGGCCTACAAAGTCGATTTGTAAATCTGACCATGGCAGTGTCATTCCCCTCTTTTGTAAAGGCGCCCGGTGCGTAAGGGATGATGGCTGAAATTGTGCACACACAAGACACCCCTTCAAGTATTGGTTGAGGTCCTGCCCCATGTGTGGCCAGTATGCAACCTCTCTTAAGATTTCCAATGTTGTGTGAAACCCTCTATGACCGGCGGTGGCCGCATCATGGGCGTGACTTAACATCAGGCTTCGGAATGAGGTAGGAACCACCCACTGATCGTGGCCAGCTTTGGATTTCCTTACCAGCAAACCGTCTTGGATCCGGAACATTTTTGGACATTTCATCAACACTCTTAGGTCCTCTTTCCCAATGTAATCGGTATCCGTCAGGGGAAAGTTCTCAGGGTCCTCAAGGTGCTGGTAAAATTTACCAATAATTGGATCCCCCTTCTGAGCAGTAATCAAATCAGCATCAGGGGTCTCCTTACTCCATTGTGCAATTGAAAGGTCGTTGTGAGCATTTGTCTGGGACCTAGTGATGGCAGTGACCTGGATTTCCCCCAACAGGGACTCAATCTCAATTAGATCCCCTTGGATGGCCCCGGTTTTGGCCAGCTGATCAGCTAAGTCATTTCCAGTTTTGTCTGGTCCCTCTACTTTGGAATGACCCTTGATCTTTTTCCAGTAGATGGTCATCCCATTCGATGTGACCAGATCATCAATGTTTTGGATCAACTTCCCATGTTTCAAAGGTTTGTTGTTAGCACATAACATGCCTCTGGTTTTCCAATTAACCAGGTGCTCCACGAACCCGTTCCGTACATAATCCGAATCTGTGATTATGACCAGTTCGTGGAGTTGATGCTGGACAGCAGCGAGGATGGCCTGATGCACAGCCATCAATTCTGCCACCTGACTACTTCGGGGACCAATTTTGTATCCAGCGGAGGGTTCTGGGGACTCATTCACCCATGCATTCCCTACGCCGGCCACCAGTTCTTTCTCCCCGTTGTTGTCAACATGGTAAGAGCATCCATCCACATACACAGTGGGCATTCCCTCACACTTGTCTTCTTCAAAGACTTTGTGTGGGGAATTAAGGTATGCCTCCATGTTGTCCTTGATTTTCAGACTTTCGTCCTCGAGACAGTTTTCTCTGGCACAATCATGCAAGTCAGCCAGACCTTGCGCGAGGGGACTCTTCTTGTTTTGGCCATATCTGACCTCCACAGGAAAGCCTTGCATTGACAGAATCCAGGAAGTATTTCGGGAATTACTCACATTTCCGGCCCGGATTCTGTCACTTTGGAGATATTGCAGAGGCTGGTGTGGAGTCTCCACTATGATGTGTTCCCCCTGGATAAACGGGCGGTAATTCTTCAATGCCCACACCGTTGCCAGGAGTGCCTTCTCAAAATCGTTGAATTTTTCCTCCACAGAGGATAAAGTTTTGCTCGCATAGGAGATTACTTTATTGACCTTGTCATGCTTTTGGTATAATACGGCCGTCAAGCACGTATTAGAGAACCCTGTCTCCAGGAAGAACTCCTTGTTTCTGACAGGGTAAGCTAGGCAAGGCGCTTGTGAGAGGCTTCTTTTGAGTTGTTTTACCGCCTCGGCTTGTTCTGGACCCCATTCCCACTTGACCCCCCCCCTTCAGGAGATGAATCAGGGGTCTGGTGATCTCTGCGTAGCCCTCAATGAACTTTCTGCTGTAATTAGTCAGTCCAAGGAGGCTCCTTAGTTCCCGCAGAGTTGTGGGGTCTTTCAGTTTCTGAAGTGCTTCCACTTTCTTTTCCTGGGGACAGAGGCCCTGAGGAGTAATCTCATGCCCCAAGAAATTAACACGGGTTCTACACCACTGTGCTTTCTGAAAGGAAAGTTTTGCTCCGGCGGCCCTCAACTGTGTCAGAACATAACGGATCTCCGCTATGTGTTCCTCCACAGATGAACTTTTGATGAGGACATCATCTACATAAGCCAGGTTACCCCTTGCACCCAAGTCAGGCATGGCCTTGTGTAGAAAAATGTTGAATTCATTGCCGGAGTTGAGGTATCCGAAGGGAGTCTGGGTCCATGTGTACTGCTGGCCCCCAAAGGTAAAAGCCAGTTTGTATTGGTCCTCCCTACTGACAGGCACGGTCCAGTACCCATTGGTCAGGTCTATTGCAGTGAATACCTGTGACCCCTGGATCTGGGCCAGCCCTTGGTCAATGTAGGGCAGAGGCCATCGGGAAGTATGGACCCGTTTGTTGAGCTCCCTAAGGTCGGCGCAGAGTCTTCACTGGCCGTTTGGCTTTAATATCCCCAGCACCGGATTATTGAAGGTGCTGTGGACTGGACGGATTATTCCCCGGGACTCAAGGTTCTTAATTATTTCAGTAAGGGACTCCATTGATGCGAGAGGCAAGCGATATTGCTTCACAAACACAGGAGTCATGCCAGGGTCCGTGGGGATTGTTGTTGTGTGGATGTCAGTGCGACCACAGTCATATGAGTCTACCGCAAAGAGATCTTGGAAATCCAAGAAAACATGTTTCAACTTTTGCCTTTGTTCCAGAGTCACACAGGCATCAGCTAGGTTGACTCTCTCTTCCACCATCTGCCTGAAGCCTGGAAAGACTTCTGGTTTGGCTATTTCCGCGGCCTCCTCCAGCTGGGTGGAGAAGTCCCTGGTCAGAGTGCTGATTTGGACCGGAGGCTTCAGGTGGGAAAGGCAGCCCTCATGTACCTGGAAAATCACCCCATCCCTCCTGAAGTCACACGTCACATCTTCCTTACCATAGGGGCAGGAAGTGTACACCAGGAAGTTCCCCCCCATGCCGGGTGAAAATCCTGTCTGGTGTTGTATTGTCCTCACTGTCACTGTCAAAACAGTCCTTGGGGATTGGTCCTAACAGTTCGTTACCTAAATCCATGGAAAAATGTCGGTCATCAACCGCCATTCCAATAATGGTGCCTGCGGCTAGAGTAACACTCTTTAAGTCGCTGTTATCCACCTCTATTGGAATGGTGTCATGTTCTAGGTTGACTAATGGAGTTGGGTTTACCCCCAACCCTTGCTGTTGGAGAGAAGCATTTAGATGTATGTAAGCATCAGGGTTTTTCAACTCTTGTCCCCTTTTAACTTTCACTTCCAGGGAGAATTGTCGAGTCCTTTCTGGGATGGTGACTTCCTCTTTTACCTGAATTTCAACTGCATAAGGTAGCAATTGAGCTGACCTAAATGCTTTTTCTGGATCATCAAAGCCCATGGGATTATCCGCTAATCGGGACCAAGCTTTGAAGTTTATTAGGTCCAAACTAATAGCAAAGCGATTGAGAATGTCACTGCCTAAGTAAAAGGCGGCAGGGACGTCTCGCACGACCCAACAATTGTGGACTATGCTCTGGTTGCCAATGGAGATTTTGAGCATACACCTGCTTGGCAGGAGATGTTTGGAATTAGGTGCTTCCAGGTCCATTTCCCATTTGTCTATCAGTTTGAAGGTGGGAATGGCTGGATCTTTTGGGAGTTGGCGGAACATGGCTTCGCTGATGAAGCTCTTACCGTTGTTCACACACACTCGAGCGAGAACAGAGTCCTTCCCATCATTTAACTGAACAGGGATGAACAACTGCTCTCCAATTTGCTGAATCTCAGCCAGGCTCTGAGCTGATTTCACATCTTTCTGGACTATAGGAGTGGGAGTTTCTGATTGTGGATTAGTATAGAATTTCAGAGTGTTTCCTTCCAGCGTGGAATACCACTTTAGACTGGAAGGAAGGTTGATTTTCAGAAATAGAGAGGACCCCCCATCACCAGTCTGTTGTCCTACTGCTATTACTGTCACGTCTGGAATTTGGTTGTTCTGGAAGTGAAATTCTACTTGGTCAGATTTTTGTTCAACCATGTGGCATGTGCCGTTTAAACTAACATGGTTGAAACTCTGTTTTAATTTTATTGGTCGGCTAGTCTGGGTCCAGAGGACCTTGTTTACGCAATCTATTAGGGGTGACAACCTTCTCAGGAGGTCATTCCCTAGTAAACAAGGGGTGCCCTCTGGGGTCACAACTATGACCGGGTGTTTCAACTTGTGTCGCCCGATCTTAATGTCCAAGTCTGCCGTCCCCTCGACGGGAATTTCCTTCCCGTCAAAGTTCTGCAGTTGTCCAGGAAGAGAGGTGAGAGGAATTTGGTAATTCTCTCCCCTTCCTGCATTCAGTTCGTCAAAGGCCCTTCTGGACAGAAGGGTAGCTTGAGATCCAATGTCCACCAGTGCCGAGATTGTACCCTGCCCCTGTACTTGTACCGGGGCATAATATCTTCCCTCCTTCTCCTCAAGGGGGCACAGATAATGTACATTTTTGGACAACTGGTGGGCTAATTTTCTGGTTTTGGACATCGCTAGCGAAGAGATTTGGGCAGAATTCTGTGGAGAGCCTTGGGAATCTGAAAGAAAAATTTGGCAACTGGAGATCAGAGCCATTGTGGGTTCCCCTGGCTCCGGTTCTGGGCCGCCCCCCCCTTTTTTGAGGCAGTCACCAGGATGGGTTTGAACCAGGGGATTTTCTTGCTGTTGGTTCTGGGATGAGATGGTGGGCGGCGGTAGCTCAGTCTCCACATCTCCCCAGTCTGGATTTGCATCCCTAGGGACCCATTTTTCTTTGGGAGGAGTTCCCCCCTCTCTGAAGGAGAAGATCCTTTTCCCAGGATCCTCTGAGGATCCCTCTCCCTCAAATTGGAAGATCTGTACCTCCTCCTCAAACTGAGTCTGTTTGGGTCTTTTGTTTCTCCTACCCCCCCTCTGCTCCTTAGGGGGCAGACTTTCAGGGGCAAGAGATTTTGTTTCCGGTTCCTGGGTTTCCAGGGGCTGTTTACAAGTGAGGAAGGAAGCTTCCTCCAAGGCTTTACACCCCCCTTCCCCTTGTGCCTCCTCCCTGGGAACCGGTGAGTTATCGGGGTGCTGCCCCCGTCATTGTTCTGGAGCACCAGGTCCAGAGTTGGGTGTGTTCTGCGCCGGCATGCTGATCTGAGGGTTCTGCTGAGCCCTCAGTATGTGACCCATATCCCGCGCCATGTTTTGAACCTGGCGCTCTAACTGGGAAACCCGCTCAGGCTGATACGGGGCCCTGTTTTCTCCCCTGGGCTGATCCCGGGAAGGGTAGCTGTCCCTCCTCTGGTAATACCCCGGGTTGGGAAGATTTGGGTACCCCTCCACCCTTGGCCTCCCCTCTCCCGGATTCAGTGGTCTGGGCTCAGGGAATTGGGGAAAGAAGGATGGATGTTTTTGGGGCTGAAAGTCGGGTGGATATCTGGGGAAAAAGTTCTGCCCAGGGTTTGGTAAATTTCTGCCCTCCTGTGGGAAGTTTGGAGGGAAGTTCCCTGGGTTAGGTGCTTGGCTGGATCCCCCCCCTTGGGCTGGAGGAGTCCACACATAACCCAGGATGGGTCGATTTCCCTTGTAACGGGGACTTACATAATCAGGAGAGCGAGGGACCCCATTCGTGGGGCTGCCTCCTTGGCTCCCGGTCTGTGACTGACCCGAGGACCTCCTGGGCCTAGCATTATTAGGTGCAGGTAGGTTTTTAGGCCCCCCCATCTCCAAATCCAAAACGGGGGTGACCTTTACCTCTGCCACCTTGGCAGCAGCAGGGGTGCTGTTGGCTTTGGGGTTTTTCTGGGCATTACTTTTGCTATCTATCGGTTTCTGCACCTCATAGATCCGGGTAGCCTGTTCAATGACCCAATCTAAGGATCTTTTCTCGTGAAAATCCCTCACGAGCTGGGTCATGATGTATTTGGGCAAGGCATGGAAAAACGTATTTATGAACTCTCTACTATCTGTGCGCACCCTTCTTGTGGTCTGTGCAAAAGCACGCTTTAACTCCTGCACAAATTCTTGTGGGGCCTGATCCTCCCCACATTGCAAATTGTAGGCTGCCTTGCGAGCCTCTTGAGGATTTCTGTGAACAGAAAAATGCTTCAGGATGGCCGCCTTATATGTGGACCATCTTAAATGATTTTGGTCCTCCAGCCCCGCAAAGAAACTGGAGTATTCCGGGGAGAATGTCCACTTTACATATTGAATACAGCTTTGGCTGTCCTTCAAATGGAAAGTCTCCATCATTTGTTCAAACAACTCTAAGTGCTCCCAAACAGAATACTTAGCGTTCTTATGGTAAGGCGTGATGACGCTCCTGATCGCCTTAATCTGCTTTAAGGGGTCCTTAAGCAAGGCCCTTTTTGCCTTATTGGCCTTTTTGGTTCGGGTAACCCTGGTCCAATCGTCCTCGGACTCAGAGGCACTGCTCCCAGAGGTTCCTGTCTGCTCTTCCAGGTTTTCCCGGATTCTGCGAGCCTGGGAATGGCTGGCAGAATGTGGGGACCTGGTCTCCTGTGTCCTGCGCAGTTCAGAGGAGTCTTCAGATTCCTCCTTGCTGCCAGGATTTGGTGGGTACCCCCTCCACTGACCTAACTGGGCAGAGGTTTTCAGGATGCCCTTAATGGGCCCACTCTCCTGGGGTTCCCCATCGAACTGTACTGTACTTGGGTGCCCATACCCGGATGCCCACCCCTCCTTTCCTGAGTGGTACTGGCCTATGAGCCCCATACTCTTAGCTGGATAGTAATCTGCCATCCCTGCAGCCCTGTGCTCATGTGCGCCAGGGGACATGGGGGTGGCAGAGTCCAGGGACTGAGAGGTATGAGGGCCTCTGGTACTAGTGCTCCTGAGGTTATGCTCCGGAGTTTCCCTTTCCCAGCGAACCTCATCTCTATCCGCCCCTGCTCCCTGTTGCAATGCAAGAGCCTGCATTTGTGCTTTCAGTTCCTCTGTTAAGGCCTTACTCGACTCTATCAGTCTCTCCTGCATCGCTACCTGTTGTTGGAGCCTATCATTGTGTTGGCAGAGAGCCTCATTCTCTCTCTGTGCTTCCTGATTGGTCCTGGAGTACTGGGCCAGTCTTTGCTGCAGGAGGGTTACCTCCTGGGCAATGTCCCTATTGGCCTGCTCCTTTCTTGCCAAAGCCTCTTCCACCCTCCTGGTGTGCTCTAACGAGTTCTGGTGTTCTTTTTGGAGGTCACCCAGTCCCTGGTGGGCCAGGTGATTTTCTTCCATTTTTCTTTTTAAATGGCATACTTCCTGGCCTAAGGCGTCTCTTTCCTGACTAAGAGCCTGCATTTGTGCCGCCAGGTCGTCCCTTTGCCGTTGAAGGGCACCAGCTTTTTGGCGCTCCTCATCAAACTCTGCCTGGGTATCCAGGTCTTTCAGAATTAGTTTGTTGCTCTCTGCCTTCTCTCTATCTAGGTGACTTTGCAGGGTGACTACCTGCTCAGCACATGCCCTATTGAAGTCTAGCTGTTGCTCCAGCTTTTTCTGGCTTTGCAGTAGGGAGTCCAAACCTTCTTGGTGTTCCTTCTGCAAGGCCAGAAATCTGGTATCCTGTTGTGACTTTTCCTTTTGCAGCACATCCATATCCTCCTTTATTTTAGTGATGTACAGTCTGCTGTCATTTTCTGACTCCTGGCTCCTCCACAGCCTCTGCTCAGAAGAGACCAGGTCAGATTGGACCTTCTCTAATGCCATCTGTTGCCTATTTGCCAGATTTTGGCTTTCAGCACATCTATCCTGCATGTCTCCCATATATAGGTACAGGTATGCTGCTATCCTGGCAATCTTATTGTGTTCCTCTTTGGCTTTAGGAGCCATATATAGTTCACTCAGGGCCACATGTAAGGGACCCTGATCTCTATATATATCTGACCCTGTTTCAGTGACCGGTTGTGTGATGGCCTGCAACCACACATCCTGGCCCTGTTCGGTCCATTCACCTCTCACAAATAGCTTATGCAAGAGGTGCTCTCTGGCTATTTTCATGTCTACTAAGGTCGTCATTCTAGAGATTGGTCTCTGTCCTGACTTACAGAAGTTTGTATTTTATTTTTGCAGAACAGAACTTTTCTTGGAGTGTCCCTTTTGAGGAATGCTTCACAGCGTAATGCAGCGTGGTGATCCGACCGGATGTATGTATCCCGTCAGTTAGCACACTGTATTAAGCTGCACAAGTGGTAAATCTAACCCAACGTCTCGGCTCGAGCCCCCGATTTGTAAGAGGATTCAATTCAGCACTACAGCTAAGTTAACGCCTAGTCTAGAATACTGAATGAAAACCCTTATTGATATATCTTTAGGTCCAGTTCATGCGTTCTGGATGACTACCCCTATATAACACCCCTCTCTTGGAATCCCCCTGACCCCACTGAGCCAAGAAGTAGTTCTGTTTTGCAAGTTTAAAAGGTTTATTTGATAATTTAAAATAGATATATATATCACGCTTTATAATAAATTAATAATTGAATAGCACACTTAATCTGATATGATAAAGATCAACAATGGAGAATCTGGCGCTAGCACACTTCTTATAATCACTAATGAGTTGACATGAAATGGATAAGGTAGCACACTGGTAAATAGGAACAAAAGTATAATGTGGTAGAGGATGCTTTATGTAAGCTCAGGTGGATGCAATATTCAATGAATGCAGTACAGAAAATACTCAATATGATTTCAACCAAACAATGTAATCACTTTTCTCTGGCTATTCACTCCCCCCCCTCTTTATGCAATGCAAGGAAATGGGAGGAAACACACAGTTCTCAGAAATGCAATCAATGTAATTCAGTTCAACCCAGCAAGCTTAGACAACAGAAAACAGATAGGAGTTTTGAAAACACAAGCCCAAATTGCTTTGATATGTGCTGGCAATGAATTAGAAAATATGCTAAAATACTTTTAATTCCCTTTCAGAGGTTCAGGGTGAGTGGTATCTGGTTAATATTAGTCCAGGCTCACACTAGCAATGATGCAGGAATGATTAGCAGGTTAAACGAATTTCTGGCAAGGAAAAGCAAAACTGCTGTCTTTTTACACGTGAAGGACTATCCCTATCGTTTTGGGGTCCTAGGAAAGCCTAGGATCTCAGCTTCCAAATGAAAGTTATTGCAAGTCTCTAGCCCAAACGGTTGCGGAGATATGACCGATTTACTAGAGGTCGTTTTTGGTTTTTGCAAATTTTAAACGCACACTTTTTCAGCTTTAAAAATGATGGCAGAATAACACAATTGCTAAGCTGCAGTTCTACTTAGGTTAAATAGATTGAATTATATTATTTTAACTAGGAGATTGGTTCTGCACAGTTTTCTAGGTACTCACACTATATTCTTGAGTGAAATGGGCCTCATCACGGATCTGGTCAGGGTTTTGGACTGGGCTCTGGTCTCTCTCTGGGCACAGCACTGCTTTCTCTCTGCTCTGGATAGATTTAAGTCTCTAGTTTGGCTTTCTGGAGGTGGATGAATTTGAAGTTTGGATCTCTGGATGTTGTATGGTCCGGCAGAGTGCGTTGCAGCAAATGGAATTGAAGGTCCCTATCTGTCCTGTCTGTCTGCTTTTATGTGTTTAGAATGTGGGTGTGTTCTAGCATCACTGACCCTACCTCTCTCTCAGCTTCTAATTGGTCAAACTTCCATTTATCATTTGATTGGGGAATGAACTGTGAGTCAGAGGGATGTCATTTTATGGCTTGCAGATAGGACACTCCTCTGTCAGATTGCACATATTCTATATTTGATAATAAAAGACATATTTCACAGTTACACAGTTGCTTGAAATTACATATACATGGTGTGGCTGAATTTAGCCATGTCTCTGTCCAAATCTGCTCCTTCTAGGAGCTTGCATTCAGAGATGGCACATAATGGACTTTTTAACTGATTTTTCAATTTCTGACATTGACCCAACTTTACATACATGTGTGCAGGGAGTAGGGACATTAACTGATGAAGTTTCAGATTTTTAACATGCATACATTTAGAGTAATATCCACTTTTCCGCTAAAACCCCCCTGAACACGCCACCGGGTCGAAAAACCTCTTAAAATGTGGGCAGAAAAATCACAAGAATTATGGTATCATTTATAAAATTTTCACATGTCCGCACCATGAGTTATTAATCTTTTTCTAAACAATATTCTGGCTACAAAGGGGTGTGGTTTTCTCTCAGCACAAGGTAGAAATACTGGTTAATCCAGTTCTGCCAAGCCAGCTTGCTCTCACAGGCAGTGCCCCTCCCAGCTCCTGCCAAGAGGAAGCTACATTTTACGACTGCGTAATAAAACCTTTGCCTGAGTGAAGAGGGCTTTGTTCACTCTCCTGCAGAGCACAGGTAATTCAATTATCAGATAGATGGCATATCCTTAGTGTGGGCAGCAAAAGGAAGGTTGGCCTGGGAACACAGTGGTGACTCAAGTTTCACTCCTGATGGGGGTAGTTGCCAGGCAGAATTCAGTTCCTTAAGCCAGGTTTCAGATAAAATGTCACTTTTTGTTCCCCAGTTTCTGCATTCAAATAAAACTAAACATTTTCACATATGCAGCTAGAAGGCTGATTCTAAGTTTAAAACTATGACATTTAAACAGTTACAACCTATGTGACACTCAAAAGTAGGTCACTCAGTCAATTTGAACATTTAGATTTGTAGTGTCTTTCAGTCCAATGCAACTTAAACTGCTGAAATCCACAGCGCAGCCAGTCTTGTTATAAGCATTTTTCTGGGCTCTTCATTTCCCAGATTTTGTAGGCACACAACACTCCATTCTACCAAATGTCTGCTGGTGTCCAGTGAGTTTTTAGATGTGTTGCAATGTTTAAAATAGACAGTTTGAGCCTGCCTTCAGAGAAACACAGGGTGGTTTTAAACTGCCGGCTTTTGGATAGTGGTGAGTACTGGTACTGCACCCATTTTTGGGATTTAAGAAAATGAATTCCCAACAATTCTAGGTTGCATTTGGCAATCAGCATTGCCATTCCCAATGGTTTCAGACTACTGTGTGGGTAGTCCAATGGTGGTTTTAGGCAGTTTCCTTCTGTGCCCATAACATCGGCAAAAATGGGTGGCAGCCTATTCTTCATGCATTTCCCTGTGCATTTTCTGGGAAGCTCTGGCCATCATGAGGTTTTCCATGTCAGTACTGCACAGTTTTGAGGTAGGGCTCGGATGCATGGGTAAATACATCCCACAAGGGTGAGGGAGGGGATTCTGTGGATTGGGGGGCAGGGAAGGGAACAATACTTACCTCGATCCCCGGTGGGGGAAGATGGCAGCCTCCGGCCGTGTGGTGGCTCGGAGCTTGGAGTACCCCGTTCCAAAACTCCTCATTGACTGAGTGGCTGCCACACCCTCCTCCCCCAGCCGAGGACAAGGAAGGAAAGTTATGGGGAGAGGGATTCCCGGTCTGGTAACGTCCCAGCGAGGGCCAATGAGATTGCATGTTACAATCTCATTGTCCCTCACCGGGTACTAAAGGAGCTTATCTGTTTTGTAACCTGCCTCTTGTATATAATGAGAGAGCATTTCATAGTCTTAAAAGCTACCCAATAATTATTTTTGCCTAGCTCCATCTGGACTGGCAGCCTTGAACTCTTCATGTATCTGATTCTAAATTTCTGTACTAAGCTATGATTGGAAATGTAAAGAAACGATGCATTTACAGTTCTGTTTCTCATCAGTTTTGAATTATAATGTTAATCACCAGGTTCAGGCAGGTCATTTCAAATCTCTAATGCAAGATCTACAGTACATACATATGAGAAATGCATTGAACTGCAATATTGACTCTAGTCTTATCATTCATGATGCTACTTTATGTAAATGAAATTCTGCAGTTCTAGAAAGTGCACATAGTTTTTAATGTTTCACAAGTGCAATCTCCAATTTGTGTGCTGGATCATTTAGGCTCAGGATATGCTTTACCAAGGAGGCATGTGCCACTGCGCAACACATATTCAAGATGGGCATTAATGGACATACATTTCTGATACGCTGTCTATGGGTTGCACAATGACTGAAAGAATATTTTATTTATTTACATGTGTATAGTGCACAATCGGCCTTTGGGCATCGAGGAGCTGTTACTTGTGGTGAGCTTAGTTACAGGAGTAGTAGAAGTAGAGGTTTAAGAAATGCATCTATGCATTGTATGCAGTCCGGGTACATTTAATTCAGGCATAAGTAACAGTATTTAGTAGCAGTATTGAAGGGATGTGGAAGCGGGCGGCGATTAGGTGAAGAGTCGCATTTTTAACGCTTAACAGAATGCCATGTGTGAGCTTTCCGCTCGAAGGGGTGGTGGCAGGGCATTCCATTGTAGTGCTGGTAAGTAAGGGAAGCTTGTGCCTCCTGCCCTGACCCGGGCTTGATTTTGGGCCCAGTGAGCATGTTCATGTTGGGTGTTCTGGTCGGTCTTGTAGATACAGTCAAGTGGAAAGCTAGGATGTTGTACGAGATCTGCAGGGATGTAAGACCGAAAGGCCCATCCTGCCACTCTGGCACAAAGAATCTATATTTTTGAATGTTCTTACCTGTTAGAGGTTTACCTTCATGCGCCCCACCAGAGATAAGAATACAGTTTATGCCCCTTGCTCATGTAGAATCCAGGTCTTAGTCCAACAGCCAAGCATTGTTCCAACGGGTTAGAGGGAGTGATCTGGTTAAAGCCATGCATGGTCATGGCTACTGCCTGCTTTTGAGAGGGGCGGCTACAGCTATCTCACCCATACTTAGTACATCTAGTAAGCCATGACGCCATGACCATCAATAGATACACTGCTACCTTAGTTCATCTTCATATGAGGCAGTAATAAGAGTTCCTTTCTGTGGAACTGCTCTGCAGTGCCACTTATCTGAACATATCGGTTGAGCTGTGGGGGAAAGCACATTTGTTTCCTATTTTTTGTTGCAAGCATTTTCTTTACTCCTGTTTTGGTGGGAGCGTTATTAATAGTTTAAGGAGTGATAATGCCTGGTATATTACTTCTATTTAGGGCTTTGTACATGTCTGTTTCATCTCCCTTGCTCCTGCATCTCCTTCCCTCAAAGCAACTTCCCTTTTCATTTCCACTCGCAGACCATGGTTCTCTCCAGGCTGGACTACTGCACCAGCCGCTTTCTAAATCTGCCTGTTTCTACTATTCACCCTCTGCAACTCATCCAGAACTAGACTGCAGGATTTGTCCCTGGCCTCAAGACCTGGGATCGTATCTCTCCAGCCCTGAAATCTCTTCATTGGCTCCCAGTGGCTGCAAGGATTAAATTCAAGACCCTTTGCATTGTCCACAAGGCTTTCTGGGGCCTAGGTCCAAAATACCTTCAACTCTCCCTCCATAAATACCTTCCCACTCAAGCTCTTCTCTCCTCCTCCTCCAACTCCCTCAGGACCAGCCACATCTCCAAGCAACAACTTGGGGGTAGATTTCTTTGCTCTGTTGGGGCTTCCCTCTGGAAAAGCCTCCCTGCCACTCTGGAACTTGAGGAGAACCATCTCTGGTTCCGGAAGCACCTCAAGACCTTCCTCTTTGCTTCTGCCTTCGCTCTTCCTCTCCCCTGCAGATCTGTCTGCTTTGGCACTGTGCACCTGTACCCTCTGATTTCGGCACCCAGCCACACACCCGCACTGCCTTCTGGCTTCCCTTGCACTTGGGTCTGTATCTGTAACCCTACAGTCCCCTTACCTGCACTTAACAGACACCCCCTGTCTGCGCTCTAAACCTGCAATTTCCACCTTGCTGGCTGCACTATTGTTTGTATCCCTTACTCAGCACTTTCCATTTCCCCCCTCTTCCTTGCAATTTCCCCCGTCCCTCTCCCCTGCACTTGCCCATTCACAATGTCACTGGGCCTAGTAAGATCGTTGTTTTTTTCATCCCTTGTTCCCCTCCCTTGCCTCGTCGCGCTCTGAAACACTTGTGTATGAGCGCAATACAAATAAAATATCATATCATGTGGGGGGGGCACACAGGGGTGAGTCAGTGTGCCAATATCCCAACAAGGCTTGGTGTTGTGCACAGTATACAAGACTCTTAACCTAGCATTGCAGAGCTCAGTAGTCTAACCTGCGATTACTTCTCTATACCAGAACGTGTATAGTTTTTGTTTTCCAGGCATCCTGTCTGAATGGATGTCTTGCTATGAGCACGCAGTCGTGGGATATAGGAGATTGACGCAGCAATTGGTCCCTATTTCTTGTTTCATTTTATTTTTTGTCTTGTATTTCATTTCAACTCTTGGGAATGCCTGCTTCAGAGCAGTTGAATCAGTCTAAGTGCGGCCATGGAAAGGCCTGTAGCGTTATTCATGACCATGAATGCACAAATGGAGATTGAATGGGTTACCTTTTTATTAGTATGGTCTTCAGATAAAGGGCCTTAAATCTTGTAAACCGGGCTTTGCTTCCCCCTGTCCTCAGTGAAGATAAGTTAATACTGTCCACCGATTTACTATGCTCATTCCCGCTGAAATACGATATACCAGCGGTGCAGTTTAAGGAGGGGCTTTTTTTGTGCCAGTAACCTAAGTGCTATATTATGGCAGAGCCCATCCACCAGGCAGGCTGATCGTATCTGGGTGCGGTTTGATCCTCCAACCAGTGTGCAAATTCATTGACTTCTTTCTAAAACCCATCAGTATTGTGACCCCCACATACATACGTAACACGACCCATGCCATTCAAACCTTTGAAGACCTACCCTTTGATCCAACATCGCACTTGCTAGTAACTATGGACATTAAATCTCTATATACGAGCATACCACAGGACAAGGCTATTGAATGCATGAGGAGACAACTCATTAAATACGATCTTCAGAATAGAGTCCCGGTCCCGTTCATTACTGAGCTACTAACATTGGCCCTGAGTAAGAACTACTTCGACTTTGATAGCCAATTCTATCTTCAGATAAAAGGGACGGCAATGGGCGCAACCTTTGCACCAAGCCCAGCTGTTATCTTTGTCAGAATTTGAGCGGACTAACGTTCTTGCTGACAACAACCCATTCAAAAGACAGATCTATCACTGGAAGAGATATATAGATGACATTCTCTTCATCTGGGAGGGCTCAAAAGACACCCTTGATAATTTCTTAGTGTGGCTCAACAACGTAAACACTGATATCCAATTCACTATGGAATCCAGCAACAACATGGTGATTTTTTTGGATCTAGAAATACGACACAAGGAAGGGCTTATAAAATGTAATCTTTTCCGTAAACCAAGTGACAGAAACACCCTACTTCACTTTTCTAGTGACCATCCGAGACAACTCGGAGAGAATCTTCCATTTGGCCAGTTTCTCAGAATTAGACGCAACTGTTCTGAGATTGAAGATTTTTACCACCATGCACAGGACTTCGACAACAGACTGACACAGCGAGGATACCCACGGCATATAATCTCTAAATATAAAAAGTGTGCCAGATTCTATAATAGGGAGGCCCTACTGACACCTGATACTCAAACCCCGGACCTCAACACCAGGACGATCTGTGTGATTACACATGGAACCGACTCACAGAAAATACGCAAACTAAATTCCAAATACTGGCCACTGACTCGACTTTGTCTACAGGATGAGCCAGTCACTAGATTTGCATATAAACGTGCCAAGAACCTACGGGACCACCTCGTTCATTCGAGGTTCATAAAACCAGCACCAAGGGTGGGTCTATGGAATTTAAGGAGTGCTGCGGGACACTTTCCATGTGGCAATTGTACAGCCTGTAAATTCACCAGGAAAACCAGACTTTTTGGTCAAAGGCAGACCCTGGACCCTCCATAACCTCACAAATTGCAAAAGCAAACAAGTGGTGTATGTGATTGAGTGTTCCTGCAGCCTCAGATACATTGGCCAGACGATGCGTCCAGCCCACATCAGGATTTGTGAACATCGTTCCAGAATCGGATGCAAGATCATGAGTGCCCCATTAGTATGCCACTTTATAGAATCACATCACTCTGTTGATGACATTGCGTGGTGGATTATTGACATAGTTGTCAACTCAACCAATGCCCTTGCAAGTCTTCTATCTAAAGAGGCCCGCTGGATCCATCGCTTGGACTCTTTTCACAATGGACTCAATGAGGAATTCATACCTCCAATATGAGCCTCTTGACCGGCCTACCAGCTGGCCGACATTTATGCATATACCCTCCCCCATGTAAATTGGCCTTTCATGGCCCTCCTTACTTTTGGGACATCCTTTTCCTGCCCTTTGATCTGCCGGCTACCCCGGTTTTTCCACTGACTCTGGGGATTTGTTTTCTACCCATGTCTGGTTCATCCGACTGTGCAGCCCCCGCCTCTGTGATTGACCTCACGCACAACCCTGTTAGACGATCCTGTCGTCGGTAGCAGCCCTTGCCACCAGGGATGGGGATCCCCCTTCTCACGGTGCTCCACCAACCCTGGCTGTGACTACGGCTGTTCCCCTCCTGTGCGGGGTCCGTGTGCAACGTGAGCCTAACATTCTACCAGGCTCCATCTTTCCTCCCCTTGTTTACACACCATTTCACATATGGGTTCTGCTTGCCGTTTTCATACAAACGCCTATGCAGCCCTTTTACCTTACTGAGCTACGTATCCACGATTTCTCCGTGCTCACTCTCGATGAGGCAGCTGCCCCGCCCCTTGCACCATTGGTCTTGTGGCACTGACACACAATACGTGCCCCAGCCACCGCACCATTGGCCACGATGCAACTAGATATGCTCCTACCAGGAGACGTAGGCACGGTTTGGTGCCAGTCACACCCCCTTCCAAGCTATTTGCAGGCAGGTTGTCCTGACAACCACCACGCGAGTACGCTAGTCAGCGTTACTCGGCTGCAGCTGCTCGCCAGGTGCAGGCTCCCTCGTTGTGACTTTCCTGCATGACACGGCATTTCCGCTTTTCGCCGTGTGCCTTAGTCTTCTACACTCCTGCTCTAAGCGCGAACGGTAAGCATACCAAGCACGTTTTTTGTAAAGGGACATTTACTGTGTGCTCCGTGGAAGACCTCGCGTTCCCCACAAACCAGTTCTGCTTGTTATGCAAATATGAGGCCGCCTTCAATTCTACTCTTACAGGCGATCCAACCCTCCATTTTATAGGCGCTGCAACTATATTGTCTTTGCCACCCATACAAACGTGCATCTAATGTCCCGTTTGTAACTGCCCGACCCGGGCGTTTTTTGTTCTCCTCTTTTTCACAGTAATCTCTGTACTGCAGCATGTCGACCACGCCACATCAGTTTCTCCTGGACTGACCTGCGGCGTTCACAGCTTCTCTCCACCCAGCACTGATTGGTACCGTGCCCCAAGGTAATCTTCTCATGATCTTGGCCGTACCCCTGTATACTTTGTTAGTGTGTCTCACACCGGCCACCATTTTTTGACGGGTAGCGCCCCTTTCCCTCTTCTACCACCCTGCACATGGAACCTATTAGTGTGTATGCCATTCTCTAGTCTCTCTCACACATCTATTTCCTTCTTCTTAAATAGCATATGGTCACCTCCGAGCCCGTATCCTCTCTTCAGGCAGTCTCTGACACATGGTGCATGTACAGTAGTATAATCCATCACACCATCCTTTGATGCCTGCATGCATTTTTGCACAATACTAAACATAATGACCTCTTCTCTCTTTTCTGAGATCTACTTTTCTTCATGTGCTTGCTTCTATAGTTGTTGGATTTCCAGCACAGTAAGCAGAAGTCTCGGCCCTGGCCCTGCCCAGCTGGCCATTTTCACAAGCAGTATAAAAGTCCAGGCACACCGGGAGAAACAACCACGCGGCATTCCACCTGCCCTCTAATATATTAATTGGGTGAGTGTCCTGCGTCCGTTTGTCAACAGTATCAAAAAACCTTGACACTCCTTTGTAATTTTCCCTATAGAGTACTAGTTGTACCAATCATGTTCAATTTTTTTCTGCCCCCTTTAGGGATTAATCACCATATTACATCTATTCTGCCCTGAGGAAGGCTTCGACCACACTAGCCTGTATAGGCCCGCCGAAACGTGTTTCTCCTTGCGCTTTGTTCCCCTCCCTTCTGGAAGCACTTTGGGAACAAATCTTTGATATTTCATACGTTGGCAGTTAATTATATGGCAAAATAACCATATGACCTAAGTTGATTGTGAATAATTTCACTCTGTCTGAACAAGGGTAATTTTTTACACACCCTGGTGATATTCAGCCCACAGGTACAATTGCTTTTTTGTTGGGCTTCTGTTCTTTCATTAATTGTTTTTTTGCATAATATCCTATTTCATTTCTCTGACGAAATTATAATGCACACATGATGAATGTTATGCTTTATGTTTCTGTTTCATTTTTTTGCTATGTCTTTTAAACCTGTGTAAAAAGCATTCTGAAATTCTCAAAATATGTTTTTTTGTATAATACATTTATTTTCATGTACTCCTAGGATTTTCCTTTGGTTTTGTTGTTCCTGTGACTTTCTTTGAAAGCACACACCTTTATAATAATATGGAGAGTTAACCGAAATTATTGACAGAATTTAGGACTGTCATCGGCGTGGGTTCCTTTCTTAGGTTCTTTGTTTTGAATATTATGGCAGAGCAGCTTGTTTCAGAACTCGAGAGGGGTGAGCTGAATGTGGCTATGGGCGATATTGAGATCTGCTTTAACGTCCTGTTTAGTCCCACTAGCAGTTTGAGTAATTGCAAATTTGGTGGCCATGGCAGCAGATGTACTTTGACGCGAGAAGGAATTGAATCATCTCACCGTCTACAAGCGTCTAGGGTTTCAGCGATGGGTGGTCCGTCTAGCACTTACCTCTGTAATGCCACCCACAGGTAGTCTGGTTTCTTTCTGGACTGTGATTGGTGGCACTGTCATACTCTGCTAGAATACTTGATTTAGATTCCTTTTGTGCTAATTATTTCTTTAAAATGTTATGGATTTACTTTTCTGCTATCATAATGCTTTAAAGTGACAATCCAACTTTTTTAATATACTCTTGAGGAAAAAAAGTAGTGCTTTAAAATCTACAGCATGATTTAGTCTTCCAACAACCACATCCTCAATTGATGGAGGACTCCCCAAATGTCCACAGGAGATTTCGCTAGTTCCTTCCAATCCCATGAACCAAATACCAGCTCCTAGACTAAGCCCCAGGCATCCGTCTGCTAGGCAAGGGCGCTGCCTGGGAGCTGCAGCGCCCCAAAGTCGACCTCACCTGGATGCTCCACACCTGCCCCAGCAGACTAGGGCGCCATTCCCTCAGACCCTTCCATGACCACCTTTGTGTCCTGTGTAAAAGAGGAAGAAAGCATGAGAAAAGGATCCAACCCCTTGCATTGCTTTGCACCTACCGCGCCGCTGGCTAGTTTGTTTAAATTGTCACAACGACGTCCTGCTGACGATTTATTGCCTGCCTTCATTATAGACTTGGCCCGCAGTCGCTTGTCTGTTAAATCATCCTGGCAGAATTCCCTAAACGTGCCCGTGGACTTGTGCTGGCCTGGCCTTTATTTAATAACTTCTGCAAATTCAAGCAAGACATTAAAGACTCGCCCAGGAAGAGTCATGGGAAGGACTGGAAGAACCCCCTTCTTTTACTTACTTAGGATAGACAGTGCGGAGTGCGTTGCCTTTTTTTTCATTTTGTTTTTGGGTGTAGGCCAGGGTCGGTTAGCTTGGGAGGGGGATGGTAGCGTTGTGGGCTTAATCAAGTGCTTAATGTGTGTTTTTTGTTGTTTTGGCTTCAGGGAGGGAGGTGGAGGATGGTATTGTACGGTTTGCCAAATGTTGGTTCGGGAAGCATGATGAGTTCGCTTTTGGCAACAGACTAGAATTGCAAATCTTTACATCTTAGAGCAAGGTTGTGGACATAGTGTCATACGCCAGTGATGGGCCAATGCTTGTATCCATGCTTTACCTCGGTTCATTTACAGCATGAGAGATCTCTGACAAACCAGCGCATAGCATGGAGTGTTTAGGGTTACAGTCGTGCAATGAGGCGTCATGGGATCATTGTAGATTGTGAGACGGTACAAAAGGCAGCAGTGCAAACCATTCCGTCTAGGCACACTCCTATAGCTTTCTATGGCATTGTGTCTGCCTGCATAGCAGTCTATTAGCGCTTTTCATGCATAGTTCATTTGAGCTTTACATCAGAGTGCTTTCAATGGCTTTGGACTATGGGGTTTGGGCCCTTCTGCGACTCCTCGATGCCCGTGTAAAATGGGGTGTACGTTTTAGCAGGCAACTCTGGGAGCCTGTGTGGAAGGACTATGTGACTTTGTGACGTCTCCTCCGTGGTTGCTCAAGAGTTATGGTGAAGTGATAGGTTAGTTGTTGGTTAATCCGAAGATGGTACAATATGTGAGCTTCCAAAGCCCATAACACTTCTTTCTTGGATGGCTGGAAACCTTTTACTGCCCCGTGCATAGAGTGTCCTTTTAACTTAGCTATTTTCATATGGATCCTGTGAGTGTCTCCTTACAGGTTTTCCTTAGATGCGTGTGATTCTGGGACTGCAAATCTAATTTTGTCAGGGTAAAACATACACACCTCACCCCCCCCTGAGGGAACATAAGAGAAATGAATGATATGATGACCAGGGTGAAAATTAAATTAATGAGTGCGTTTGTTTTACATTACTTCCCTGTTCTTTCACCATGGACTAGACTGCTCCATGGAGCCCCATTGAGGGAGTGCGGGGGGCACATTGAATGCTGGGAGAAAGGGAAGCGGGCACAGGTCACCCCCTGAAGGAACAAGCTAGACAGGTGAGAACTATGGAGAGGAAAGGACTTAAGAAGGAAAGTGGTTAATAAAAGCGGATGGAGAGTGCCACAGATGCTGGTGGTGGATAACAAAGCTTCCTGGGGAGACAGCCTCCCCGGGCTCCGTGGAGTTAAGGAGCAGGGCTGCATTTGCCAGGAGTGGCATGGCATAAAGTGCGAGCCCAGGGCTGCATCCCCGTGCACCGACACAGCCTCCGGGCACGGTGACATACCCAAGGGCCAGACTGGGCTGCCCCAGAAGACCAGTGACCGGGGTGCATGTGCGGAGTGGCCCGGGAGGTGTCATAGCCTGTCCTTTGGTCAGTCGGGGTGGGCCCCGGGGTCGTGAATGGGTGGACAGACTAAGCCCCCATAGGAGAATTATCCCAGGGTGAAGCAAGAGAAGTAGAAGATCTGAGTCTATTTCTAGGAGGAACTCCATTGATGGCCCATCTCCTGTTGAAAGTGCAGTCTATTCCACAGTGCAAACTTTGCACTAACGATGGGCTAGTGATATTTGACTCTTGGCAAGTAAGAAATGTTGTGTTTTATGTATGTATTTATAGAATTGAGGTGGCGAGTGACTTCTATGGCTGGCTAGTTTTTTGCAGCTTAATTTTTGCACCCAGGTCTATAATGTAGTGGGATATTATCGAACAGCCCTTTTGCAGCTGGGTTGTGGCGAGGGGTTGCAGAGTGGCCCCTCCCTGGCTTTGAAGAACCAATGTGCACAAGCCAAGACACAGACACCAGGGCCACCCGACCATAGTTGGGAGTTCCCCCTCTTGAACACCTACTCTTTGAATGGACCTTGTTTGCTATATTTTGTTTTGTAAATGCAAGATGCGTAAAAAATTAGCAATGTGGTTAGGCGCCGAAAACAGACTGTCACTATCCATCAATTTGGACCAAAATGTGTGAGGGAACATCAAAGAGAGGTCCAGTGATAAGTGCATCATAAAGTCTGCATAATGAATAAGAAAACCTATGTTGCTTTCATGTTTTGGGCTCATGTAAGTGTTAAATTGACCTCGAAGGTTGCATGCATTCTCTTGCCAGGAGTGTGCAGGTTCGGGATTTCGTAACACTAGAGCCACACACTGCAGAAAAAAAAGTTAAACACTTATTGCATTTTATTGTTGTTTACTCGGTAATTTATCACTTGGTTATTCCTGTTTAGCACCCGCTTCTCCAGCATGGCACACTCACTTCTACGTGTAAACTGTAATATTGACTGTTCGGCTGCTTTTCCTAAATCGATTCTAGTTTACCTTAATTCACAGGAATTTATTTCTACATATATCTATTTTTAAAATGGGGAGCTCAACCTACTTCATAAAATTACAAAACGGGTAATGTGGAATATGGACTGAAGTTTGATGACTTTTACGAACTGGTTGACATTCCCTCACTGGTTATTAGAACATTAGAAGACAAAGCGGCATTTTGATGCCATAATGCTTGACCATCTCTGTAATCGTACGCCTTTTTATAATTTTCTCCGGGAGGGTTTTTATTTTCTGAGAATGTACAGTGACATTATTGCAAGTGTCCTTCTTGTCATATGTGTAGTATAGACTCTGCACATGAACCATAGAACAGCCAGAGAGGGCCCTGGACCAACCCCATGGGGTTAATATTTCCATACACGTTTGGTGTGCATTGCATCTCTAGCATAACTAAACTCAAAAAGTCAGGATATGAACGGATCCTGCTCCGATAAGATATGGCAACATTTGGAGTCCAGGCATGGGACACATATCTAAAGTTGATTGGTGGACGTATTTAGGCATGCATGTATTGAATTTAGCACAAACGTAGCGGGTAAGAATAGGTGCAATGTACAAAAAGAGGCAGAAACACAGATCGACAAATAGTGGAAAGAGAGCAAAGGGCTCAAAGCAGAATTTGGAGGAAGTGGAGAACGCTTAGCGCATTTTCTCTTCCTATCAATCAGTGGCCCACGAGGCATTCCTTGAAGAGTAGATTTTTCAAATCTCTTCTGAAGTGCATTTGTCTGTTATGATTTGTTACTTTGCATTATAAGAGTGCGGCCCAGGAGAATGCTTGCTTTGTTTCCTCCTCCCTCGCTTTCTTTGATGTTACAATGCCTTGTGTTGCATTGGCCACTAGATATGGTGAACTAATCCGATAACTTGAAAGGTGCTTTGGTTACTGTGGTCATGTAGATGATGCAGTCTTCCTTGAAGTTGGTGCAGGTTTTGGGTAGGTAGTTGGTGCAACTCTGAGGATGGGTGTGATGTGGTGACATTTGTTTGATTCTTTCAGATTGACCTGCTGGAGCTGGATCAGCCAGGCTAAGGAGAAGGCTCAGCCCCCTACGGGGAGGACATTCTCACTGTCCTGGGGCAGAAGACTAGTCCTTGAACAGTGGTTCTGAAGTCTGATGCTCGGATGAAACTTCTAATTTTTCCTAGTAGGGTGGGTTGGTACCAGCCTGTTTGGGATTTCTGGGATTTCTTAATGATGTGAGTTTTTACAGCGACATTGCCACTGATGGTGAATCCAAGTGATTTTGTGCCGAGTGTCAGCCAGGGGATGAATGGGTCAGTTATAATTATGGTGCTCCAATTTTGGATTTTGTTGTACTTGCTGGTGCTCTGGTAGATGTTGAATTCTGCCTTCTTTGGGGTTCTCCTTCAAGCACTTGACAGCCTTACCTGTATGAGGGAGAGGCACTATGTCAGTCGGTGGATGTCTTGACAGAATGGACCTTTAGTCTCATCAGGTATCTGGAGAATGTACATGGAGGTGGCGGGTATGAATTCTTTCAAATCTGAATCAATTGCATACCCAGATTGTGAGTATTGATCCTTCTGGACCTATTTTGGCATTCTCCTTGTTAAGTTGTATCACCAGTACTATATCCCCACAATCTGTTAGGCTGGTCCCCATTCCAACAGAAAATGGTTTGCCTCCGTGGCCTGTCCATTCTTTCATACTTACCGTGCTTGGAGAGCCATGACCCCGAGGCTACTCATTTGCGGCAGGAAGACATCCAGCCATGTTCCGAATGAAGACCCAAGTTGGGTCCATTCCTCACCAGGTAGACAGAGTAGCGTGCAACCCGGCATAGAGCTTCTTTTACATGAATCTGCCTGTTGTGCGCTGCGTTAGCACAGCAGGGACACGACCCTTCCTGTATATAGGGAGGCGCTGCAAGGGGTTGTTCTTGCAAGGCTCGGATTTGCAAACACAGGGACACATTTATCTTCAGGTTAGTCATTCCTGTTCTGCTCTGTAGGTAATTAGTGAAGTCCTGGTCAAGTTATAGCTTCTCCCCACTTTATCGCCCCCCCCACTACCGACTGCCATTCCCCTACACGCCCCTCCTCTCCTGCCTCGTCCAGCTCCTTATCTGCATGGACCTTTGGTGAAAATTTCCCATCAATAGGAGTTTTGTTGCTTCCTTTAGTTTTGCTATGGTAACTGCCTAATCTCCTGTATTTATACCATGTTCCTTTTTCCCCCTCACTGCAGTGCCTGAATCTGCCAGTGAAGATATAGGGGTGTCTCTCGTAGCACTCCCGCCTTGGAGAAAGTGTCTCACGTAGTTGTTTCATCCAGCATCTAGGGCTTTTCCTTTTTGGGTTTGGAGCGTATTGCTTTTTTGACTCCCGAGAGGCCCTGCACTCATCTGCAAAGCCACAGAAACCAACACATTGCAAGAAACTTACTCTCCTGGATCCTGAAAGCAATACTCAAAGACATGGGCGCGCTGCTGTGCAAAAATTGCAAGTAGAGGTCGCCACTGCCTATTGGGAGCATGCAGGATTATTTCAGTCAGTGTCTACATTACAAGGGACTCTACTAAGAAAACCTTCCTTAACCAGTAATCCTTGGGAGACTGGGGAAGGTTCAGGCCCTTCTACCAGTTTTATTTCTTATCACTCTGATGCAAGACCTAGTCTAACCCCCGCAATGCTCGAGTCTAGGGGCTTATTCAGGTATACCCTCCTCACCCCCACCTATGCCTACCAAATATGGATGGGATCGTAAGGAGTTCAAGTCCTCTTGATGCAACGTTGTATACATTATTTAATCAAACTTCAGCTTCAGGCTAAGGTTTTACTGTTCAATTTGGACAAGAGGGCTTTAGGTTGGGTCACTCCCTATGTTGAGGAGAACAGTCTATTGTAAGCTGACTGTTCTTAGAGGCCTTCAAGACTGCTTGGCAGGCAATATGCAGTAAAATCCTTACGGCAGGGGAAATCATTCGTTGCACATTTGAGAGGGTTAGTGGTTCACACCAATCGGCCCATAGCTGCTAAATATTTTTATAAATGTCCGAAAGAGTATGCCCTTTGTGAAGTTGTGTCCCCACCTAACAATCTAGCTGAGTACATAGCTCTTATAATCCACATGGCTCAAAGGATCACTTAAAATAATGGTTGGAGTTCCACACATTCATTCCCAGGTGGTATAAGGAGCCCATGTCTTCCAGTGAATCAAAACCTGTGGGTAGTACCCGCGGGACCGTTGCAGATGAAGAAATGAAAGAAGAATGCAACAGAATCTCTACTTCTACTGTGGAGAGGCAGGCCACTCTGCACAAAGCTGCCCAAAACACCCTCCTAATCCTGCAGGAAACACTGTAGCTTATCCTCTATAAAGAATCTGAGGACAAGTCCTACTCCACAGCATTCCCCATTGTGTATACCCGATCATGCCCAGTCAATCCTCCCACTTGTTCGTTTTGGTTGATTTATTTTGGGAACAGATATGGGAAGGGGTTCAAGCTCTGATAGATGGCAGAGCCACTTGGAATAACCGATTCTTTGCGCACTAGGAAACCATAACTGTTATGTTAAAAAATCAGACCAACCTCGGAGAGGAAAGACTAGACCTACCTCGCACAGATTTGGGACTGCAATCTGTTATGAGCACAGACCTCTGTAACGTGGTTCACATACTGAGCTGTCCTAAACCATTTGGCACTCAAGCTTATCAATATGGTTTTTAA
Organism: Ambystoma mexicanum; assembly: GCF_040938575.1. NCBI lineage: Eukaryota > Metazoa > Chordata > Amphibia > Caudata > Ambystomatidae > Ambystoma > Ambystoma mexicanum. The sequence goes on from NC_090935.1 coordinate 1,049,842,195, forward strand.
CGTTGGTTATAGCACCTGAAAGAAAAAGGAAAATGCATCTTACGCTTTTGTGAACACAATCTGTATTTCACACAGAGAATGCATTACATGGTTGATTGATCAAATTGGACCTTAGTTGTCAAGAGCCAGCCAGCTCAAAGTTTCAGCAGCACACTACTCAATAACATGACGTGCTATTTCTGTTATGTAAAAATAAAATGTGCACTTGCTTTTTTGGCAGGCTGTGGCCCCTTTTCCCCCCCACTACCATTACGTCATCTGAATAGAAGCGCACACTTCGAGCCACTTGTGTGACAGTACAAAGGAACGAGCTATGATTTACCGCGGGAACCGCGAAGTGCAACTACTTGCGTGAAAAGCTGGAGCTCATTGTGCAAGATGGCTAGATTGATGAGGGGGTTGAATCTTAGCAGGGTACCTTTTGAGGTGGATAATAGCAATACCCGCTTTTTGACAATTGAACGAAACTGCACTCGCCATTGCTGTGTAAAGGCAAGCCATTGTTTTACATTTTGGAAAGAGTTTATGACCCATGAATGTTGCTTGCCAGATTAGTAACCGTGCCATGCGCTTGGAATGTGTACGTATGTCGGGGCTCTTGCTTATACTGGACATTGCACAGGTTACGCTTGGTGGTCATCACAGGGAAAGGATCCAGGTTCATGTTTTGGCTAGTGATGCACTTTTATATGTTCGCTTGGATGGTCCTTTCACTCTACTCCCTCTTGGGTGACTGCTTACAAGCCTTCCTTCTTTGCCTTTAGAGTAGGGGAACACTTGTGTCGAGAGTGAGGGAGTGTGTTGCGCGTTTTTTCCCATGGTTTTCCAGCGGCAGGGTGGCTGGATTTTTGAGCATCCGCTAAACACGAGCAACAGTTGCAGTCACTCCCCAACCACCCCGCCCCCAGTCCCCCTCAACCCCTCCCCTGGCACAGCAGAGCAGCAATTAAAAAGGAAATCGGATACAAGTTGCTGAATCTCCGAAATGTGTGAGGAATTTGGCACCACAAAAAACTAAATGGCTTCCAGGACTGGAGAGGTGTGATGTTCGTTGCAGATGGCGAACAATTCCAGATGCAGGGTGTGTGAGGGTGACACCGGCCTGCACTCGTCTATGTACATTATAAGCAAGGGCAGTGGCGCCAGAGGTTTACTTGTTCATCTCTAACGTGCATTTTTGTTCAGCATTCAATGAGACGTTTAAATAATAATTATTTCAAACCTTCCCGTCAATACATTGGTACGATCCTGCTCCCTATAATCCAATCGAATTTGAGCAGACTGGACCAGGGAACCCTAGACCCAATGCACATTGTGTATAAACACACCATGTGTATCTGTACATGCATGCATCGAAAGCAGAATAGCAATTATTTTAAGCAAATGAGAATGTAAATTTGGAAAACTAGTAGCTCCCCACCTGCATACTTTTCACACCCTGAGCTGAACATACTGCCTACGTTTTCTTTTCTCCTTTCCAGGCAATGCCATGTTCTGTATGTTTTGCTGGTTGAATACCTTTTGGGAAGATGATGGCAGCGATACACGTTTTTCTACTTTAGCTTAAATGAGGGTTGCTTGCTTTTCATCGGGTGATTATGGGCCGCTGCATCCTGCAACTATCCTTGTACCGCCAATGGTGGTATAGTGCGCTCAGTGCTCGTAAAAACGTTGTGACTAAAACGTTCATTTATCCAAATCATTAAATATGTTTGGACCAAGTGACAAATCCAAGTATTTTGATGATTTTGGCCATGCTTCAAGTTAAATGCAGAGCCTGAGGTCTTCCGTCGCCCATATCCGTCTCAGGACTATAAAGGGATTCCTGAGCCTCTGCAAGATGGAATTAGATCACACACAGCCTATAGTGATTATGCTTTTTTTAAAAACAGACTAGCAAATAAGAAATATTGTAGCGCAAAATTGTCTTACCACAATTACGCTTAGTTACACCATGGACGCACACACCCACACTACATTCTCTTCTTTATTTCTCTTTAGAGGTGTCATTTGTGTAATGATTAGATCTCAAAATTATAATGTAACTATGGGAGGGTAGGTGAGACACAATACAAAATGGTAAATAACTGAATACATAAAAATGAGGCATACATGAAACCATTAACAACATAAGCTGGGAACACTGAGAAGAGCTAGTTGGTTAAGAGCACACTCTTTCAACACTAATAATGCTCTTTCAATATAAGAATAACCAGCATAAAAGGCTTGTTAGGTTGCACATTTATATTTTTGCATCAGTAATTGTCTTGCAATTTAGTCACCCATAATAATGAGGTTAAGGACTTTTCCTCAATACTTTTAGTAAAGTGCGAAAACATATAAAATTGTATGATCCCACATCGACATACCATTACAAAAACAAGATGAAGTCAGTTGACCTCCATTTGAAGTGGGGTGTTTTGCTCACCACTGAGGAGATTGCGAGAAGATGAGCCCTAAGCTTGTACAACAGACGGCGCTAGCGCATATTTCAGTCTTGCTGCTCTAATTGATCTCTGCTGATTGAAAACAACTTCTGTTGATCTCAGTGCTGTGTAGAGATGATTGTGTACAGTTTTGTGTTGCCCCCCTTAAGTGTTTTTATTTAACACTGACTTTTTTTTATGTCATAGTACACCTGACTGGTGCATTAGATTATAAATGAAAAGCACTCTAAGCTAGAGGTTTTTTTTTAAAATGCATCATCCTTCGATCACCTCAACTCAATGTGTCTCAGTTGGGCAACTGAGCACACTTCAATTTACTCTAGTCTCCCATTTTAAAGCATTTAGTTACTCCACGTGTCTCCTCCCCATCCATCCATCCCTCCCCTTCCTGCAGTCCTGCTATGCGCTAAAATTAATCATTGGCAGAACTCAGACTCCAACTGTTTCTGCCAACAATCTTTTGTTGCATAGTCGCGCTAAACTGCTTCTGCAAAGCAATGATGGAGATGTGTCCTGAGAGCATGCATTAATTGCACCCTGCGAGGGAGAGAAGGGGCTAAGAGGACATGGAGAATATTAGCCCTTTTCCCTTTCCGGGATGAAAAGGCGTCATTTTGCCAGAAATATCTAATAGATGGATGGCCCTGAGGTCGCCAGTGATTGCCGGCCACTCGGCAGGTGCCAATATCCTCCTCACACTGCAAATTGGGACAGTACCCTCCCGAATACCTGCATTTAAGTTTGCTCAAGGTGGGAAAAGAGTGTTTTCTGGGAAAGCAATAGTCTCTTCCACTAGAGTTATAATAACTGTGGGATGCAAGCCATTTATCAAATGTATGCATTCCTTTGAAGAAAACAACTCTAGGAAGAAGAGATCATTTGACAGTCTCCTGCAAATATGCCAACTAATGAAGAGAGACCTATTGGGATGGGTCATTCCAAACCTACCTATTTTATAGTTGTGGATGTTGCTTGTATTTTGGCACACAAAAATTAAACGGGACAATGTGCCAACTCAAGAAGGGTTAAAACAGCCTACTCAATATATATTATAACACACAAAGGCTATTTATAATATATGACCAACCAGGGGTCACAAATATAAAATGCATTCACATGTAATCACACAAATGACACCCAACAATGTTTGACCTGGTAGAACAATCAACCACAATGCATGAATTAGACAATCTTTACATTAAATGACCGCAAGAAGTGTCCAAGGAAAACATTCATGTAACAACAAGAGGATATGCAAGGTTATTGGCTCAACCCTATTGCTAATGTATATACAATGTATACATCGAGACCCAACATGTTTCTGTCGGTTGCTAATCTGCTCGACATTCTTCGGGGGTATACTGATGACAATTCATATCCGTATCTTGGACATTTTCTATTGTGAATCCTCAAGAAAGACAAAACCGTCTCCATGTATTGTCTGGACACCGGAACATTTTTTTCTCTGTTTCAACCAACTATAACAAAACCACAACATACTAAATCACTAACAAATACACCCTGGACATTGTGTCAAAAATTAACCCGACAATCGAATTCTCAAAACGATCCTTCTTAAAAAAATATGTCTACCTGTTGCAATTAACTGTCAGGAAGCAAGTCAACCATGATAAATCGTGCATAGCACCACGAATGTGTGTCTCTTTCAAACTGAGGGTCTCAGAGCTTATGCATCAATTATTTGCAACAAATCAAAAAGTAGTTATCCTTGTAGGGAATGTATCACACCTTTATTATGTGATGCGTGGAAATGGCGTTCACCAAGAATCTTTTCAAATTTCACGAGCAGTTCTGTCTACAGGTGAGAGGAACTGCCATGGGTGCAGCCATGGCCCCTGATTTGGCCAATTTATATGTAGATACATTTGAAAAGAACATCTATCATGATACAAATCCATATCGTGATAACATGTGCAAATGGTTACGTTACATAGCTGACCTTCCTATCTGTTCTGGTTCTCATATTGAGGCTTCAGAATACATTACTTGGTTCAATAATCAAAACAGATATTAAATTTAGTCATACCCTCAGTGATGTGGAAGTTAATTTTTTTGGACATCACAATCTATTCAGCAAATGTTTTACATGTTATACCGTTCCACAAACCCACTTAAAAGAATACCCTGCTTTCAATTTCAGAGCCACTGGCCAATTTCTGCAGCGCCTTAGAAATAGCAGTACTATAGACTGTTTTAATAGGATAGAGAGGAATCGGGCTCTAGCTTTGAAACCTCCTGTGCTGTGCTCAATTTCTTACTCTTGTGGTCATGAATGTTTCGTGCAAGGTCATAGGTAGGTAGAGGTGAACCCACATCTCCAGGTAAGGAAAGAGACAGTCCTGGTTACCTCGCAATGCATACATTTGAGAATCTTTAATATGAATTGAATCCCACGCAAATGCGTTTTTTTACAGTGACTTTTGTATTGTGGTATAGACTTGTAGTGTGGTGGTGGTCGGCCGACATGTTTTTCAACCTCGAGGGGTCTTTATTAAGGCAAGGTGTATGTTTTAAGGAGAGGGGGTGTTGCCCCATGTTGAGTCCCTCTGGAGTTAAGAGTCTCCTTGTTGGATCCCAGTCTTGGGTCTTGGATTCGCCTGATGCTGATGTTGCAGTCCCAGCGGTAATGCTGCAAGTGGCTTGCAGCGTTAACGCCAGTAACCAGGTAACCGAGGTAACGGGCATTGCGAGGTAACCAGGACTGTCTCTCTATCCTTTAATAAGAAGGCTTTACATCGCAGTGCAAAATTGTAACTTGGAGGCTACCCAAGAAAATTATTGTGACAATCTGCTTAACGTGCGACCAATACCAACCGTGAGGTGTTGTTGGATGAGAGCACAAAAAGTGCATTTTCTTCCAATATATGTTTTGTTTATACATTTACGAACATGTCTTATAAAATCTAATTTATGATCACCAGAAATTGGCGCAAATGGTTTGATAAATCTGTACAGACTCCTTTGGTTGCTTATAAAAAACACTAATGTCAGAAACTTAATCATCCATAATGACATGCAATATGGGTTGAATACACCTAAGTCTATAACTGAAGTGTGGGGCCTTCCCCGTGTTGTTGGACATAGGAGATGTGGCTCATGCTGTGTATGCAAATTGACATGATACCTTGAATCTGGGCGTGGCAAAACCATGGCAACTTAAAGACTTTACTAATTGTAATTCCACCAATGTTGTGTATATGATTCAGTGCCCCTGTGATCTGATGTACATTGGTAAGACCAATTGTAAATACAAGATGCGCATGATTGAGCACAGGAGCTGTTTATGTAACCACATTGCGACAGCACCTATGTTAAAACATTTCCTGGCCGTGTGTCATTCCCATACTGAACTGAAATGGGTCATATTGATGAAGATCCGTGGACCCTGTCAAAATTCCATCAATCAAACATTGTTACGAATGGTACAGAAATTAAGTCATATCAGGGGGTTGAATGATTATATTGATGGGAATGCTGCTTAGTAATCATGTTCATTGGTTGTTCTCATTTGGCTTACATTGTCTGGGGGTTTGGTGACATCTACCACTATATAACAAATTATGGCTGTGAAACATAAAACATGGTTGATTTGAATTGGGGCTTAATGTCTATATATTGTGGATTATTCTTTACCCGTTCTCATCCATAGACTGGCAGGCTATTTGGGTTGCATTTGTTTTGCATATTATGAATATGTTGGTTTTATTGTGGTACTAGTCGTGTACCCTTATATCTTGCATGTTTCCATAAATACAATCTTTAGTGCACCTCCTCCTCCTTTTCTGCCTGTGGCCACATGGCGCCATTAATTTCACTTATGGAGAAAGCTGGGTTGCATTACGATGTGCCAGTTGTCCATAGGTTGGTGTCTATTGCTGACTTACTTGAAAGGCCAAGATATGTGATCATGTGACTGATCGCTTGTAGTGTTTCCTTCACTCCCTCATACGGTATAACTATACGCGGCATCACGTGAATGTTCACCCATACAGTCTACAAAGTCTCTTCCCAGTGGTACGCCTGCACTAAGTATTAGTTCACCTGAATATTGGTGAGTTTAATGGCGAGCCTTGCGTCAAATGAACACTTGTGTTGTACTGTGTAGTGGCACTTTGTATCCATACCTGCAATGTTTTTCTATGGCGAGTATTGTGTATTTTACGAACACTGTGTTGTGCTCTGTATTGGGACTTTGAATCCATGTCTGCAATATTATTTGTTCAGGTCTATGCAGGAGGCATCCCTCGGCCTTCCTACCAGTCTGCCTAGCAAGAATGGCTGTAAGTGTTTGGGCAATAATGGCATGGTGTTGATTTTGGTAGCTATCGTTTTTAGCAGTGCATATATGGTGTGGCATGGTGCTTTATAGATGCATACCATATAGACGCATACTATTAGGCTGCATGTCTTCCACGGTTATAGACCGTTCATTAGGTCGGGTGATGGACAGCATGACTACACCGAGTGTTGATGTGGTTTGTGGGCCTTGAGCGACAAAACACGTGCACAATTCTGTGTTTTGTTTTAGGGAATTCTTTGATGCATTCCTTACAAGGAGAACAAATGTTCCAGATAAATGCTGCGTAAACTCAGACCTTCGGGTTCCGTTTGAAAAACACACACATTCACAGTGTTATAAATGATTTATCATGGTTAACGTGCTTCCTGACAGATAATTGCAACAGGTTGGCACATGTTTCAAGAAGGATCGTTTTGACATTTAGATTGTTTGGTTAATTTTTGACACAATGTTCAGGGTGCATTTGTTAGTGTTTTAGTCTGTTATTGTGGTTTCTGTGTAGTTGACACAGAGAACAGGTGTTGGTGTCAATAAAATACATGGAAACGGTTTTGTCTGTCTGGAGGAGGATTCACAATAGAAAATGTCCACAATATGGATATGAATTGTCATCAGTATACCCCTGAAGAATGTTGTGCAGATTAGCAACATCAACAGAAACATGTTGGTTCTTGATGTATAAATTGTATATACTTTAGCAATAGGGTTGAGCCAATAACCTTGCATATTATCCTCTTGTTACATGAACGTTTTCATTAGACACTTCTTTCGGTCATTTAATGTATGGATTGTCTAATTCATGTATTGTGGTTGATTGTTTTACAATGTCAAATATTGTTGGGTGTAATTTGTATGGTTGTATTTTAGCACAACATCAGTATGACCTTGTAATGGAGATGGGCTCTTCAAAGGGTTTGGTAATTGAATTGGCCTACTCCCCTCTCTGCCCATTAATTGGCCCTGTCTAAATTAGTGAAACTAAGGTTATGTAAATAAGCAGTACTTCTTGTAGGAGGTTGTAGGCGGTAGCTAGACAATGCTGCGATGTGTACAAAAATAGCCATCTATTCATATAGATTGAAAGATTAAAACAATTTCAGAGGAAAGGTTGAATAAATGTTGAGACAAAATTACCGTATTCATCCATTGATCTAGTGTGCCTTTTGAGGGATTCTAAAGATGGGAGGACAAGCGTAGTTACTGGGCATGAGAACATTGATCTAATGTTGACATCAGCTAACACGATGGCCTGGTGCCAGGAATCCACTACAGTACTTCATTGTTCTAGAATAGTTGGCGAGCACCAGAAGAACCAGAAGTGCAAATTGTCCACTTGTGCTGAGTTAGAATGTGCCCGAACCAGCCAAAGCTCCAAAATTCAAGAGGGGGCAGGATTATTCTAAGTAAGAGAAACCTCAAATAGATGAGGTGAGTAAGTACAAGAATCAGAATCTAGAGGTATGTAGCACTCATGGACGGACGAGCGAAGAGGCGGTGTTGATCAGGCTGATAAAATGGGGTTTCATGTGGAAATAGCATCTGCAATAAATACATGCTGAAGTTCTTCTTTTTTCGATTTTTTTTTAAATGTATAAAGCAGTCTCCCAATGGCTCCCGCATAGCCTCCCTCTTCTCCACATACGTTTTACTTTTTTCTTATACGTGCAATCCTTCCCCAGTGTTTTTTTTTGCAGAAGGCGTTTTTCACACGCTATTTTCAAATGAGCATAAAAAGAGACTTAAAGAAGATGAACATGGGACCCTATGTGTAGGATGAAGTTAAAGGTTCCCTCGGCTCTTTCATCCCACTCACTTTTCCTAACTACTATTCCTGGCCAATCCAGCCCACACGTTTACTAGGTCGTTGGACGGGTATAAATGCTAAAATCAGTTAGAAAAAAGTAAGGTGATAAAGGCAAAATGGGAATAGAAATCTGTCACTGACCGTGTTTTAAAAAAATAGTTTTTATCCATGAATGAATCCTTAGAAAAGTGGAACCATAAGTTCTTAATCCCAAAATGTGAGGGCATCTTGGGCAGCACCTTCCAGAAAGATCGTGTTTGCCAGTGCCTAGCCAACTGGGTTGTGGGCCAGTAGTGAGTAGTCTAATGGTTTGCACCTGACTGTTCTGAGTAACAAGTATTAAAATAGAGGTTGCCGAAATCTCGTTTTGAGAGGTTGATTGATTGCGCCTCCAGTTCAATGTTAAGTAATTCCTCCATACCTCCATCCGAGCTGCATGTATTCCAATGAATGGATAAGGAGTTGGAATATGTTGGATTTTTAAATGTGTATGATATCACCCCCGAATCAAAATAGCAATTTAAATCTTGTAGACACTACGAAAATGGAGCTCGCCGGCTGCCAGTTTAGATGACCTTTTCTGTCTGGCTGGGGATTTTTATTTCACACTTCAAGGAGGCAAAATAAACCAATCCGAGCAAGGCGACTTGCTGCTCACTGCATTCCATGCTTGCTCTCAGCAGTGTCTGTACCTGACAGGAACCACGCATGGGATCAAGACAAGAGGTCTAATACAAATGCTGAAATGGTTAGTGGGGCAAGAAGGACGTGCAAAGTCAAACAATTGCTTTCATTTTGGTTAATCTAAAGCCCTCTTTGCTATATCACCAAATGTACAATGCGTGAGTGGCAGCAGTGTCAGACTGGGTCATAAAAGTGGCTTGCATCAAAGAACAAACAGCCCACAGCTGCAAATGGCAATTCGTTCCTTTTGTGATGGACTGTTTGATTAGTACCAAAGGGTGAGTTTTTTTGAAAATGTGTTGGAAATTTTGCGTTTTAAAGAATATTTTCACAGCAAACTGGTCATAACGACCAGCTGCACAGTGAAGTATCTCAAACTGCAGCCAAAAAAAGACCTACTTCGACCAAACAAACTGCCCCTCCAAAAAGACCAGTAATCCTCTTGCAGAACAATGGAGCAAAATATTTATTGTTTTGTCCGGATCACAAGGCTGCACTGCAGTGCAACCCCGACACCCCCCACTGCCCAAAACAGTTTTTACTGAGAACAGGCATGCACCCCTTCTTTTCTAGTACATGATGAATACACTGGGTACTAATGAACATTGTGGTGGTCTTGCAACTAAAGGGACAATAAAGAAGAGAAATGGAACTAGTGGATGCACAATGGTTAAAGTCAAAGGCCATACACGTCTTGGGAGAATATCGTTGAGGGGAAGCTAAGTGTGTTTGTACAGCATATAATCTTTTCGATACTTATTAAGACATTACAAATTAGTAGAGTCCTCGAATAAAGGGAATATTCAGAACTGCTTCGCAGGGATGAATGAAAAGCATCGCTTGCCGTGTAAAGGGAGCCCTGCGGTTACCTGGCGTAGAGGCTAAGTTCCTGAGCCTGGAACTGGAGATCCGAATTTTCTGCTGACACCAGCACCTCAGCAGAAATTGTGCAATTCTTGGCAAATCAATTTGCCCCCATGTGCCTCAAATTGTAGAACTTTCCACACAGTGCGCTACCCGGTATTGTGCCAGTTCGCTGCTCCCCATTGTGGTTCGTGCAAATAAGTCTCGACCGCCAAATTGTTCTGTGCACAGCACCCCGTGTTCCAGAGGCTCCCGATTAAAGCCCATTATGCTGCTCCTTGGAGCTTGGCCCACATTGAATCGACCACGTCTAAAAATATATATTTAAGAAAAGTATGTATGTATTTTAAAGCGTCTTGGCCTGAGTATTCCAGGCTGTGTGTGAAGCAGGGAATCATTCATGATGGTGCTTTAGCCTTTTTAATTCTCGGTCTGTGCATTGGCGACTGGCCATGCACACAGCCATCCAGCATCCTGACTCAAAGGCTGTGCTTCCCCTGTCAGCATCTGCACTAATGACATTCTGCCAACAGGGCCCAGTTGAGTGACACATGTCGCAGCCATTTTATCCTCCCATTGTAATCCCGAGGCATTTCCAATTAGTCGTTTTGAAGTGCTTTTTTGTGCGGCGAGAACCGTTCCATACGCACAAAGCTTAGTGTGCATTGTGCACTTAATGATTCTAGCATACAACACAGTTAGCACAGTTGTGTTTATCAAATATAAAGACCTGTACTCATTCTTACGTTCCCAAAGTGCACTTGGATATTATTTGTCGCCTACCTTTTTCTCATAGGTGTAGTCAGGGCTTTAAGTGGGGTAAGAAATCGAGGGGGGGGGGCTCATTTGGGGGCGTGGCTTGTGGGAGGCGCATGGCCTAAAAAGTAAGCAAATCGTAGGGTATACACACAAATATATATATAAATGTTATATATTTGTGTGCGTACCTTACTATGGTTTGTTTACTATGCAAGCCATCTTTTCTAAACATAGAAATACGTAACATATTTCTACGTTTATAAAAGATGGCTTGCAAAGTACACAAACCATAGTAAGGTACGCACACAAATATATAACATTTATATATATTTGTGTGCATACCCTACGGTTTGCCTAGTTTTCAGGCCATCTTTTTTAAACATTTCAGGTTTATAAAAGATGGCTTTGAAAGTACACAATTCAAGCCATCTTTTATAAAGCTTTGACTGCGGACATAATTGTCCGTCGGCAAAACTTTATAAAAGATGGCTTGAAATGTGTACTTTTCAAGCCATCTTTTATAAACCTCGAAATATGTCGAGGAATCCCCGGGGGCCCAGGTTCGCCGAGGGTTAAAGACACCTCGGCGACCTGGGGGAAACAAGGACAGTAACTGCCTCTGGTGACCTCTCGCGCGAGGGGTCACCAGAGGCAGTTACTATGACTAACGGAAGTGGCAGCCAGTCACAGCGTTGCTGTGGCTGGCTGCCACTTCTGTCAGCTTGCCTGACTTCTTTGCAGGCTAAACTCGGGATAATGCATCCCGCCAATGTTGCGGTAGGACGGGGGCCCCGGCAGGGCCCGGCTCAGTCCCACTTTTTGGAGACTGCCGGGGCCCGACCCCGTCAGGCCCCGGCCCACTTTAAGCACTGGGTGTAGTTTGAAAGAGTGTGATGGGATGTCTATCTTGGAATCGTAACCTTTCTGAAAATAATGATGTGCCTAAGTGACAGCTGAAGTGCCTACTCCACCCCACACTAGCCTAAACCAGCAGCGATCCCAATCGTAAAAGTGAAAGGGCATATCTCCTTTGCCTCTTTTAGTAATGTGGGTCGAGGGCAAGCTTTTCAGGATGGTTGTGAGCTGCTACAAAAACAGCAATGATATCATTGTACCAAAATAAAATGGCCAACAAAGAGTCTATACAAATAGGATCTTTTAATAAAACAAATGCACACAAGTAATAAAAAAATTACCTGCCCGTCCCTGTAAGAGAAAACGCAGACAAATGTGGTAAGTCAGAATCCGTGGAAGCGCAACTCATTGTGGTTTGTAAGGTGATTGTCTTATTTAAGTGCCAAAACCCAACTAACCCTACACTTCTGATCCCTATGCTGAAAAAAAAGAAAATAGTTCAAAAGGGTGCATATCAGGATGTCATACAAAATAGTCAGCTGTATAGAAACCTAAGCTAGCCTGATCCCCCAGCCTTACCACAAAAAAGGAAAAACATATAATGTAAACACATAACACATCTTAAGGGGCTTCTGCCTAAATGATATGCTCATGGCTGGTTTCTGGCCCCCACTCTAATGTCTCTGGATTAGACAAAGTTTCTAGCTCTTAGCAAGGTTACACTATGATCACCAGCAAATGTGTTTGGGTTTTTCACCCTTTTTCAGTGGTATTAAAAGTTTGTAATGCCGAGTGCCCACCTTGTATACACATGTTGCTGCTGTGCCCTCCTAGATGCCATTTCAGCTTATATTTTCTATTAAAGTCTGTCCCTGTACTCCCTTTTGGAACATCTGTGTGCCCCTCTCCCTGGACACTATTCGGGCACCCCCAGTGGGGCCAGCCCCACAGTTTGAAAAACACTGCTCTATTTACAGTTCAAGTAAAGTGTTCAATAACTCTCCGTAAGGCTCCACACTTGATGTGCAAGGGAGTAGTGAGTGTCATTTGGCCCTCTGGCCCCCTTTACAGTTCAAGTCTTATACGAAACGGTTTTGTTAAATTTCTCTCAATAGCCAAGCCTCTTCTGGCTTATTTCAGAGCCCATGTGGCTCCTACCCCTCCCTGGGGTCTCTGGTTTCACACCGCGCCTTGGGGTCTGCTTGATTGTGGGCCATTCTGGACCAGAAGGATTCTCACCGCCCTGGGGTCTCAGGTTTTGCACCCCCTCTTTGGTTTGGTTTGCTTGCAGGCCACTATGGGCCTGACAGATTCTCACCCCATTCTGGGGTTCTCTGGTTTCACACACCCTCTTGAGGTATCTGGCCTTCCAGCCTCTTTTGGGCTATTCTGTTCAAGACAATGTTTAATTTTGTGTACTGCCACTGATTGGCTGGTAGTGCTGTGGAGCCCACACATGTGTTACATTAGTATTGGGTCAAGGGACCTTATTAAAAAAAAAAAAAAAATTATGAAAAAAAAAAATTTATAAAGGCTGCCCTGTGACCACACAGAGTGGTCTTGCTAAATCGAACTATCAGCCCCTGCAACATACATGAGTGCGCACAGGAACTGCCAGACATGCCAGGACCCGGAACCGGCCTCACGGGAGAACGTGTACGTTGATTTGTGCGTGTGTTGGGTGTTCATGTTTGTGTGTGTTTTGATGGGGGTGTTCCTGGGAGGAGAGGCAAGTGGCAGGGGCTGGGAGAGCAGGGTTCAGAGGGTAAAACCCTCTTATTTGGAGTAAAGCTGGGAAAAGAGGGTTGGGGCGAAGAAAGGTCATTTTGATTTTTTTATTAGGTAACCTACAAAAAATGACATAGAACTGTTACATTATGCCACATTATGCACAAAAATAAATGGATGAGGAAACGTGCAAAATGACAAACACGGTTGCAGACCCTACAGCCTGAACTTCTGGTCCATTACAAGGTCCTTCAGAACACCTGCATCCTTTGCAGAGCCTCTATGTCCTCTCAGCTCTACCCATTAGGACAATGGGCCCACAGTGTAATGATGACATTCCTGCAGGACACCCTTAATGCCAAACGTGCACCTAACAACGTGACTCTTGCGCACACAGCCAGGGCTGGGGGAGGAATGGTGGTAGGGTTGGGAGTGTTTGGTTTGGGCCACCTTTTGTCCTTTATCTTTATAATGGTAATTTTTAAATAGGGTATAGGTGGCTGTGGGTTGAATACACACCACTCCTAAGTAGGTGTTGACCGCATGCAGAATGTTTACGATTGTCTCTGACCACTTTCAAACTGTCTGCATCTTTTCACATGGGATCTTGTTTCTGTCATGTGTGAAAAGCTGGGAGAGGGGTGGTGAGTGATTGGAAGGCAGGATGCGTTTGAGCTCAACAATGCTTTTGAATAATTGATGGTTCATCAAGGTGTGCTGTAGATGTTTTGTGTTGTGTATAGTAAATACAAATACAGTATGCCCCATGCATTAAAGATGTACTATAAAATCAGGAGGAGGGATACATAAAAACAACCAGTAACACTGCACACATTTGCCAGTTGACATTTCCTGCACCCAATAAAAGTACGTAAAGATGCATGCAAAAAAACAAGGTATACGTGAAAAGAAAAATGCCATTTGTGTGAACATTTACAACTTTCTGAACACATTAAAAGTAACTGTAGTGCTGCCAAATCCTGGGACCCAGTAGAGTTTGGGGGTCACCCAGTTCATGAAGCATTCATCTAGTCTAGGCTCACACCAGGTTCAAACCTTCATTCCCAGGCTATCACGGGTGCAACAGGTAGCCTTTAAATCCTGCAGCCATCAATCCTACAAAAAGCGGGTGTCTGAACACCCGCGTTTGAAAGGATACCTATGTCACCCCCCCTCTCCCCCACACACACACCCCGCACTTGTGGCCAGAAAAAGCTCATGCAGTTGCTTCCACGGCCATTTAATGGCAAGTAGCCACCTAGTGGTGAAATGAGCACCATATCAAAATGCTGTGCATATCCAATATTGCAGATAGATTTTTTTGGACGATGCAGCTTGTTCAGCCAATAAAACGAAATCAATGCGAAAAAAACTCGCTCACAGGTACTGTATACATCTCCCAAGATTAATGCAGTCTGTCAGTTAAGTGGCCCTTGCCTGTGACTGCATGTATAAGAATTGATTCAGTCTAACTCTGTACAAGGACCCTACACAGACCTGTCTGTGCAGGAAACTACTTACCTTGATCAATAAACATTTTCCCACAGACCAGCTTATCCCATAAGGAGCTCTTCTTAACATAGTGCAAAATCCTTTACAGAAGTACATGCCTGGCAATGTACTCGGCACAGATGTGCTACAAAGAGACTGCATGGCCCAGAAAACAGTGCCTCACTCGCTGCAGATTTCTGCACAGGACTGTTTTTCATGGAATATATTCAATCTCTAAATACAGACTGCACCAAATTGCATGTCCCAGAATGGACCATTGCTGCCTTTGTATGGATACCCCTCCGCACAAAGAAGAAAAACCCAGTGGACTACATACCCCAGAATGAACACTTAATCGCTCAGTATATTTCACCTTATTCATTGCAGAAGACTTGTATGCCCTGCGTGCAGTATCGGGGAGTTTTGAATGATGAGCCCACTGTACTACATGTTAAAGAACATGATAGGCCGTACTTGGACGAACTCTACTTCACCACCCCATGACTACATATCACAGAACGCATTTGCCTCAGAGGCTAGGACTGAGACTTGCCACCAATGACGTAAGCTTTGTAACACTGTTAGCCCTATACCAAACCCCTGATGTACCCACGGCCGGATATTCATGGAGCCTTTGTGATCTTTCTGACTTTTTGTTTTAATGAGGAATGTTGAGAGCGATTAATTTTTATCATTCGCAAAAGTGTCTTTTTGGCATAATGCAAAGAAGTATGCTTTGTGTTAAGTAATGGGCAAGGGCCTCTCATGACCATCGTGGGCCTTTTATTTGTACACAGCATTGTATTGATTTTTTTTTTTATCGGGTCCTTCACATTAAAAATGCTGGAAAAAGGTGCTTTTCTGTCGGACCTCAGTGGGTCCTGTACATAATGCATAACCAGCAGAATAAAGAAGGGGCGGGGTCTCAAACCCATCCTGCTAGTTTGTAAGCATATGTAGAAATATGTGTGTTTTATACATTTAAATTATATGTTCACATTAAGTTGCCATGTCTGATTTCATGCCCCCTATATACAGTTCACCCCACAATTCTGCATAAGAAAAACAGACTGTGATTTCTCAGAACTCGAAATGTATTTAAAGAATGAAGTCAATCTAAACAAAGGCAATCTCCAGCTTCATACCTGGGAAATCACTACAATGTAATAGGTACAAAAACAATTTGTTCAGTAAAACAGAAATGTGACCTGCCTACATGAATCTCCATAATATCAATTCACAAAAACATTATTTTCCACTCTAATATATTTGGCATTCTAAATAACCTACTATTATAATTGCATCTATCTAAGCAACACCCAGTATATACTTCAATGATAGCATTTCAACATGAGGCATAATATTGCTGTTTAATTTAATCAAAATAGTCTTTGTTTTCCCCAGTAAATGCCGCCATTAACAGATTGACAGGCTTTCTGTACATTAAATGAGGCACAGGGGATTCTTACCTGTGTATGAAATCTTCTCTGAATATGTGGGTTCAGCTTTCAGTCATTTGCCTTCAGCTTTACAAGTTTAGGCTAAAGATGTAGGGCCTGATTCATGGAAGTGCTGTATAATGACGCAATCCCATAGGAGAACGTTCCATGAATCTAATCTTCAGTAAAAGGAGCACTCTTGACCTTTCACATTCTACATAGGTCTGCCTGTACATTACAAGATAAGGGACTTCAGGGGTGTAACACTTTGCACAACAGAAATTAGTACAGAGAAGTCATCCTATTCACAGAAAATAGTGCAATTGTCTAATTTATGACTAGACTCCCGGCCGGCTGAAACTTGCATATCATCATGTTAGGTAATTGTATTTATTGAGGACACTATGGCCTGCATGATTCTATGCTGGCATGACCAACGGATTCTTTTTTAATTTGGTTTAATTCTACAAATAAGAATCTGCACAAAAAGCTGTCAGTTTTAATTGTGCCTTTCAATACAAAAAAGCATTAGGTGTAAAGGAAATTACATCTCAGTTGGTACTCAATTTAAATGGGAGACACAGGTCATCACATTTAAC
Source organism: Ambystoma mexicanum (assembly GCF_040938575.1). Lineage (NCBI taxonomy): Eukaryota > Metazoa > Chordata > Amphibia > Caudata > Ambystomatidae > Ambystoma > Ambystoma mexicanum. Next base: position 1,049,859,186 of record NC_090935.1, read on the forward strand.
ACTGCACCTGTATCTTTATCGCATTAGCATTCCCCCTGGTTTGCAGCCCCTTTGATTCATGGGATTTTACCAAGGACCGCACTATGGCCAATTTGGTGTTATGTATATTGGGGTTTCTATAATTAATTTGTAGAATCAGCAGGTACCCCCTCAGTCTGGAATTACTGCATCGGCAAGGTCCTTTTCAGTGTGCTGTCTGTAACCCAGTTTCAAACATGTTTTTTTTTTCCTATTTTATTTTTCTCATTGTGTAGCAGGCAGATTTTATATAGGTTACAAGATCTATTTTGTTCTGACAAAATGCAGTTTGTTTTAAGTTGGTAGGACCTTCAATAGTGGAGACATGAATTTTTAAATGATTACATTTCAGGGCTAACACTTTCCTGTTTAGTTTTAAGTGAGGAAATGCTAACTTTGATATGTTCCATGCACATTCTTCTTCGTGAATGTTACTACATGTCCAGACTAATTTCTTCTTTGTTCACCGAGATCCCATGACTAAATTTGATGCGTGACCGGTCTGGTCTCTTTGTATTTGTCCATTAGCCAGTATATAGCAATGTTTTAGAAGACCTGCATCTGGAACTAGTTTGAACAACACAATGAATCCGGGCCATATTGTGACCTCCTACCTTGTGATGCGGCTGGGCTGCTAAAATGAGGTGAATCCTAGGTCAACTCTAGCTAAATGTACCATAAAGTAGCGAAATGAATAAACACATTTCCATCTTACAAGATTGTGAATCAATTCAATACTTATTACATGTCTCATTTCAAGGTAAATAAAAAATAGTGTTGTTCATAGAGAAGTGAACTGCGTGGCAGAATACAATGGAACTACAAATTATGCTTGGTTATGATCCACAATTACATCCTCTGCCAACAATATTAGAACTGTGGCTCTTTGGTGAAATCACAGAATTGTTCCTTTATTTTTATGCTGTTCCAAAAAATATTCTGAGGCGAGTTGATTTTGTTTGGTTGTGTTGAACAAACTCTTTTCATATGTGCAAGGTTCCCACCTTCCAGGCAATAGTTGAATGCAAACACGATTTGCATTTGCATCTTTAAAGCATTAAATCGGCCCTTTTTGCCCTTTCACACGTTGAAAGTTCCCATTTACTTCCAGCACAGTTCTGGGCATATCCTTAGAATTGATAAGCCAGTCACTGAATTCAATTAAAGGCCTTGGAAATAGTTGCAATGTGTCTCTCGGGTGTGCATGCAGTTATTTGCACCACACATTTTTGATAATGGCATATAGAACCATTAATTAATGTTTTTAATAACACACCTAATACCATACCGGAGTTCGGTTTCTAAGCGCAGATCCGGGATTTGAACCGCTGTTTCTCTGCGTGGTCTTGTTTCCAAGACCATTGCATTATCGCTGTGCTATCGTATGTTCACATAGTATGTTATGTTGTCAGACTTCAGCTGCTTAGCAAATGGAAGTAATGTATATTTAACATTTGAGATAAATGCACTTTTTAATATCACAGCTAGATATAGATTATTTTTGTTAGCTTCGCAGACCAAGTCCTAACAGCACAACTTACTACGTTCTATGCTTGCAAGCCCGCAGGAAAGGTTCAAGTTCTCGACCTGCTGCATTAGTTTGTGTATATGTAACACACCCCCAACCACAGCCTTCCCACTCTTCAATTCCCAAGGGTAATTGGTGCTGTGCCTAAAAGGTGCAGCAAGCAGTCCTGCCCCATTCTGCCCCTGCGCTCAGAGGACTGCAAAGGCAGGTAGACAATCTGTTGATGCAAATCCCTTGGCACACAGACACTTGAAGAGCCCCTGTTCCCCACCCCATGCTACCAAGAGATTCAGGAAAATCAGGCCCCCTGGCTGTCCTTGCCTGAGACCTGGCAGTAAAAAAGTGTACTTGGGGACCATGGCTGTGGCTGTTGCAGAGGAGCTAATCCACTTCCCTTCCTGTGACATGGTTAATGATCCACGGAACTATCAGTGGAAAATGAGTGCACTGCACTTTGTCTTTGGCGGACTGCTTTTTTGGCACGCCAGAGGTTTTTTTTCATCTTTTCCCCCCAATTTTTCCTATGGCTTTGTTTTGAAGCCCTCTTCATTCAGCATGACTTAATAAAATAATGAAATGTTAAAAATCAATGTTTTTTCATACTCTGATTGCTTCGGAAAGCCCATAAGCTTATATTTGTGAAGAAACAATCAAAAAGGCCCTTTTTTGTAAACTGTTTTTGACATTTTATGAAAAAAAACAAATGGTCCTAAATTGAAACTGTTCGCTATGTAGACAAAAGAAAAAACCTCATAGCCTAATTATTGCAGTCACCATCTTGGCGCAATTTAGGATGGTGGGGCGTAGGGAAGACACGTACTTGAGGTTTGAATGCGAACCAGGCTCGCTCCTCATTCAAGGATATAAAGAAATGTGCAGTTTTTGTCATTAAACTGAGTAAAGACGATAAAAAGGTGTAGCATGATTGAGTGGTTAGCAAGGGGGCAGCTTTGGAGTGACGCAACAACATAGAAATAAGCAAGAAAGATGTAGCCAATGGTACAGCACAAGGTCCACCAGATTAGTTTGTAATTTTGCACTTTTCATTAATAGGTGTGCTGGTGGCATTGGCAGGCTAAGTAGAGCAGATGCGGCGCCATTTGGGGACATTTGCGATTCTTTGCATTGTTACATGAAAATAGCGTGAAGTTATTATTAATGGATTTTTGAGCTTTTATTATTAGCATAATGCTCCAACTGTTCCACTGCTTATCATCATAATGTGCGTCGCCCCCTCATTTTAAATCTGTCAAGTCAAAGGCACGGCGGTGGATGGTTTCTCTGCCACTTAAGCTGTCTGCAAGCGGGGAGTGAACGGAACCGCGGTGTGTTTTGGAGCTGTGTAATTATGCCTCCTTCTGCTGACTTGAACGAAGCACGCTGTGATTCATCTGGATTACACAAACCAATTACACATTCCTCCTTTTGTCTAGACACCTGCAAACCGTGGAGCAACAATGCATTTATGTGCTGAAGGGGGGGGGGGGGCGTTTGTCAGTTACAGTTGATGCAGATGACACGAATATCTACTGTCCAGGCTCTAAGCTTAACTCCAACTGTCTGTTTTCAATCCTCAAATGTTGCAGAGAAGTGCATTGATTCCCCATGAAGGGTGCAGGGGGCGTGGGGTGGATGAGTGACAGTCAAATACTCCATCCACAATAATAATTCTTCACCACGAAATGAATTTAAAAGGATGCAGCAAATGGCAATTTCCCGCTTTCAACATATTTTATTTAAGCCCTAACCCGTTCAAATGACCATAAACCTGACAGCATAACTGGCCGTCTGTCCATTCTGCTCACAGATGACAACAGCTAGGTGATAAATGGCTCACGCCGTGGCTGCTGCTCCAAGGATGGCAAGTCCCTCCCTAAAACCATAGATTTCAAAAGAGAAGCAGGTGTTCCAGGGGTTATGAAGCCCACAAATGATGCAGGGGTGATGGATATCTCAAAACCCTTCTTTGTTTTAGATCACATGATTGTATTGTGGATTCATGAATAACTTGTAAGCAATGTAAGATAATTCTTCATACATCTAAGCGGTGCCCAAAGAATTTGAGATAACATGTAGGCATTATTTTTCTATAGAAAAATTCTCTTTGACTGCTCCGATGTATGCTCATTGTCATAGCAACATTGTAGATTTATTTATTTTTTTAACTCTTCCTCTGGTTTTGGCCTCACCAAATGCTTAGACTGGTCTGAACACTTTTTCTTTGTTGTGTTTTTTAATATTATTTGTTGAATGGAAACAGCAATTTTAAGGACATGTTCGTCAAAACCTCTACTCTGCAGGACATTAACGCACAACTCTTTCTTGGTAAAAGAACAGGCACGTTTCCCTGCTAACTGTAATTATGTTACAAAGAGAAATGTAGTCTTCCTTCCACGTACAGGTGAAAGAGTCCTCATTGAGAAACATTATTTCTTGTATACATTGCCTATGCAGAATATATTATGTCGGCCAATCTAGGCACAAAGCTCATGTACATAGGAATGCACTTTGTTCCAACCATGGAACCAAAAAAAAACCTTCAGTAACTCTGCATGTTTCGGGGAATATAACAGTGAAATTACCAAAATACGGTTTCAGGTTTTAGAGGCAATACAAAAAAAGGGTTCCTTGAAATAAATCAAGGAAATATCAGGGCACACTCGTATGGGGAAAAAAAAACCTTTTTATTGCTTAATATTTTAAATGGTATTACATAAATCAACTAAAGAATACCATGCAGACAGTTTTAACGAACATGTTTCTTTCAACTCATATATTATAAGTGAGAACCAAACAAGAATTCCATATAATTCAAAATAAGCAATTTCATTGAATGAAAAAAACAGATTACATAAATTATTCTGCTTCTTATTGAATTGCAATTCACCAAAATTTCCCAACAAAATAGGAAATATTAGAACACTTATTTAAACACACAACTTATAAAGTGAAGTAATCATCTCATTATCTATAACTGCTTGAAGTTCGGATAGGACAAATCCCAGAGCTTATATATGTGGTGTCAGGTAGAAAGTAGGGATTCCTGTTCTCACTACGCGTTTCGGGAAATTCTCCCTCATTAAAGTGATGAACACTCATTGCCTGAAATTAAAATGAACTACTAAAGTGGGACTTTCCTTTAAATCATTATTGTAATAAAACAAGTTATCTTATTAGGCGTCTGAATAGAGTATACTTACCTTTATTGTATCTTAATTGTGTGTACAACACAATAAACAACGATTGCCACTGCTGAGTCTCAAATTTCGATAAACGAATGGCAAGATGAAAAGTGAAAAATTGTCTCAATCTCACTGGGAATAACTGATTTAATGCAAATAAATCATCATGGTATTGAACTCAATGGAAATTGAAAGAATAACTCACTGTTCTGGGTTTCCAATATGGATGAAATTGTTGAAACTAGAATATGAAAGTAAAGGAAAACTCATGGTTCTCAACACAACTATGCAATACATAATCTAGTATTGTAATTAATTCGACTATTGTGTCTCAACTCACTTGTGATTTGGTAATGGGTCCTTGTGGTATATTCTGCTTTCTGGGCACAAACCGATATTGCTTTCCTGAAAAAAGTCAGGATACTCATGTTAAAAAGTTGCCACGGTTGCTAACTAGCTAACTGGATACTGGACTATGCTGGATGCAGCATATTTGTCTTACCTCAACTCCTTCTGTTCAAAGTACCAGGCGGGTATGGGACAAGAAGCGGTTTTTAGGGGGCCTCCCATCCCGAGACCGCCTAATTCATATGGTATTGAAGTCATGTGACCAAAGTGCGCGCTCCGCGTTACTGCTTTCACAGGACCTCTGTTCAAATGGATATGGCTGCTGTCTAAACTGGCGGCTGCCATCTTTAAGTAACTTAGTGAATTCTTAAAGGTCTTGTACAAAAGTCTTTGTTGTACTTGAATACGTGTTGCAGATGTATGTTCCAAACCCCCCCTAAAGTGTTAATGTGGAGCCTCTGTAGTCGTGGCTTTGACACTGTTGGAGAAACTAGTAAGGAGTATGCTTACCCATACTCACAATGTTAATGATTGAGATACTTCAAAAAATAGAAGCTATATTATTATCTCGTCATTGACGTGACAAAACGCCACTCCATATCGCAATAGATTACTCAAGATAAATGGAAAATATTTCAATTATCTATCAATCAAATATCACAAATACATCCATAGCCTAATTGTTTATTTGTCATTTCCGATGCATACTACATCTTCTAACAATACAAATGCCTAAAGTCCTTATTACTCATCAGAGTACCATGAAGTTAATAAAATTAAATTGAACATTAAGACAAGACCAGGTTGATCACATACTCGTATAACATGCTAATATAACTTTTGGATATTTAAACATAACGTCCTTTCATGACTGAGTACTTATGCATGTGTCCTGGACTAACAAATCAATCATGTTCATAAATTGACTGTACATTCCATATGTACGCATTGGATTACAAATGACATAGTATAATGTGTGCTTCAATGGAGGCTAAGATGATCTTTAAGCAACAGTGGATGAAGCCCATTCACATCAGTGAATGAGGTATTATTGTCATATTATAGTGTGAATGCAACATTAGTACATAACATACACTCACTTATTGGCATTTTGTTAAAATTACAGCTTAAAAGTATTTTACCTAGCCGAAGCTAACATGATTGTGGTGGAGGTAAAAGAATTGTTACTGTTCATGACTCGACGATAAGAGCTAAAATCACATTCACTGTTCATTTCTCTTGGTGACTGTTAGGCAGAAACCTGTGCAGTTCCCTCTGGGACCACTGCAAAAGATTTAAGACTACAGGTGTTTGGCAGTAAACCCACTTGGTAGCAGTCTCTACCACACAGATTCACTTGGTAGCTGTGGCTGAGCAGTCAGACTTCCCTCAATAAGTGTTAGGCCGTATTTGGAGTATACAAGATAGGGCAATTTACACAGTAGAACAAGCAGACACTGATCAGAGCTTGGGTGTAAAGATATATAATTATTTATTTAAAAACACACCTATGGAAAACACACTGGCACTAATATGGCAAACAACTTCCATCACAGTTACTGTAAGTATATATCAATCCCATAACAATATTTCGACAAGTCTAGGTTCAACAGCACCACTTATTTGCAGACAGAGGTGAATGCTTTAACCTAGATGGCACTCTAGTATTCGTTAGAAAGGGAGAGAAAAAGGCAGGGTATGAAACTAACTCAGTACCAACACTTTTACGAAACAAATGCAAGGCGAGCAAGGCAGGGTCTACTGTAAATCACAAAGTTCAGAGGCCAGGCCCACTCGGAGAGAGGCAAGGCTGTATGTCCCAAAAGTATCACAGTGGAAATGCACTTCAAGTCTTTGTAGCAAAATGTCACAGAAAGGTTGGACCAGTTTAGAACAAACGTTTAAGAAGGTCTGTAGGCGACCCAATGGAAAGGTAAGGATTTAAGACACCTCACGCCAACAGTTTCAAGGGAAGCCAGGCGGACACAGTACCTTGAGAGTGAAGAGAGAGCTCCGGCGGGGGCAGTTGTCCCTGGTGGCGGATGCAAGTCGGGGCTTTGCCAGAAGATGAGATGATCTCGTCATCGAGGAAAGTTGAAGATCGTTGCACCACCAGGGAAGAGACCAGCCGCGGAGTGCTCAATCACAAGGCACCACCTTTTGGTCGTGGTACAGTGGCCAGTGGCTATCCGGTTGCCGGGGTGCTCAGCACGGGCAATTCGACCACTAGACGTCCTGGAAGCGAAGAAAAAGCAAGGAACTGGTTGTTCCCACCAGTCAGGGGAAGAAGACTCTCCAGCAGGGAGATCTCCTCTGTCGTTGGGAAGTGGTGAGTCGGTTCAGCAGGGCTCCACCAGAGGTGTCGTCGTTGCAGGTCGGCTCAGCTTTACCCTCGTCAGATTCTTAGGTCCTGTGGCGACTTCTGAAGTTCCAGTCCGAAAAGCCCTGCTTTTATGCAGAAAACCCCCATTCATTCAGCCTAGCTGTCAATCAAACATGCTGAGTGGTGAGCGGGGCGGCTCACCACTCGGGCCAATCACACAAGAGTGCGACTTGAGTTGGCAAGGCAACTCAGTCCAGGGTGCCTAAACCCCCTCCCACACACCCTTTGGTACCCAGACAGAATGGCACCACTCTGGGGGGCTTCTGTGCAGAAGCCCGTCAAAAGTGGAACAAAGGGCTCAACCTTTGGTTTCGGAGTTACAGAGGCGAACACATACGCCATTTTAAAAACCGAGTTCTGGCAGAAAATACCAACCGGTGGATGTATTTAAGACAAATAAACCAGCGGTATGTTAGAGACTAATGTGAAAAAGTATTAGCCTCCAACAATGGGAAGAATCCCATAGAAATATATTTGCGGTCGAATATAAAAAGTAGTATCCACTGCCACCAGCCAAAACTCGACGAGGGGGACGGGACAGTGCCCCCTCGAACAGACCCAGGGGTAATCGAATTACCCCTACCAGTACGTCCACAATAGGATGGTTTGTACTAGTTCTGTTAGTAAATTTATGTCTAGTAAAGCCAATGGTGACTTTACATGCCCTGGGAGACAGTAGTCAGTCCCAGGGTATCGAGTCTATGGTGGGTATCCGCTAGGACACCCCAGTGTTACGGCACGGAGGGTGCGGTGTAACACACATAGCAAAACACATGAGGCCCTATGGAGTAAAAGACCCCATAGCCCATAGAACACATTGACATTTAAAGAAATCAACCACATTCATGTCCAAGAGTAGGAGGAAAAGAGTCTCACTCTTGGCAGGATGAAAAAAGACAAACTCCAGAAATCCAGCAAAGCTGCTGGGTGACTCACTAGGTTAGAAAATTCAGCCTAAACAAAGAATTCTCCCTAACAGTGACATGCTTTCTAAATGTTTCATCCACACTATCTTTTTGAAGCAATAATCTGACCAGGTCACCCCCTCGTCTCAGAATTTTAATGTGGTGTAATATGATGACTTGCATTTGAGAAATGGAATTGTGTAGCTGGAAGAAGTGTTGTGAAACTGAAGATTTGTCTGATCTGCTTCTTATATTGGAGTTGTATTCCATCCAAAGCATCTTGGCCTTCCGTGTGGTCATGTCCACATACATGCCACATGGGCACCTAATGCCATAGGCAACCTTGGTGCAGTCATGAGTCGTGGTGCTGTGTAAAGAAATTGGTTTACCTGTATATGGGTGATTAATCATATTGTCTTTAATAATGCTGTTGCAATGTCGGCAATTATTGCATGCTACAGTCCTTTAAACTGCTTAACTGTATTTATAGGTGCATTAATGCCTGCTTTTAAAATAAAGTCTCGAATGGATTGACTTTTCTTGTATGTAAAAGTCAGTTCTGTCAAACAGTTGAGCAATCCTGGGATCCGAAAGTAATATTTTACAATTAGTCTTCAAAATTCTCTTAATTTGGGGACTTTGATGTGAGTATGTGGTAACGTATGCTAGTTCTGATTTGTATTCCCTCTTTTTAGTTGTCAGGCTAGAGGATTTGGTTATCTCGTTAGCTTTGTGGGATACTTGCTCAATGTTGGTCCTTGAGTAACTTCTTTCCAAAAATGTGTTGGTCAATTCACAAGGTTTCTGTCAGTATTGTTGATTATCGAAGATAATTCGTTTATATCTGAAGAATTGATTGAAAGCAATATTTTCTATTGCCGTTTTAGGATGGAAACTTGTTGCACGTAACATGCTTTTTTTGGCCGTAGGTTTAGTATAAATCGTTGTATTTAGAGAGTCATCTTTAGTATTAACATTCATATAAAAATTCAAGTGATGTTGAACTGTGCTTGCCAGTAAATTTGATCCTTGGAGTAATCTGATTAATCTAGTCATGAAACTCCTGAAATTGATCTAATGGTCCTGTCCAGATTCCAAAAATGTCTATGTAACCGTAATAAATGTTTAAGTATTGAGTCCACTGGTGGTTGTTGAAAATATATTCTTCTTCCAGAAAAGCCATGTAAGTATTCGCTTAAGTGGGAACCATAGTGGCCCCCATCGATGTTCCTGCTAGTTGTATAAAATAGCGATCTTTCTATGGCCGTGTTTTGTAGCCTCCTTCATTCAGCCTGACGTAATAAAAGAATAAAATGTTAAATATAGAAAAATGCTTTCTTATTTCAACTCAGACTGCTGCAGAAAGCTCATAAGCTTATATTCAACCACAGTTACATGGCAAAGATATCACAGAGGTACTTAACCAATGAGAAGCCTTCTGGATGGATAGATTAGATGCAGTAACATCAGGAGGGATGAATGAAGAGTGTTTAAAATATTTCATTCGGTTTTACTATTCATCTGGCGCTATGTAGATGCTTCATACATGTACTATTTATTCTAGGAGTTTCTGCTCCTAGGAATCTTAATATTTTACTCCATAACGTGAGATCTGAGACCATGTAAACAAATTCGTTTTGTAATGCAACAATCTCCAAAGTTGAATGCTGACTGGATGTTGGGAATTTTCTTCTGTCTTGTCAGTGCAAGTTGGAGGATTTTCTAAGAATTTAATTGGCATATGTTCAAATGCATCTTTCCTTTTACTGTAGTTGTGATCATGTATCATACTTATTTTTCAGAAGATTGTTCATCTTGAATATTTCTTTGGATATGCTCTTTGTGTAATAGCCAGTGCTCAAAATGTATAATGTAACTGTGGGAGGTAGTTAACAACTTTATATATGAAAATGAGACGAGCATAAATAAATGAAATCATTAAAAACATAAGCTAGGGGGCACTAAGGAGTAATGCTCTTTTATTATAAGAATATACATCCTAAGCAGTTTGTTTGTTAGGTAGCGAATATATTTTTTTCCTCAGTAATTGTCTTGCAATTGGTCTCCCTTAATAATGGGATGAAGTAAATTTTCATCGGTACTTGTAAAGTGCAAAAACATAAGTGTGTATGATCTCCAATCGACAGTCCATTATCCTGAAGGGTCTGGTTAATTGAACAAATGCCTGAAGTAATTGTGACCTAGCTCAGGGGCATCGTGCTCTCCTTGGAAGCAAGACAACACGGGGCAACACAGGTTTGATCCCCGGATCTGCGCTTATAAACCTCTGGGTATTGAGCACTTCATAAATAACCCATTACAATTACGATTTGTGCCCTCCCCTTCGTAAATGACTTCCCTAATCAAGGCATTTATCCTGATTCATTTTTTTTTTTATTTAAAGACTTGCCATATATAGACCATGGAGAGAAAAAAACTTCCTCTAACCTGACAGATGTTTCCAATTTTTGGACTGGGGAAAAATGCAAGTTGCAAGCTGCTAGCTAGACATAGCCATCTGCCACCTCAATGCTACATATACACATAGCACACCATTTCCTATTCGCCAAGCCTCAACTATCCCTAGCCAATGCCCAGTGACTTTTGCACCCTATTTGAACCATCACCTCTTAGCCTTTTGGGGGAATTTCTTCATCTCCAATCACAACCTTCTTAGGGACTCTCAAACAGACTTCCGTCCTCTGTGTAGCACCAAGGCATCCACCTTGCTGGTAGTGGATATTCTGTGAAAATCCTGCTGCATGTTGTGGTGCTAGTGGGAAAGCCTTGTTGGTTTTCTTGATCTTGCAGCAGCCTTTCGATACTTAAGCCACACGGCAATGATTAACATCTTGGCCACCCAAATGGGACTGGCACGATCAAGCACAATTTGTGTGGGTTGGTTCCGCTAGGCCGTGCCCGCTTCTCATGCAGTGTGGCATGCCCCAAGCCTGTATTTTGTCATTGTTGCTCGTTAACACTTGTATAGGGATGCTAGCTTGTCTCGGTACATCAGTATGCCAATGACTCTAAATTGTATGTTAGAGCTGACTCTGGAACCTTTGGCTCGCTGGATGTTTTGGAACCAGTATTCATGTGAATCATAGCCCAAACATTTGGATAGCTGCAGGTTGGAGACCCCTGCTAGAGCGTCCTCTTGGGCAGCCCCTGGCAGCCTGGGGTCAGCCTGGGGGCAAGGGATCTGTCCTTGAGCTATTGATCCCTGGATGTGCCCGCCATCACTAAAACTTAATCCCACCAAGATGGAATTTGTTTCCGTTTCTTCTTTATCCCTGGGGTTTCTTCGTTATCCCTGGGACTAACCATTCCAGAATGGCAACTACCTCTTTTAGGTGTCGCTCCATACACGGTGTCCTCTGCTTGAGACCAAAGGTTTTATTTTTGATTCTAACTTTATCAGTCAGATTGCCAAAATCAATACATCTCTTCAATCCTCCATTAAAAAAATCAAAACGTTTATTCCCTCCGACCTCTGCACGGCAGTACAAGCTTTAGTTTTATCACGTCTTGATTATGGCAGTGCCATCTTGATGGAATTCCCGCCCTCTTGCCTAGATCTCTTGAAGTATGTTTTGCATTCAGAAGCCCTGATCATCACTGGCCTGTGGAAGTTTGAGCGCATTAGTCTGACTTATTTCTTCTCTTCACTCGTTACCCATCCACATGCACACCTCTTTCAGTGTCAGCTGTATCCCCTATTAGGCTGGCCAGTTCCCGCTGGTGCTTAGGCCAATCCACCAGCCTGACTGACAAGTTGCATATGTTCAGCAGCTTGTGATGCACATCTTGCCAGGATAGTCTTCGATTAAATATGCAAAGATTTGGAGGTTCCCGTCCAAGCGTTCTCTGCAGACACACTGCAGGTATGGAAATATCTCCTTTTTCAATAGGTCTTTTAATTTCTTTTCATAAACATATGAAACCTCATTTGGTTAAGTTGTACTTTCAGTTCTGTATTGCTGTGTAACTATTTTTCTTTTAGAGCGAATTGTGCTACTTTTTTATTTCTATGTTTTCAATTATGATTTTATGTATTTCTGTCATGCTATATTTTTATTGTATAGCTATAAATGAAAAGGGATAAAAATGAAAACTGCATTCATGGAAGAAGTGTGATTCACTTTGGAAATGTGGGTTGGTCAGAGCACCGCACAGTTGTTTGAAAGTGTTTTCTAATTTCTATTTTATTGACCTTGAGTAGCAGGGGACCAGAAGAACCAAAGGGGAGTGTAGGGATCTCCCTTTACAACCAAACCAGGGCAAAAGCAGGTTTCCCCATAGGTGCCCCAAACCTTCTCTATATGGATGTGTATGGTTGAGTGTATTTTGAACTAACTAAACGCATTAATACCCCAACTGACATACAGTTTGTTTTCATATTGCACTGTCGGCGAACACCATTTTAAACTATTGATCATGTTTCTTAATGGTGGGTTTTTTTTTCAGATAGCTCTGAAGCTCCTCTCCACCACCCCACCGAACTCATCACTTTAGAGTGAACTGTTCTTATCCATATATGGGGTATACTGGGGAGACATTTCTGCCTTGCTAAATCGGATGGTAGCATTTTGAAGGTAAACGTTGTACAGGTTGATCTGTAATATTTCTGTAGCTTCAGAGATGCCTCCTTCTGTGCCCATCTCGCAGATGCATGCGAGTTGGCATGGTGGTACATGCACTTCAAAGGGCTTGGAAGAGGATTGCAGCCCTTGATTGTTTACTTGCGACTCCAGGGTCTGCACTTGATAAAAGAGAACCCGATGAGGCTGCCTGGCGTGTGTCCTGGCATCCACTTAGGAGAAGGAGGCGAAAAAAGTGGAGGTGGAGGAGGAGAAACATGAGGTGTGTGAGTGCTCCCATGCAGATTGCAACTATTTAATTGGAATATATTCTTACAATTCAAATTTAACATAGAACTATCTTTTTGTAACTAACCTAATACCTGTATATCAGTACTATACCATACAAACCAACAATAGATGTAGGGTTTCTATTTAAGATCACTTTCCTGTCCATCATAGCCAGTGGCGGCTGTTCCCCATGATGCTGCAAATGAACCCCCATCTCAAATGAGCAGAAATCTCCTCTGGATCCTAAGGTAATGCGTAGCAAAATTGGACTATTATGGCTCATGGTAGCCACTTGAACCGTATTAGCATTCATGACCTGCAGCTCACCATCCTCCACACCTCGGTGCCTCTAATGCCCCGGTGGAGGGTACTCCTGCTGGCAGTAGCCCCATACATCTGACCTCTGGTTGCTGGGCCATTGGATATACAATACCATGATTCTGGGCATCCGACGACCTTGCTCGTGCCTTTTCAGGGCCTTCATTCCAGCAAAGTTCTCTAGGCTAATGGCTACATCACTGTCGTGACTAGAGGCACATCTCAAATATCACTGACCTGCTCAAGGAGCATGAGTTTGACTTCCTTTCTCTTACAAAGACCTGGTTCTATAATAATATGTCTTGTGTTGACCACTTGCTCCTGATGGATTCAAGATCTTTGTGAATAGACCTAATAGGGTGGTTGGTGATGTTGGTTTATCCTGCGTTAATATTTACCATCATAATTTTCACGCTTATCACTTCTTTCTGGTCTGTCTTGGAAATATTGTCTGGACACAAACACCTGCCTCATCATCAAAACTATCTACAAGCCACCAGGAGAACCCTCCCAGTTGGTTTACAAATGCCCCAACTTCATCTGGAGCTAGGAACCCGCTAGAGGATCTTACCTCACCCTCAAAGGGTCAATCACTTGCTAGGCTTGCATATATATTAGTGGGGTCTGTCACCGGAGTCTGATTTCTGAGGGTAGGGTACAGGGATTGACACACAGAGTTGTCCTTCCATGGGAACCCAGAGCCGTGCCCCACGAACTTCCTTCGGAAGAAGCTTCAGTGCCTGAGCTGGCTTTTGTACACTTCCGCCTAAAAGCCGTTTCTCAGGGATACCAGCCCCTCCCAGGATCTAGGATCTGCCCCTTACAGCAGCAGTACTCTCATCACAGTTGCCTCATTAGAGTTCATGGAGATGGTGCAATCCTCGGCTATATCTGTCCATAAGCCCTCGCCAGTTGACTCTTTGAAGGATGGCAGTCTTCAGACTTGTGTTCTGTGTTGTTGTTGCAGTGCACAGTGGATCAAGAATCCGCTTCGTAGTCCCCACCTCAGCACATACTTTTAAGTACATGAACAAGCAATTGTTAACTAAATGACAGGGGAATGGAGGAGGTGGCGCGTGTCTTCCACTTCCTCGATGCACTTATCATTTATGTGCAAATCAATATGAACATCTTTGAGTTCTGGATGTCTTTTTCCAAAAATGAATGAAAACAAATATACCAATGTGCCATTCTGATGCAATTAATAGCAATACATTTTAAATATAAGTGCGGTGTCTTTAGTTAGAAAAACCTTTTAGCCTCAACTTTAAAAAGGGTGGTGCACACCCCATGTCTTTTTTGCACCTCCTACTCTTAGCCCCCAAAGTGTACCCCCCATTTCTCTCCCAGCCTTTTCTATGCTCATAGCCCCTCCTTCCCAGTTGTAATTTCTCCACCAGAGACACCCTTCATGCCCCCCCCTCTTTGCCAGTACACGTTGCACTGTTTTGCTGTATTTGGCTCCAGTTTTTTCAATTACAAAAATACAGAATGTCTCCTTTTTTTAGTTTTAATCCCACCACATTGAGTCTTTCTTTCAAAGAATGTTATGTTCCTTGAGGAAATAATGGAGTATGACTTGGGTATGAATATCTGCAGGGGACTCCAGAAGTGGAAGAATCCTGCCTGAAGTGTTTAATTTAGCGCCTGGTATGGCAGCTTCAGGGCGCAGACAATGCAGCTTCAATAAAAAGAGTAAGCCTTGAAAGTCAAAGTGAGTGGACGCATGGTGATTGGAGGGCATTCATCCTGGGTTCTCTCAATTTCCCCCAATTTACCGCTTTTGGTAGAAAGTGGAGAAAATACTCTCGGGTTGCAAACTCATTGTCAGCACAATTACCCCACAGTGTTACCCTACTCGGTAGACCGAATGACCCTGGCGGTTCCAAATCGTGCTTCTTTGTATTGTGGTGTCAATGATCTTCTGTGCTTCTGCTGCTAACCCCAGTCACTGGCACCTTAAGTGGTCTTGCTTCCTGATAATGAGACCGAAGGCCTAAGAAGGCAGCGAGTTGCGCCCTGATTCCCCCACTCGCATCTGTCCCCCTCGCCCACTCCCTGATGCTACCCCAATGCTACCATGCATGGATTTCCATCGCTTGTGAAGTTGAATTTGGTTGTGTGTGCTGGCTCACCTCGGATGGCATGCTATCTGTCAATGCTTGATTGAGGTGGGAGGTGGGATGGACATTTGACTGGAAGCGGGGTAAGAGTTGGTCCATTGCAGAGTTGGTCCATCATTGCAAAAAAAGATGAAATTGTTTAAATGTATGTAGCCTCTCAGCTGCAGATCACTTATGAGATTCTCAGAATTTCTGAAATGGCACTTGCAAAAGGCATAACACCTACTGCAGACAGTGACTGATATTTTTTAATTTTATTTGAAGGGCCAAAGCCGTAACTAATCGCTTTTATAGAATAACTTATAGTGGTGCTTTATAGGCGAAGGACCATTCTATCAACTAAGTATTCCCACAGTTTGCTGTGCAACTTTAGGGGTTACATGGTTCTAGGGAGACAAAGGCGGTTTGCAACAGTGCTGGCCTATTTTGCCATTGTGTGCTTTTCACGTTATGCAGTGTGTAAATTAAAACCCAGGGTTATGCAAAGTTTGCTGACCACCTAATTTGAATTACATTTTTCATAAACCCTCGATTTGAAAATCGAACACTTGTGCTGCCCAACTATGGGGGCATATTGGACTAGCACATTGGACTAGCACAATCTCCCAATAAGATCCTAAACCCTGTGACCTATTTCAGGGCACTGTCGCCAGATTAGTTCGGTGGATTGTTGTAGAACGAAAATTGAGTGTGTATGTAAAGTAGTCATTCACCAATGAGAGCCTACCTTATATGCCCACTTTTTCTACACATAAGCGTTTTAACCTCCATTATGGAGTCCCGAATGCCGACTCCATAGTATACATGTTAAAGGTGCATGTCTGATTTTTACGATAACTACTGTATGTAACATGGATCGTCCCGGGATGTTGCTCTGTTTGTCAATACTGACATCCTGAACCTCGGCTATCTTGCCTCAAATGTCTTTATCCAGATTAATTTTTTGTTTTTAAGCGACCGAGTTTTTGCACAAATAGCGCATTCTTAATAGATCCACTATGGCAGCACAGGTTACGTTTTCTTTTAATTTACACCAGCAAGTTTACTTACTTACTAATACCATCCCAGCAATAGTGGTAGTGCCAGATTCAGTAGTTCTACCATTAGTAGCAGTAATTGTACTACAGTAGTTCTACTTGTTAAGGGTTTCATCAGGCGACACACACCTTGGTCTCGGCCTAGTATGCAGCACACGACTGAAATGCTTATATCTTTTTATGTTAGATTCAATATTGAGATGGTACACCCCTCCTATCACACACCCTTTTCACATACCCGGGGTCACAATGGACCATGAACCAGGCTGGTTGGTAAAATATAATATTTATTTGAAAATTCAAAAGAAATCCTACACTTTTTAATATGGAGCAGCAATCACCAATTGGGTGTTGATAACAATGAGAATGTGAGCAATGCACTGGGTTTAACTTACTAGTGGAACACATACACAGCACAGCAGAATAGGAGCACTTTTAGTTTAGGTAAGATAGCACTTGAGTTAGGATTCCCCCCTAAAATATTCCCTGCACCCACAAATGATCAATTCTCAGTGGATAAACAGAAGCAGCAGGTAATCAGTAATGACAAATGGGAAATAGAATTCAAACCTAAACCCTGTGCAATGTTATAAAATGACACTCGGAAATGGACAATAATGTGTGCAAAACCTTGAAGCAAATATAATTCGTCACTAAAGCAACAATGTAAAGACACTAACAATCACAAAGAATGGATTACCAAAAGCATACAGTTCGAAAATGAGTGGCAGATTTAACACAGATTGCAGCAAATGACACGTTGGAAACTTTACAAACTTTGCAATTCCCTCCTGAAATAACCAAAACGGTTTCTAATAAAAACGGGTGAAATACACTGATTTGAAGTGCGGGGGATAGCTATAGATCACAGGTACAATATGGAAGTGAAAGTAAGTCTCTAGCTGGTAAATTGGATGAGTTATGCAAGATCTAGAAAGGTGCGTTTTGAGTAAAATGAAGCGGTGAAAAAGGAAAGGAAATCAGTTTTGACAAGAACAGTTTTACTCTACACTAGAGTATTCAGGCTAGGCCACCAAAGAGGGACACAGTAAACTCCAGGGTTGATTCGGAGTTCAACCCCATCACCCCAGTGCCCAACCCTGGTGGAACCAGTCCGATCACTCGAAATAGGACTAAGGGCTTAGGATTTACACAAGGCAAAATTACTAAAGAGATGGCGCTAGCACTAGAAATCAAGAGTAGGATTGCAAGAACGATTCTGACAGTTTTACAAGGTATAAGGATACGGATAGGGTGACTTAGAGAGGGGGATGAGGACAAAGACAAGATAGGCCATGGGTTAAGGTGGGGTGGCAATTAATACTCGCAGTCCACTTTTTTAGTTTTTGGATTTTGGACAGTCAACTGTTCGGTCACTACACGGCACAGTGCCTGGCAAAACAGCTGGGCAGTTCTGGTCGCCGGGTAGCACTTCTAGACTGGCAATTCTGGTCACTGGATACTACAGGTTAGCTGGATGGCAAGATTGCAGCAAGCAGGCAGTTAGTGGGATCGGGATGCTTACCAACACCACCACAGCTTTCCCCTTTGGTTATTTGGGAATTGTAGTGGTTTTCAGATGAGGCCTTTCTGAGAATGGGACCAGCAATGCTTGGGTTTTGCAGTGGACCCTGGAGCAG
Source organism: Ambystoma mexicanum (assembly GCF_040938575.1). Lineage (NCBI taxonomy): Eukaryota > Metazoa > Chordata > Amphibia > Caudata > Ambystomatidae > Ambystoma > Ambystoma mexicanum. The sequence goes on from NC_090935.1 coordinate 1,049,877,539, forward strand.
GATCAGCAATGCTTTGGCCTTGTAGTTGGAGTCTGGATCTGGAAGATGACAGGTACGCAGCACAGAAAATCGGGAAGAGTGTGTGTCCTAAAGTCTTGTTGGGTACCCTTACTTGTAGTGCATAATGACATCATCAAAGTATAGGCTGGGCAGGGTTAACTAAGCACGCCCCTTAACTACTTGGATTGAGCAGGGGTGTTGGTCTCCGCCTTGCTCTCAACTGGTTGGATTTCCAAGGGAATGATGTCAGATTTATGAGGTGAGTTTTACAATGTCCAAAAACTCCCACATTTACTTTACTTAAAATCCGATTTTGCCAAAAACAGATATTTATACAATTGCAATCTCTTAATAAATTATATACACAGGTTAATTATTATGTGCAGCACAGATCAGTCCAATCCTCCAGTCTGTGGGACCTTGTTTCGCCCTTCTGATACATTTTGGTAATTTTAAACATGAAAGATTCAGCCTAAAATTCCATAATTTTATACACGTATGCGAATTATCCCAAGGGATGTATGTACAAAAAAAAATTTGCAACATCCTCAATACTTTGCCCTTTCTGTCCCCAATGTGTCAGTGACTTCTACCATGTCCAAAAGAAAGCACAAAAAAATCACTTTTAAACAGCAACATTTTTACAGTTTTTCAAGGTCTTGCTGCAAATATAGAAGTCTTTAAAGTTTATTCCTGAAATAGTCTTTGGGAACAAATGGCAATCCCTTTGTTCCTGGGTCCATTTTTTTCTGTCCTTCAACTGCTGGCAACTGTCATTTCCTTAAGAGCAGGGTGGGGGTTTCTCCCTTGATTGAAGTTATATTGCCCCTTCACACTTCAGACTTCCTTCCCTGGGAGCTTCATTGTCAGGGTCCCAGCAGAGACAAAAGTCTGTTCAACCCCGTAATTATCAGGGGGTTGTCAGTATCTGCTGAGAGGGAGCCCTCCTTTTGGTGCCACCCCTCCAAGCAGAAAACCTGTTTTTCAACTTGCAGCTCCAACCATATTAGTTTTAATCTTTAATTTCTGATCTTAGATCGAGAATTAAAGCAAGTCGGTTGCATAAAATAACCCATGTTATATAGTCTCACCATCAACAAACACCTTCACATTGCTAAGGACTGGCAGGCTTTCATTCACCAGTGTGCTGTTCCAAAACACAGGCATTTGTTTTTCTTTAATTTGCAAAAGGCCCATTTTGTTTACACGTGGTGCAGATGGCCTTCCTTCTTAAATTAAACTTTTCATCTCCGGCAGATTCACACACTGTCTTGCAGCTATAGTTATTCTCTTGAATGCTGGAGCTGGTCTGCAGCACAGATACATTGAAATGGACATGGCTCAGCTAGTTAGTCTCTCTCTGAACAGCTGAGTTTTGAATACTTTCGCAAAGAAAATGACTACGTTTTCCTGTGCAAGTCAAAGTAAAGTTCCTGGTTGATTTTTTTAGAGTTGGTTTGACTGGGCTTGTCAGTTCTGAATCATGCCTGGGTTTCCTGAGTTACAGTGAGACACGCAGGGCGTGGCAGGGCTTATGAATCACAGTGGTTTTAAGGAACAGATGGAATTTACCGTCAAAGCCACATTTTTTAAAGGTGAAAAAGGGTTTATTTTCAATGGGGATTTTGGCTTTTGCAACAAACACTGCTTTTTCCACTTTCTTCCTTTTATTTATGTCGGAACACACTGCCAATCTCCTTCAATGTGCCCCCTTTTTTCCATCCTGCCTGATGTGTGCTTGGCAGGATGGTGCAGCCATTCTTGGTTGTTGCAAAATGCAGTTTGGAGCCATGGCGCTCACAGGAGCTAGCACAGACATTTGGCTGTTTCTGCGCAAATGCAGCTTGGTGATGTGGGGAAATGCTGTTGAGTGGGCCAATGTATCCCTCACAGTACCACCAGCATGATTTTCACTGCTGCTGGTAGTTGTAATATTACTTCTGCTATTCGCACCCGGGGAACGGCGCCCAGCCAATCAGGTGACTGGAAGAGCGGGCGGGAATACAGTGTGTACAGCCACCAGGGCCTTTCTCCGGTCCCGCCGCTCCTCCCACCTGCTGCCACCATGGAAATGGAAAATGAGCAAAGTCCTTTTTCCAATGGCGGAGCCCATATCCCTAGGGAAAAAACACTATTTGCACCCTGGGAAACCCCTCAGGGTGCATATAGCTAACATGCCCCAGCCAGCTGGGCCTGCCTAGGCTCAGGGTGGCGGGCCTTTACCGGTCATGTATGTCCCCCGGCTTGGGTGTGATTGCTAAAGTAGTATTTCATTTGGTAACCTACTGCTACTATTACAGGTGTTAGTAATGGTATGTGTGGTGATGGCACTAGTACAGAATCAGACGGTGTTAATACTGCTACCAACAGTATTAGTGGTAGAACTACTTCCAGTAAATGTGGTGTTGGTAGTAGTACTATCAGTTGTGGTAGTCCTGGCACTACTACCAGTAGTACCTCCTGTGGAGGTAGTAAGGTTACTGCCTCTATGAATGGTTGTACTTCTACCAGTAGAAATAGTAGCTTGGGCAGTTTTCATACTACTAACGGCATCAAAAATAGCTCTACTAAATTTAATACTATTACTACTGATGGTACTATCTACTGCTTCTGGCAGGGTTACTGGTAGTAGCTCTACTAGTATTAATGCAGCTCCTAGAACTGTAGTAAATGTACTGGTATTATCTACTAGCAGTAGTGCCACTGATACAGATATTAAAAGTAGTGTCAATACTGTAAGTAGTTTTAATTCCGGTACTAGTACACTACTGTTGGTGGTGGTAGTGCTACTATTGGTAATAGAGCTACTTCTATTACAGATGTTAGCCCTACTAATAGTCATACTATTATGAATGAAGTACTACAACTAGTGTTGGTGCAGCGTTTCATAGCTGTATGAATACCAACAGTATCACTGCATTGGGTGGTGCTACTCCTATTATTTGGTAGGTAAACTTTCTGGTGTAAAGTAAAAGAAAAGCAAGTGCCACCTTTCCCCAATACTCCTACTACAATGGTCCTGAGGCTTAAATTACTCACCTCCACTGATGTCACTTTTATCTTTAAGAGCTTAAAGATGCTCACAAAATGGGGGGGCAGCCACATCAAGAAAGAAGGTTCCCATCTATGTAAAAGGCAGAAGTTAAATTTTAACTGTTTGTAACTAAATGTATATTTTTGCAAAAACTGCATGTCCCCCTTTTAATTGGAACAGCTCTATTGCCGGCATTGGCATTTGCCATTTAATAGAGTTTTGTTTAAGGGTGTGCCAGATGATATTGGATTTATACTGCTCAACTCTGCCATTTGCATGGTCTTCAGGTGCCCTGGCTCCAGATCTGAGAAGGCGGTATAGGTTAGTGAGACGAGGGAGCATGCTAAATAGCTTTGTTCTTGTGTTGGTAGTTCCTGGTTACTGTGGGTGGGTCTGTTTTTAGTTGTTTTGGGTCGAGGCCATTGTTAGAAGTTTCATGTGCCCCTGATGCTAGGATGCATTTGGCTTGGGCGGTGATATGAAAGTAGGATGTTGAGGTGTAGAGTTTTGTTGTTTGAGGTAAATAGGACGGGATTTTGAATAGCCTTGTGTGAGTGGCTTAGTTGGTCTCTGGATACTGGCTTTGGGCATGCAACATGAGTTGGTACAGGTGGTTGATGGCAATCTAGGGCTTCCAAACGCAGTGTCAGCCAAAAAAACAAAATGGGGCATGGATCGCCTTTGGATACCATGCAGCAAAATATTAGACCCACACCCGGTCTATACTCCTGCAGAGAATAGAGCATGGGTTAATTCATCTAGGGTGACCATTAAATATAGTGGGCAAAACATCTAGGATGCCAGGGAGCAAATACTCTGGGGCACCAATAAAAGGTACCAGTTAAGCACAGTCGGAGCACCAATTAAACTATTAATTTACAGGGAGCAAAATACAGAGGGAGCCGCTATTGATCTAGGACAAGCAATTCATACAGTGAGGCAACACTCTAGTGGGGCAATTTAGGGCCACAGCTAAATACAGTGGATGACAGCTTCTACTGTGTATTCATAAGAACAGTGATGTAAAATTGTGTTTTTAATTTTAACTATAGGAAAGCCTAGACAGGAATGGAAAATCGTGTACAGCTTTTTTTGCCCCAATGCAATGATGCCGGGGCATGTGTATCCGTAGATGTGATTCTGTTGAAATATGATCATTCAAGTTTCAGGATTTCTGGAATAATTTGTGTTTTTATACAATTTTTTTTAATTAAAGATTCAACTTTGTAGTGTAGAGCCTATCATGAATGAATGAATGAATGTAACCCTGTAATAAGACGAGAGTTGTGTTAAACAATGCTGGAAACTATGGCCTAGTGTTGGTTAGTATGTATCTCGTTATCGTGATGTGGCCTAGAAAGGGTTAATGGTTGTACGAGAGCTGAGCTAATCAGAACTGCGTTTTTAGAAAGTCGGTGCAAATTAATTTTAAGTTTTGTTTTCGCAATTAGAAAATGATTGGCCAGGAAAGTAGGTCATTGAATTTGATCAAAAGGGAGACCCCGTTCTAAAAATCCCCACATTCTGATGCAGGTGGGTAAAGGACGGGCCACCCAGTCAGCCCAAAGAGAACACCGACGCCAGAGACCTCACAAGGACACACATGCACAAAAAGAACTAGTCACTTCCTTCACCTGGACTTTCATTAAAATACATTCACTGATTGGAAAGCCCAGGTTCACACTCTAGAGACCTGGCGCTGCACCTATATTCATACTGACTGACTCATACCAAATGCACAATTGAAATGGCTTTGGTAATTTGTGGCAAGCCAGGAAAAGAAGTTGACATACAGTTATTTTGATCTAAAAGCTTTATTTTTTAACTTTCAGAATTTTATTGGTTCATTTTGTTGTCAAAATGGAGTTTCTGGAGAGAAGTGTCCGTGGTACGCTGTGAAAATGTCATAGCAAAAACCAGTGGTTCTGTTTTTACCCGGAATCCTAAAATGCCGTCCCAGTATATTCTTGGATTGTTGTGGGGAAAGTGCTTGATGGTAGTCGGGGTGCACGTTTGAAAAATATAGACTCCTGACGACTTTCTACAAGATGCAGCATCAGGGCGCTTTCTCTTGCTCACTTTGGTGAGCTTTACTTCTCTGCCTGCATGACTTAATTTCCAAACATGCAGCCTAAGGCGACCATGGTCTCTGCTTCACTAGGCCTTGTCTTTTCGTCCCTTCTTGGATTTCCCCGCTGACTTGGGGTGGGGGGGGGGGCTTGGTTGTCTGTTTTTTCCAGATTTCTCACTTCACTGTCAGTCACACCCACTCCAGCTCAAGCAAGACCCTCAGCAGTTATGATGACGGCGTTTCCAGCACTCATTGCTGCTCCTCGGGCGATGCCCTTCCATTCTCTGTTAACTTGCAGTTTACCTGCGTTTTTGTTTTCTTTTTGTTGCGGCATTGATTTATAGGGTAAAGCCTGCCCCCTTGAACCTCCCTCCCCCACTGCCTTAAAAATCAACGTTGTTTATACCTCTGTTTTATTTTATCGCCGCAAAATGGCCATTTCATCCCATGCTGTGAAGCTGGTTTGACGAGATGGGAGGGGACACAGCATTCTAATTGTATCTTCATGTATTTAACTCTGCCTCCTGCTTGCCCGCTGCTATGGGGAATATTTGAGCTAGATGAGTGCTGCAAGCGAAGTGTTAGGAAGCTGCTGGTTTGTATTGTTTGTACTCCTGCTCCCAGTTCTCCCAAACAGTGAGAGTTTCTAATATTTGGCAGTTTGTATTTTCTATTTGGGTTTAATGAAGTTTCAGATGTCTGTTCTAACAGATGTGGCATACATAACAGTAAATACAGATAACCGAGGCAGTCACGATAGGGTGCCTGTTCAAAAAGGAGGTGGTTGTATGAATGTGGAGACCAGGTGGTGATGGGCATGCATCAGGAACGGAAACCGGTGCCGTCATATGCTTGATTTACATTAAGAGCCAAGAACGAGCGAATGGTCTACACCTGTACATTATTATGCCAATGAGTGTGCCAAAGACAGCAGGAGTGGAGTGGAGTGGCGGTCTGTTGGTGGACTGTGAAGATGTGGTAGTCGGTGAAGTTGTTCTGGTCTTAAGTAGTTGCACAGTGGCGCTGGCTTAAATATGAAGTAGCCTTTAGCCTACTAGGTGGCAAACCTTTCCATTTCAAATAAGTTAGTTAAAATGTGCTTTTCTGTATGAATATGCGAGCATGCAACGTGTATATATATATTTTTTTAATCAATGCAGGTCAATTTGTGGCTACTTGATAAGCGCTTGGCCTCCAGGCATGCAGTGCTACGGTTCATGCCTCATGCTGATTAACCATCATGATTGCCTTATTGGCTCAAATGGTATTTTGCATACAATTCCAAGGAGAGCCTTCGGAAGATATTTTGGATTGGTGGGGCACATCCTTCAGCCAAAATATTAGATCTAGTCTGATGAGCTAGGAGTGAAGGCGTCCGGACTGTGTGGGTTTGGCAATGTGTACGAATAAGCATTAGGATAAATCTAGAAAACCTATACGGCATAGTAGGCTGTATATAAACAACAAAACATTAGAGTTTACATCTAATGTGGAAGTTGGATTTAAGGCATGCTGTGCAATATTTCCTCTTTCACAGACTTGGCTCCTGCTTGCATTGTATTGTATTCGTTATTTATATAGCGCCCTTTCCCCTTTTGTATGACCTCACTGCACTTTGTGGTTGGAACACCCTCTGTAACCCCAGGCCATATGTAGGAGGTTCTAAGAGTTTAAATTAAAAGATGCTTGTGTGCATTTTTGCCATGTTTAGGACTTAGGCGGCTGGCTAAGCTCCAGCGAGCAACCCAGAGGCCAGGCACGTGGGTGGGCGCTGTTGGGGGGTTTAGGAAAGAGTGCTATTGCTGAAGATTCAATATGTGCCCACCTCAACCGCATTTTATTTCATTTTGTTAGTTGCCGCTGCATACTAGTGGCAGAGTTGTTGAGGTATGTCCGGGGTTTCAGCGTGGACAGCTATGTGTGCTGCTAGACTGGTCTGGCATAGCCATAGCTGCATTCTATGGTGCATGGATGAGTGGCCGCGTCTGTTTCCTATGTCCACAGATGTGGTGTAAGGTATATGTACCATATGCTTGGATGGAATTTGACTGCAGTGTTCTTTTTCTTTGTCCAACGCGGATGACTGGTCTTGCTATTCGTGTTCTCCCTGGAATGAAAGTCTGAGCAGCGAGAGAGCGGCCTCGAGGGAGGAGAGCATGGGGGATGTGGGGAGGGCGATGGGGGGGTGTGGGGGGGGTGAGGGAAGGATGATGGGGAGGATGATGTTTTCTTAAGGAGTGCCTCTGAGAAAGCTGCCAGCATTCGTGAGATATTGGTGGGTAGTCGTGTTGTCGTGTTTCTTGGGAGGACCAAAGTTTATTATGGTGTGCCTTAGCGAACACTGCCAGTATCCCTGGGGTGTTAATGGGTAGGAGGGTTATCACGGTGAGCCACTGCGAACGCTGCCGGCATCCGTATTGTATTGGTGGATAGGAATGTTGTGTTTGGGTTCAGCAATATAGTTTAGAGGGGGGGGAAGGTTCAAGAAGAGGGAGGGAACAGCCAGGTTTTCAGGGCCTTTCTGAATGCCAGGTGGTTTTGATATTGTGAATGTATAGAGGTGGGGAGTGCAGATGATTGGCGCTTGGACAGAGAATGAGGATCCGCCAAGTCTGGAGGAGTTGTAAAGTAGGACCACTAGGAGAGATGCTGTGCGAGATCTGTGAGTGGTAGCGAGTGAAAGAATTATGGTCCGGTGTTGTGGATGGCCCGGTGGGTGCTGCACATGGCTTTGAAGGTAGTGCATTGACCAATCAGGATCCAATGGAGGACTCTTAGTGTAGGCCTGATGTGTTCTCTGGGAGGTAGGTTAATGAGCAGGCGTGCTGCAAAGTTTTGGATTCTTTGCAATTTCCCTAGTTGAAACGCTGGTTTGCCTAGGTTGCCAGTGGGGGACCTAGGGATTGCTGTCATGGAATTGGTTGGAGAAGGAGTGCTGTTTTCCCGCAGACTAGGGTTTAAGTTTTCCCAGGATTGAGGATGAGGTAGTTGGTCATCATCCAATAGTCCATATCCGAGAGGCACGATGACTTGTCTGGGCAGTTTGAGCCTGGCGATTTGGGGATTTTAAGGATGATCTGAGTGTCGCATGCATAGTTGTAGCAAGTAAGATTGTGGGAGTGGATGCGTGCAGGCAGAGGGGTTAGATAAATGTTTAAGATCAGGGGGATAGGGATGCTCCTTGTGGGACCCCCTTTTGTTACTGGTCATGAGGTGAACGGTTGGAGGAGCATAATTTGTTAGCGATTAGAGATGAAGGAGGAGATCCAGGAGAGTGCAGTGTCTTTTATTCCTAGTGTTTGTAGCCTGTCTAGTAGGATGGTGTGATCAATGGTATCGAAGGCAGCAGATGGGTCAAGAAGGATGAGCACAGCGCAGCCTTCTGCATCAGCTGTTCTTTTTAGGTCGTCCCAAACGGACACTAGAGTGGATTCTGTTCCTGTGAGCGGTCTGAAGACCGATTGTGCAGGGTCTAGGAGGTTGTTGGCTTCTCTGAAATGGCCAAGCTGATTGTATGCCATGGAGCGGTTGTTGGAGATTGGCTGGTAGTTGTGGGGGAGGAGTGGGTTGAGTGTACATTTTTTGAGGAGGGGTTTATGTAGGAGGTTTTTAGGGCTTCCGGAAAGGATCCAGACGTAAGTGAGCAGTTGAGGATTGAGCATGCAATACTGTCTGCACAGGTTGAGGATAGGATGTTTTTGTGGAGGTTGGGTGGGCAGGGGCCCTCAGGGGAGCCTGATGGGTAGCTTTGTGCTAGGAGCGAGAGGAACTCGTGATGTGAGATGGGAGGAAAGAGCTGAAGATTTTAGCGAAGCGGGGTTTTGATGAGGTGCAGCCTGTGGGTGGGTAGGTAAGGGGCAGGAGCATGTGTTCCAATTTTGAGATGATGGCGAGTGTCCGTGAATAGCAACATTGTGGAAGTGTGCTGATAAGGTGTCACATAGGGATTGGGAGACAAGTGGGATGGGGGGTGAGAGCAGGCCAAGATTTGAATTTGGAAATTACTTTATGCAGTTCCTTGCTCCGGGTGCACGCTTTTAAGATTCTGTTCTCATATAATGCTTTCTTAGTTTTTCTGATTTCCCTGTCTGTATGCTCTGGTTAGTCTTGCTAGTTTGGTTTTGTTCTGGATTGTAGGAATGGTTCTCCAGGTCCGTTCCAGACAGTGCTAGAGCGTTATTAGTGATTTGAGGTTAACGGTGAACCACCTGGATGTGCGTCCTGATCTCAGAGAGGTTCCTTTTGTTGGAATCAGGAGCTTACGGGTGTTTGAAAGCCAGAGGTCGAAGGTTTTGATGGGGGGGGTGAACCTTCCAGAAGGGAAAGTGTAGGGAGAGAGGTGAGGAGGGAGTTTGCTAGATCAGAATTGATAACGACTTTATTCCATAACAAAGTGAGAGGAGTGGGGGTGGGTGGTGGTCGTGCGTGCCGCTGTGTTCAGTGGTACTGAAAAGAAAATGGCTGAGTGATCAGTCCATGATAGGGGGTGTGGGGGCGGTGTGGATATGTTTTGTGGTGCTGAAGATCGCATCGAGGGTGTAACCTCCAGTGCCGGTGGGTGTGGAGATGTGTTGTCAGGTTGAGTGATTCTAGATTGTCTGTGAGTGATTGGGTAATCGGGTCATAAGGTTTGAGGATGAGCCGAACCAGATGCTGAAGTCCCCTAGGATGGTAAGTATTGGATAGAGGTAGAAGTTGGCTGCCAGAGCTTTGCAGAGTGTGTCTGCAAGGTTTTTGTTGTAGACAGGGCATCTATAGGTGAGAAGGAAGCTATGTGTGGTGGAGGGTGAGCATTGCAGTTTTACCAGGAGGGTTTCGTAGTCTGTGGTGTTGGTCGAGCTGTCCTTAAGTATTAGTGGGAACTGGTGTTTGTGTAGTTTCGCAGGTCCTTCACCCATCGTGATCTGTTCCAGACAGAAAGGAGCGGGTGGAAAGGCCTTGTGCGCGATGGACTCGTAATCATCAGCATACCAGGTCTCCGTGATGAAAAGGATGACTGGATTTTCTTCTGTGATGAGGTCAAAGATGTGGAATTTCTTTTTGGCAACTGACCTGGCGTTGAGTGTGCAAGAGAGTTGGTGGGGTATCCTTGCAGGTGCTGAGCGATTGGGGGCTGAGGGTGGTAGGAGGAGCTGGAGTGAAGGAGTTCGGGGTGGCCGGAAGATGGGGAAGGGGATGACCGGTGGAGGGTGTCTGGTGGGGGGGAGGGGGCGAGGAAGGGGGATGAGTGGAAGGGGACAGTCAGTGTGTAGGGGCAAAGGGGTGGGGAGGCGACATGGGCTGGACTTTTGAGATGCTGACTTGGAGAGTGGTGGGATCAGAGGTTTGCCGGTTCCAGGAGATTATAAAGGAGCAATCTTCCAGGTAGTAGGCAATCCGAAAGAAAGTAGATATGCAAAACCAAAGGTCCTTGAGAATGAGGAGAGCTGTGTGGTCAACAATAGGGCAGGGCGATATATCCAGTTTTGTAGATATATCGATATATTTTCAAAATAGATATAGGACGAGGATGGGAGAAGGAGGGAATGGGGCTAAGACTGGGTTGGTGTCAGTGGGGAGGTTTGGGCCCTATAGTGTGGTGGCAGGGTTTGCGATCTAGGCTTCAGAACGGGTGATGCTAGGAGGAACTGGAGGTGTAGTCTTGGTCTGGGCCTTTCCTTGATTTTTGAGCGGCCCATGGGGTGTGGGTCAGAGTGGGAGGGGCTGTGTAGTTTGGGGTTTTGGCCAGGGCTGCTCTTGCTGTGCTGAGACTGGGGCAGCACGAGTTGGAGCTATGTTTGGGAGAGGTGCGAGCAGAGGGTGCAGAGGAGTGTTTAGCGGTGGGGGAGGAGTGAGAGGGTTGTTTTACATGGGTCCCCGGGCGACCTAGTATTTTCAGGGGACACTGTTTTCTGATCCCTCTCTCCATCTTGCAGCTCTTGATTTAGCAAATGTGATCTCCGTGTGGGGCATAGTGGGTTGGATGAGGAGGAATAGGGGAGATCTATAGGGTGCAGGGTGACTAGGTGCAGGGTTGGGACTATGGGCTGTGTGTTGGTGGAGGCAATGCTAGGGTGTGGTGGGCCTCATCAGGCCTACTGGTGTGCCAGCGTGCAGCTCTGATTTGTAAAGCCTAGTGCAGCGCAAGGGCGGTGTGAGCAGGAGAGGATTTCTTTGTTTTCCATACCTTTGCCCCCCCCCTTAATAACTGTTTGCTTTACCCTGAAGCGGCGAAAACCTGGTGCAGCGCAAGGGTGGTGTTGGCACTGCTTGGTGTTTGCGCTGCGAGATAAGTGCTGAGCCCGGGTTATCAGCAGCTGATTCCTTTGTCCTACTCGGCGGTCGTTCCTTGCATGCTGGTTCCTCTGTTGGAGACTGTTGCCGGGGCCAGGATAGCAAAAGCTACCGTTTTTTTTTTTTTTTTATTCAGTCCCTTGCAGGTTTGCTGGAGAACAGGGAAGCAACAAGGACCATTATTGCTATCGACATCTAGCTAAGGAAGTGTGTATTTCGAGGCATCACTTGTAAAGCAAATGTGCTCTGCATGGGGGGCAGGGGTCCCGCCTAACTGGGGGTTCTACAGGAGAAAGTAAAACGTAGCAGTACTGGATTTTGGGATGTGGGTGGAGATGCCTAAATGTGGAGACAACAGTGGATAATTGAATACAGTAGCACCTGGATTTGGGACACCAGCATAGTGGGAAAAACTCACAACTGGGGATGCAACAATAAAATACAGTGGCACCTAGGCTTGAGACATCGGGTTAGTGAGCGAAATGCCTAACTGGGATTTTCAACAGTTGACAGATACAGTAGCACCTTTATTTGGGTCACCTGGATAGTCGGCGAAATGCCTAGGTGGGGGTGGGGGGGGGTTGACAGTTAAATACAGTAGCCCCTTGATTTGGAACACCTGAAAAGACGGTGAAACGCCTAGATGGGGGTATACTGTACAGTCCGTGATTACAAGATTTGGGATACCAGGGCGAGGGGAGTTGCTTTTGGTGCGATCCTAAATGTGTGACGTTTCTACCTAACCTTCTCTGTGTTAAGCTAGACAAATCGTGTACTCTGACAGTCTACCTAGAGGCAAGATATGGCTAGGGGGCACAGTCTACCGAGATGCAATATATGGCTTGAGGTGAGAGGGGGAGGTGAGAGATGGGGGAGAATAAAAAACAAACTTATTTGACAGTCCCAATAGTCCCGTCTACTAAAGCTGCCTTGCTGCTGCTTGGTATGACCTAAAGTAACTTCCATTAACACCTGACCATACGGTTATATGCGCACGTTCTGCGTTCAACGTTACTTGGAATTCTATCGATGCAGCGCATCCACAGTTGCTTTTCTGTTCTTACTGTCCATGGATTGATTCATGGGAAAATCGCTTCTCGTGGCAGAAAGGATGTGCTTTATTTAGTGAAGGCTCTGAAACATTGCTGCTCTGCAAAACGCTGATTCCGTGCACGGACAAGCTTATGGGCTCAAACAAAACTGACCATCGGCGTGGCGGCACCGTTGCTCTCATGGTATTCCCCTGGTCTGCGCTTTGTTTACTGCATTGGCACGGTTGTATTTTTCGCTCCGTAAAAGAAAAAAACACTAACTGTTGCCTTCATTGTTTGGTGAACTAATTCATTCTGAACCTCGTGGCTCTGTGCACAGGTTTCCAGTTGTGACTGCACTTGGTGAAAAAAATGCATTGCATACAATTACTGTCAACCAACCAACCGACTGCCTGCTATTTAGTGAAGCTCATTACAGCCGAAAATAACACCCCCTGCTCTTTCTCTTCCCCCAGGCCACTACTTAACTGGTGTTTACAACGAGCAAACAACCTAGGATGCTTTCAAGCCTGGACAGTAATAACAATGTGTGCGAGGTTGGGTGTGTAAATAAGATGAAACCAGCAGCGGCGAAGGTTGCCTATGTGAATGTTTAAATGCATTTCTGTCAAGTGTTTAGACTTTAAAGGTATGGACTCGTGCAAAAGGGAATGTTGACTTTTTGCTTGCCTTTAATTGCAAATTCCCTTTCATAACCAGACAATGCAATCGATGTCTACCACGCGATAGCGACGAGGAAGGCTGCACAGCTTGCAAGAGATTTAAGCCTAATACTTTAAAATCAGAAACAAAAAACGATGCATTTGGACCTTTTAACAGCATTGATATTGAGCGAGGACTCTGAGGTTGAGGAATTGGAGAGAGCCTTTCCAACCCAAAGTCGAGCACAAAGAGGTGGATTCCTTGCTACTCTTAAAGGTGTTGTGAACTTGAAGCCACCACTTAGAGACTCCAAAGCTGAAACCCACGACCCGAGCACAACTAATCCCCTTAAGTAAGACATGAATGTGCCATCTTCTGCTCAAAGGACAGTTGACGTATGAAGGTAAGTCGAGAGAAGACCAAGGCCTTGAATAAAATATTGTTACAAGATGCCGAAACCAGACCTATATCTCTGACCTATTTGATGCTGGCCACGACATGGGTCAAATCTTCGGGTTGAAAAGACAGTGGCGTAACTGTACCTCTGGCTCCAAAAAAGTCAGATTAAGCTTCGACATTTAAGTTGCAAAAACATATCTGTTAGTATGCAGTTTTTGACATGTCAAAAAATACCCTGCTTGGAGTCCAAAATCGTAACCTCAAATAGTGGCACGTGTCCTTTAATGTTATGATCAAGACTGATAATTGAAGGGGAATTAATCGGAAAAGAAGAACAAGACCTCTTTTCATCCCAAAATGCCGATTTATCATGTCACATCCGGCCCTCCTGATTGAACCGGAGTCTACACAGACCAGGCACACCTGGAGCAATCTGATGTTGTACATGATCTCTTGAAAGCAGTCACTACATACATGAACAGGCCTTGGCCAAGGGGAAAATTAAGGGTTAAAAACCCCCCTGGCAGATACTGTTTAAAATTCCCCAAGTTTGACAAACACTTAGAATTACAATACAGGGAGTGTTTGGATAGATGTCCCTGTGTCATCTTTGACCCTTCTCGCACTTTCTCTACTTTCATCTCCAAAACTGCAATGGAGGCTCGCCTCAAACTCCTAAATATTAGGAATATCGGGCACCTCCTTTTTTTCACCACCATCAAGAATATCTTAACCACTCTTGTATTCTCTAAACTGGACTACTGTGCCAGCATCCTCTTTGGTCTCCCCAACTATGCTTTCTGTTTTCTCAACAAGATCATTAATTTAGCTACCAAAACTCTTTGACCTTCCACGCTTCACACCTACTTCCTCGTACCATCACCAGTCTGGATGGTTGATGATGCAAAACGGGGCCAGATTTTAATTTCTTCTCCTGGTTCACAAATCTATCCATAGTGGGACTGCACTGTATCTATCCTCCTCGATCCAACTCTACAAGCCTTCTCATAATCTCTGCTCTGCCTCCTAAATTACCCTTGTGAGTCCTTGCCCTCCCTGTGCTTCCTCTCGCTTACGCTCTTTCTCTCTTCTTGCTACAAATGCATGGAATTCTCTTCCCTGGACATCCAAGAAACAGTCCACAACATTTTGTTCAAAATCAAACTAAAAGCAGTGGTCGAAGTGGGCGGGAGCGTTTGGGAGCGGTGCTCCTCTACTTTTTTGTTTACCCTTTACACTGCTTCAGTCCCTTATTTTGAGCTGCTTCCATTCTAGCACTTCATCAATCATGGTCACATCCTTAACACAGCTGGCCATACTGTCTACCTGCACTTAAACATGTCTAATGTTTGTCCTTACTCTAGTTATTTCCACCCTTGTATTGTACTGATCCTCAGGCTACACAGAAGTTGTGGTTCTCAAAGGACGAGCCCTACTAGATATGTCCGTAAGTAGAAATATTTTTAAGTGTGCTCACGAGCAAAGTCTGCTCTTTCAAAACACACAACCCACTTTACAAATTACAATTTTTATCACAGAAGTAAATGAATCCCACGTTTCAAGCAAGCTTGAAGCTGCGAACACCCGCCCAATCAGCTTCTCCCCACCTCTCCTTCCCTTATGCCCCCACTCCTTCCTTCCCCCTCATTCCATTTACATGATTGCTCTGTTGCACCTGCATCCTGGGCGGCTAAGGAAATGGAATAGGGGCTCTGCGCATAGTTTGCTGAGTAAAATTGTGGTGATTAGAGTTTTTGTAGAGTGGAGAGTAACAAATGGATACACTTTCTGAATGTTGAAAACGTTAATATGACCTGCAGAGGCAATGGTTGTGATGAGTTTGAGTCGGAGGTCTCTAAAAAAAAAAAAAACAAAGTTGTACGTTTTGTGCAAGGGAGCAAGAAGGTGAGGCATAAAGTAGATCAGAGGGAAGGAATGGTTTTGGGAACCAGAAGAAAGAGAACTTGCGTTTGCGTTCACCATGAGGTGGAGGAGGACCTTGAGGCAGGGGTTGCTAATCCATTCCAAGATGGCTGGAGTGAAAGAAGGGAAGGAGGAAAAGATGTCAGTGTCAGCAAAAAGGTGATGAGGAAAACCAAAGGACAAGATAAGCCTTAGGCAGAGTTATAGAGGATGATGAGCAAATGTCTAAGGACTGATCTTTGAGATGCTGACATGGAGAGTGGTGGGATCAGAGGTTTGCCAGTTCCAGGAGATTATAAAGGCATGATCTTCCAGGTAGTAGGCAATCCGAAAGAAAGTAGATGTGCAAAAGCAGAGGTCCTTGAGAAAGCAGGGCTGTGTGGTCAACAGTAGGTCAGGGCGATATATATCCAGTTTTGTAGATATATCGATATATTTTCTAAATCGATATAGGACCAGACAATATTGTTAACATTCACATATATACATATTATTACATATACTATTTTTTATTTACATTCTGATGACTACACCGCTGTGTGTATTCTCAGACAGGAAGAGGAACCCTGTATGTGCACGTTATTGCACTTTTTGCTGGTCTACGTCTAGGGTATGCTGCCTCTGTGGTGTAGTCCTTGGTTTGTTTCTGTTTTTTTTTACTCTTCCCCACCCTACCCTTTCCAATTGGCTGAAACGGTCTGAGGTCTCTTTTTTCCATTTGATTCTCATTGGTCCATGCCACACCTGTGACTAGAACAGCTGTATTTCAGAGGCCCTTCCAAGGCAGTCCCTGCCCGTGCAGCCCTTTCGGCTAAGGGCTCAAGGCAAAGGGCAGCTCCTGAAGAAGCAGCCACAGGCCATGTTTTCCTGTGTTCACCTGGAAAGCCTGCAGCTGTCAACCAGCAGCAACTGATGAGATAAACGTGGTGTAGTTATAAACGTGGTGTAGTTAGGGGGTACAGCCATTACTGCACTCCATTAACTACCCCACCCGTCTCATTACCCAATATCCTACTCCTCAGGCACTCAGTCTAATTGTTACTTATCGGCCATAGTCAGCATTTACTGCTCTTGTATAAGATAGCCTTCTGATTCTAGCCTCATTGTGTACGATTACCATGCTTTGCAGCAAGCCAATTGGGATAGTCAGCAACAGTTTACATTTTTGGCAGTTATGGATGGGGTAGTATTGTGAATATTATCTTGCATCACATCTAGACAGAACTGTGAAGATTTGAATGCATCACATCTAGATCAATTTTGTCGATATCAGCATGCGCCCCATCTAGATAGTGATGCCACTTACCAACCCTACTAATAAAAACCCCCACCCCTCTGCATACACCTCTCAACCCCTGAACTAAACACAACCATACCGCTAAATAACAACAAACCACATGCACTTCACTAAACCGCAACAACAAAACAAACCACATAACCTCGCACAACAGCACATGAAGGCTACCAACCGAAAAAACACACCTAAGCTCAGCGATGTAAATCGAACTGAAGGTGCCAAGAGCACATCACAGCTATCTTGCTCGTTTCTTTCACTCAGTTCTACTTACTTACTCTACCCCTTTGATTTTCAGATCTGTTAGAGCGCCAGGGGACCACTCCGGAGGTGACAGTGCGCGGTATAAATATCCTTTAACATAACCTATTGTCCCTGGTGACTGTTGCATTTACCCGCTGCCCCCAACAGCCTGGTCAGAATGTCACTCAAACTCACCCCATTGTAAGAATCGCTTCCCATCAAATCTGATTTTGTATCTACTGTACTTTAGTGATCAAAAGAGCGTTGATCCACCCTGTATACATAAGTTTCCTGAGGAAGAGCAACTTTTGTAAAATGAAGACTATGATGTATGGGATGATTATTCAGCTCCACCCCCGTTGTTTTTGTTTTGTTTGTGTATGCATGTGATCCCCTACCTAGTGCGAGGGATGTGCCATGGTGCTGCAATTGTACAGGAGAGGGGATCTTCCTAGGCCAGGTGAAATTGAGATCGCGCAAATGCATTATTAGTACCAAACTCTTGCAAATGCATTCAGCTTCATATTTAACCCTATGGAGATACTGCCATAGATGCAGCCTCAGGGGGATGGCGCGTTGTGGGCTGGTCTCTCATGTAAGGTCGGTCTTGCAAGTGAGTGCCTGATAGGGCACATGTGAAAACAGCAAAGATGAAAGCTGATGCCTGGCTGGACGGTTATAAATGAATCATAACCATTCAGTGCCTGGAGTCGTGAAACGCCAGCGGTGTTCAGTATAAATCACATTAACATAATGCAAGATAACACTGACTATTGTGTTGAACAACAGTGCCAGATGATTGGTTTTCAGCCTGTGGGAACAACCATATGAAAATCCTTCTAGTTGGTCCCACCCCAAAAGTGGTAGTCCAGCCTGAACACCTAATTCACATCCATTATGCACAAGACCACAAACACCCCAGGTATGTTTGAGCCTCATTGTGGTTCATCACGTCTTGGGCTTCTTGTGGTCTTGCATCCTAAGAAGACCATCAGTGTGATCATTAAGATCTGTGCCCGTATCGGCCCCGGCAAGGTCTCCCTATCTAAACAGACACGTTTTGGGCCGATTAGCTGGCCACCAAGCACGAAAACTGGCTCGCAATATTCTCCTTCCCAACTGAAACCACATGCTTCACCAGCACGCTAATTGCTACAACCCGTCTATGAATGTAGAGCAACAAAGATTTCCTACTGCAGGCCAGATGCCTTTGAGCGTGGCCCAAATGGCAATCATATACATTATAAAACTTCTTTTTGACTTTTAATCTGGCAGTAACTCACAAATGCCATGTCCTTAATGGCTGGTGTTTACACGCTGCAGCTTCCAACAGCCTACAGCACATCCAAGCTCTTGCCTTTTCCCCAACCAATCCCACTAACTGAGCCCTCCCAGCCCTGCTTCCTTTTCGGATCCACCAGAAGGCTGGAAGACCATGCACATGGCAGCGGTGTATCAATAGAGATTCTTGCTGAGTGCATGTGAAGGTCAAAATAACCAAACACAGTTTAGTACATCATATCAGCTATGTTGTTTAGCTGTAAACCAACCATGACCAGGTAACTGACTTTTCAGTTATTATTGGGGGAATAGGGGTGGGACGTTGGGCAAGCAAGACTGCTCTGGTGAGCCGGGCCTGTGCACGCCCTTCTCCTCGCCTTGCCAGAGGCAGAGCAGGCTCAAGGGAGGGACAGAGAGAAAGTGAGCCACACAAACGATGGAGAGGGGAAGGGCCGACACCTTAGAAATATGGGACAGGGACCAGGGCAAAGAAAAGCACGCGGCAATAAAACGGGGAGAATGACTCTTCTTACCTGCTGTGCTTTGCAATCACTTAGCGGGGGCATCCCAGTGCCGCCCCCCCCCCCTCCTTTGACTTGTTCCCTCAGAAGACCACCCCCCCCACCCCCCCAGCGCTACCCAGACCCAGTAGAGGTTTGTCAGCCAGAAATAACACACCAGACGCTTTGTAAAGTTGGAAGAGTAAATGCCACAGCAGCTTTATTTGCATAAAGTCTTGGAGTTATCTTACAGGCGATCCGTAATTCACCACACCACCGGTTCTTCTACGCCGTGTGAGGTTACCTAGGTTCCCCTCCCCCAACCCCTCCCTTATCGTCCTCGTCCGGTGGACGCCTCGGGTAGAGCCCAGCCCTTGCTAGCAACCTCTCTCTACCCCTGGCCATTTGATGTTTCCCGTTTGTCATACTTCCCGCCAATATTCCTTATACATTCTGGCCGACAGCGCCCTCCGGTGCCGGCTAACAAGTTTTTCCCTCTGGCCGACACCGCCCTCCGGTGCCGGCTAACAAATTCTTCTTTCTGGCCGACAGCGCCCTCCGGTGCCGGCTAACACGTTTTTCAGTCTGGCCGACACCGCCCTCCGGTGCCGGCTAACACGTTTTCTGCCTGCCTAGATAATCATCGCTTTGCGATGTACAGCTGTCCCAGTGCCCTTACTACTCTAATCTGGCCCCCCGTCCCCAACTGTGCTGCTTCTACAGCAAGCCCCAACTTGTCCCTCGCAGTTCCCTCTCCCCCAGGCCTCCCTACGAAGTCTAGCCCAGAGCCCGCACTCCCGTCATCTTCCGTGGACACTAGCCCTCCCCATTCCTTTCGCTAGCTTGCTCCTCCCCTCTCCAGGTCCCAGGTTTCTTGCGTCAGGCCAAACCCCCCCCCCCCCTGACAATTCTGCCCCTCCAGATCCTAGGCTCCCTTTTGCCCCAAAGGCAGACTTCCCAGCCCTGTTCTTTCGTACCCCGTATCTTGCTCCCCCCATCGTTGGTCATTGTCCCCCCTTGACTTCCTTGAACCTATTTCCCCCCCACCTGTTCCCTCTGCTCACCATACAGCCCTGTCTTGGTCCTCCCACCTCCCCCTCGTGCCTCCCTTCTTCCGTGAAGACTAACCCCTCCAGTTACTTCTGTCAACATTACCTGAGCCCCCGTACTCTCCTCTTGCTCCCCCCCGACCGACTTCCCTTGACGACCTTTATTGTGATTGTGTCTCTTCATTTCTCCCCCCCCCCCCACACCCCGCAATCTTGGGTTGGAAATGGCTTCCAAGTCCCCTAAACCCCTCCCCTTTTTCCCAGGGCCTCCCCTGAGTCTAGAACTCTTGGGGCGCCGTAAGATCTAATCTGTTGGCTGAGCATTCCCCTATGGGCCTGCCAGTTCTTTGCTAAAGGGATCGACCTGTGACTCCTCCAAGACTCTCTGCTGGCTGCCGGCGGCAGAGAGTTCCCCCCAAGCATCCACAGGACGCTCCCTTTCCCGTGCTCCTATACCCTGCGCGTCCCTTAGAGGCCAGCCCCCCCCGCCCACGGCGGCCTGTAGCCACTGACGTGTGCACACTAATATGTACCCACGGCTTGGCCCCCCGAGCACCCCACTCCCCAGCGGCTTTCTGCTCAGGGTGAGGGGGCTCCCAGCGTGTGGCGTTGCTTCCAACCGGGGCAAAGCGTCCACCAGCCGTGTTGTAAGCAGCACGCGCCAATCGTTAACAGCCATCCCCCATGGGCTGAAACCAAGGACCGATGCATCTGAGCGCACTGCGTGCTCCCAAAATGTCCTCCCACCAAGTCCAACAGCAGATCCTGTCCCTGGCCTAGCCCTCTGCCCCCCCCCCCTCCTGGAGTAACTCTATACTGGAGCCCGTGCAACATAACATTGCCCATGCCTAGGCCCTGGCGATAATAGAGTGTGTTCCCTTGCCACGCCACCATACTACTCTGTAATCACAACTTTAACTCCGGCAGGCTTGCATGTCTCTTTTGGGAAGGTACTAAGTAAATGGATTATGTAGACTAGTGAGGTCATCACTTACTCTTTCTTCTGTGTCAAAGTGTAACCTTATCAAATATTACAAGTCAATTTTATCAATTCGATTCTCTCCATGAAAGGGTCATGACTATGGTGGAGACGTGTGTAAGTCCCTTTTGTAGAACCTTCTTTCTACATCACTCGGGTCTCTTTGACAATTTGACCGCTAATTGTTTTGTAGAGCAAAGTGCTGTCTCCGTCCCCAAGTAATGCTTGAAGTCACTATGTCCCAATTTTGGCAACTGCCTGCTCAACCCCTGTCTCCGATTAAAACGGGGGCATTGTTGTTATATACGACTCCCAATAAGTGAACAAAATGTTAGCATCCACTTACTGATACTGTTGGACTAATAACATTTTGGATGATACGTTTATGGGGAAAAACATAGTACGGGTTTATTGACGAGCTAGTAAGACTAGTAAGGACATGCTTGAATTTAATAAAATCATTATCTACATTTCTAACAGATCCAGGGCTTAAACTTGTAACAGTTATGGCCCACCAAGGAACTGTGCTTTATAATCTGTGGGAGCAGGACCACAGACACACAAATGCTTCTTGTCCTGATGAAGGCAGCTAGAATTGTTCTCGCACTGCAGAAACCGTTAGACCTCCCATTGAAAGCCATTGTTTTTTTTTTTTTTTTTTTCTCCCCTGGGCTTTGCTTATAAGCATGAGGGATGCTCACTGCTAGAAATTCATACCTACATTTCCGGCAGCTTTCAAATAAACCACCTCGTTTTTATCAATGCTACTTAGCATGTTCAGAGTTTGCAAATGATGACTTGCTTGGTAATGATAACTCATAGGCAATAACTATTTGCCACAAACCCTGATACACCTGAATACCCCAGCACCCGTGGGGTTCCACCAATGGGATCTGTTACTCAAGTGGCACACCACTGCAACGTATGGAAAATCTTGTTTTCTGCCCTGGGGCGTTTTACTGTCACATCCCTGTTCGTACCCTCCTCAATATGAATACTTGTGGCTTAAAATCGTCACCCGGCCAATCATAAATGGTTCCTACTAGATCCATTTGATAGTATATGGGTTTTTGAAGCTCTACTTAACTACAGTGGAGTAAATTGCTTTCTAAAGACATTTGTTACTGAGCTGGGTACCAAAAAGACAGAGACTCATGCGAGCTGCGTTTATTTTCCCTTTAGAATTTTAACTACTTAATTCTACTCACACAGTTTGAAAAATAGCTGCATCTGCTTGGCAGCTTGTGGATATGTTTCATTGGCAAGCAATGCATTTAGCGAATACATTAGGTATTGGATAGTATCTGTTCTCCTCACTACTACTCCTCTTGCATTCACCTCATTGCCATCATTCCCCTCTCTTCACCCCTCCTCCGTAATCCCCCTCCTTCTCCTCCCTGTCCCACCCTGTTGATCTATCGAGCATCCACTAAGAAGGGGTGTTTTCTGTTACTCTAAAGGGAGACACCCCACGTCGGGGTGCATTGACTGACGGGCAAATTGCAGCAGCTGTTTGCGCGAACGTACAAAAGGCGCGTGCGGTGAAGGAAACGGCGCACAAAAGAGCACGCGCTGCCTGCTTGCGGCTGGAGGACGCGTCATTTTTTAGGGCCAGCAGAGCGCCTCGGCTTTCCTGCGAGCTGGTAATCTAACACTGGAAGCAGGAGGGGGCCCGGGTGATGTCACAGGAAGCGCGGGTGCTTCCTCGCTGCGGATCTGATAAGAGCACTGATTACAGTCACGGCGAAAGCCCTCTCTGCGCGCGCGGCTGGAAGGCAGGCAGCCCGTTCCCGTCTCCTCAGCGCCAGCCCCCGAGAGCGGGTTCACTTCCAGCCAACGGGATCCAGTGCCAGCCCCTCTCGTCGCTCATCACGAACTGGAATAAACCCCACAGGCAGGGACAAACATGCCTTTTCCCACTAATGTGCTATGCTTGGCACAACACGGCATGACTGATCGTAACCAAACTACGTGCCCCATAATGCACTACATATTGGCGTCCTACGAGTATCCACCCCCCCCCCGCCCGTGACCGCGTTATATCATCGCTGGAGTAGGCACGTGTCCTGCGGCCAGAGTCGCTGCAGGAGACCGTGCCCCATTGCATGCGCATACATGATTGGTGCTATGGCCCGTCCTATAGATGCAGGCCACCCAACCCCATGTAAATGTTTCAACAAGTTGATACGTTCCTAATTGCTTGCATCAGCCTGTTCCCTGACCTACTTCCATGCGCCCCCCCGCTACCCATAAGCCCCTTATATGTACAAGTTAGTCCCTATTGCCCAATTGATATACCCCTGCATCCTGCCACCGTGGTTTCCCTTTTAAGTCGTGTCCCCAGTTTAACGTACTGCTCTCAATGATGACACACCAAGGCTTCATCATGTTCCATATGTATAAAACAAAAGGCAAACTTAGTCGCCATAAATCAAACCCACAACGCCATATGTTCCCCTTGCCCCCGTTGTAGGTCATTTGGTGGAGCAGTCACTTATCGAACCTCCGTAGACGTCCAACAATGCAAAGCGAAAGCGTTTATTAGCCCACAAGAACAACGAAACACTCCATTAGACCCCGACATGACAAGGCCAAAACGAAAACGCTCCATTCGGCCACCACCCGACAAGGCCAATAGATATAACTACAGGCCCCATGATGCACGTTTGCTTGCTGCATGTTAACGATCCGCCATGACCTAACAGCCCGCTGCCACCCTCCCCCCCCTCAGACCACCCTCATACCTTTGTCCTGACACGGAACCTCCCGTCCGCCTGCCCAACCCGAATCCCACTCGCCCTGAGGGGCAGCAGGCAGGAGCTTGCCGGTAACCCATAAGTCATTCCACATCTCTAAACTCCCCAGCAGCTTGCAAATAACATGCCCTACTCCCGTTTGTTAGCCCTGCTGACCCCGGTATGTCCACCGATTTTTCTTCCACTGCCAACCTGGTACCCTGAGCACATGGGACAGGCCTCTGACCCCCTCCGAACCATATGTCCAGATGTTTGCCCAAGATCACACTATTATCTCCCCATGCAATTCCCCCCCACTGACCAATTTGGCTTGGTACACCGCTCTCCTGGCTCACTGCTACCTCTGGCCCCCTGCTCCCCACCTACGCACCCCTCCACCGTCAACCGGCATTTGAATCATTGATGAACACTCTCCGTACCGCACCTCGGTTTCCTGTGTAGCAGGAAACATAACGTGTATCAGCCCTATAACCCCTATTCTACATTGTGCACAATCAGAAATCGTCGTTGCCCAAACAAACCAAAGCCGGCGGCCAACCCTGAGGCCAACCACCGAACACCCCAATAATTGTTGCGCGGCGGCCGCATGCTGCAACCTACGGCGGCCTCTCCATGTATGCCAGTCCGGTCAACACAAAGGTCCCGCAGCCCTTCGGTACTGTGGACGATGATGCATCACATGCAACTCTATTAACAAATTAAATACTGCTCCAGCGACACGCATCCGCAACACCTCTCTTTATAGGGCCTTCCTCTCCCTCGGTTTCCTGCCCCGCCTCTCTTACCCCCCACTCTGAGCCTCTTCCGGGGGTGTTTCCATGGCCCATATCCCCGCCCCCTGCCGTGTCTGAGGAGGGGGGAGGAGGCCGGCTGGACAACCCCCACTAAGGGGCGGCGCCCGCCATGCCTCCTTCGTAGGCGCGTTCGCCCGCCAGAATCTTTGTTCTTGTGCCTGCAACAACAGGGTTGCAAGCAACTTGTAAGGCCTAGGCATGGGCACAGTCGGCAAAAGGCACACACAAAGACTGTCACTGTGGGGTAAAGTGAAACTGTCTGCGCAGTGCGCACGTGCCTCTCAGAGAACTTGCCCTCGCCTAGAACACTCCAGAAGGTGCCACCCTTGCGCATGCATGCGCGCAGCAGCGGCGTCATCATTCAGCCCACATCCACTATAATGAATTTCATTGGCTGCCAAAAAAGAAAGCTACAAACTGGCCCAGCCCGCCACGGTGCTGCACACGCAGAAGCAGAAATTAACTCGGCTCTGGGTCAGCTCAGTCGGCGGTCACAATGCGGCCTCCTGCCAAAAGATGGGGGGGGGGACAATAATGCATGCCACAAAAGTTGGGGGGGGGTGGAGACAAAAAACACCATCGCCGCCTATAATTGCGCCCATGGCCAAGATACCACTATGATGTTGACAGGTGCTGGATGCTGCAAATACCAATCATATTCGTTTGCAAATGCACCCGGAGGGCTTTGTAGTGCAACCTTTGAATTGCCCAGTCTTTAATACCTTTGATATACTTATAAATGTTTAATATCTCGGTCGAAGCTGGTTTATTTTGTACGAGTGGTGTACACCCTGTAAAGGGCGTAAAAACGCCACGAAAGTTGCTGGTATACCACTGCGGTAGATTGGTCGCTATGTCACTTAGTCTGCCTCAGCGGAAACCCCCCACAAAAGAGCAGGGTTACTAAGAAAAGTAATCTTTAATCTTAAAGCGCCAGTTTGATAATTATCCATAATAGCTGCAGTCTCTTACTTTTAATCCGGAGAATGTAAACTGAGCGCAAAACCAATACACCAATGTCCGCACGCTGAAGGGAACGGTGATTTCTGGCATCCAACATAAATTAAATTTTGTTTTTGGCTGTAGTCTCCTGAGTCCTGACTGCAAACTATGCAAAAGTTGTTTTTGCCCACGCTGAGCAGTCCCTTTAAGACACGCGCTAGTGAAAGGTATTCTGCTATTTGAATCGGTTTTTATCAGAGAAGTCGTGTAAGCAACCCGGCAGGATTTGGTCTGGCCCAGCAGTGAGCCAGACAGAAGCTGAGCTGTCTGCGGCCGCTGTGGGTAACACACATACCACCCACGTCAGGCCTCTTTCCCCTCTTCTCTGAAGTATAGCATTAACCGTCGAGCCTTTGTTTCCATGGTGAGCTTTAAAGTTCAGGGTCCCTGGGTCAGGTGCAATTTACAGGTCAGAAAGATCTTTGTTCACAAAGGCGCATCGCCTCTTAGATCTGTTTGTTCGGCTCTTCCAAGGCTGGCCCTTGCATACCTAAGGAGGCCTGGAGCCAGAGCCACCTCAAGGAAACTGCCTTCACGCATGCGCGGAACCCCATCTTTGAGCTGCCCCTACTGGCAGCAGTTGATTTTTATTTCTCCATGAAGGCGTTTACATCAAGTTTGCATCTTTTGTCCGAACTCCAAGCAGCAAAGCTGCCTCGCATTTGCTGTGATTTTGCAGACTGACTGTGCAGCAGAAACTTGGTTTTCTTTCGCATCAATGATCTATTATTGTCCCACTGCTGCTTTGTAATCCATACCCCCAAATAACACGCCCAACACCATTCAATGCAGAGCCTGTACACTTCTGCATCATACTCTCTTCATCACCCACCCACCTCTTCTTTCACTCGCCAATCCCCCTCTTAATCTGCGATCACCCTATGCCGCATTCTGGTCCTAGGCTTTGGGTTCCGCAGCAAACCCTGTCTTGTCGGTCCGTTATTCTGGCCCCTTATGAAAACCTCACTCTTCATATTCAAAAGGTTTCACGATCCTGTTTTGTTAAACTACCTTCGGTAAAGTAGCCCTAGTGCCTTTTTTTTAGTTTCTTCTGAACACCAAATTATTGTAGTTCCACTTACTGAAGATTGTGAAATTGTGAAATTAAACAATTGAAAAATGGCGGAGTCCGAATGATGGCTGCTAGAATTCTACTCAAAGTGCCTATAAAATAACCATTCCACACCAGCATTTGCTCAGCCGCATTGGCTACCAGTGATGAAAATCACGAAATTCAAACTTTGTGACCAGCAGGGCCTTCTTTAAGTCTTGCCCTAAACGTCTGATGGAGGAATTCCAAACTGCGATGCAACGTAATCTGCGATGGACTAACAATACTTTTATCAAGACCCATTTTCAGTACAACAAATGCGATGCCCAGTCTTCCTCGCTGCAGGCTTCCATTCTACAGAATTTCTTGCCTATGTCCCTTCACCAATTCGACGAGTTGACCTTTCGTAAATGACTAAAAACGTTTATTTCTTCTTTGGACAATCTAGCTTCATATTTTGATTGACTCTGCGGTCCTCGTCTCTTCCATCTTGCCAGCCAATTGTGATAGTGCCACTTTTGTGCTTTAAATTTATCGTTTGACCCAACACTCCCTGGAGACACTTTTGGATGCATTCAAATCCCTGATATGCTTTTATTTGGTAAAGCACAGTCCCCCTTCTTCTGCACCCTAGTGCAATACTTTGCAGTGCAAGTCTTCTGTATTATATATCCCCATTGGTTTAATTGAAATTTCCACTGGTTTACTCTTTGATTGCCACTGACCTCCAAGAGTGCAGCAAACAAAAGGTTTTATGGTGGGGCCCTGGGACTTGGGGGCAGAGAGTACACAGATGTTCACCCCTGCAGATCAAGGGTACACACTTGAGCATATACTGTAAGTGCCCTGCTCAGCATTGTTCAAGATTGGTAGGCACCAATACCTGCCCCTACTGATGGCTGCTTTGTGAGCTGTACAGAGTACATCGGTCTTGGTCAACATTCCCATGTGCAAAGCATATGTTTGTTATTTGCCAGCAATTGGAATATGTTCACTGACCGTGTGTCATGATGGGTCAAAGTCTTAATGATTGCACCATCTTAATAACTCTTTCACTTCCCTGAAGATAGGTGGCTTCATCCACTTTGGCACATCAGCTGGTTTAAGTGCTCTCTTCGAAATATTTGTGAATTCTAAATTCAGATCAACACATGTTTTAAAGCGGAAAGTGGTCTCCACTGAAGGTGAATTAGACTTTCAAAAAGCAAAGTTGTCCCGACCCTTCACCCATCTACCGGTTTTCCCTGTGATCACTTTAACTGTTAGTGTATTTAAACATCACATTTTTTAATATCGATCTACTGATGAGTTGTTTTACGTCCATCGTGTGTCTTCTACTCCAGAGCGCTACTGAAATATGAGTCCTGGGAGAGCAGAAAATACTCTTGCAAATGATTCTCTTTTGTGCGTGGGGTGCTGCCCTGTTTGAGACTATACTTGGTGTTATAGCGCAGGCATTGTTTTAGAGGTACAGACCTTCCCACTCGGCGTTACTTTTACTGTGGGAGGTAGAGCCTCCCCCCTTCTACAGTGACCGTATGCTATCCAATACAAAGAGCCCCCCTTCTAGACAGAATAAAACATTTTCTGTTGAAAGAGAAGCTAACCATCAAAGAAGCAGAGCAGGGGTGGAGGTGAGCTGGGTCTATTTTAGCAGTAAGCCCTAAGCATACAAAAGTGCGTTTGTTATTGTCTCTATACTATGCACTGCTGCCCTTTACTTGTTCTCGGACTGGTCTGACGAATCTTGACCAGAGGCGTGTGGGCTAGGTTATTAGGAAGAGAGTGTGGATGCATGTATGTTAATACACGCAGTTCGGAGGTTCCCTGTGGCTGTGTGTGGGTCTGTTACTCTAGGTGTTAAGTGTCTAGGACCTGAAGGCAATTGTGTCCAGACAGAATTCTCTCGTGCCCAGGATGCACTGGATGTGATGGTGGAGTATGCAAGTTGGTGGTAGGGGTGTAGCTTTCTATTTGGAGGTCTGTAGAAGGGCGTTTCAAACAGCCGTGTGCGAACGGCTTTGTTGCCTTTGTATAATGTATTGGCATGGAAGATGAGAGTGCAGAGGGCTAATGGCAACGATGGGGGCCTCATCTTATCTCTGGGACCAGGGGAACTAGCAGTTAAGATGAATCGAGGAGGAGTCCCAACTACAGTTTCCTGATTACAATTCCCCTTTCAGAATTTTTCATCATGAGGATGCCCACCATGCCTCCAGTTATTCTCCCCCTGCCTCCGACGAGCCCTACACAATACCCAAAAAAACCCTATGCAATGTTTTTAAAAATCTTTAATTTTAACAAATTAGATTTTTTGGCAACATGTTGAGTGAAGGTCTACTTTCTTACTGAACTGTCGGAATAATGACAACAGCCCAGTAAGAGTGGTCAGTGGAGCTTAAGGCACGTTGGATGTGTGGTGAGGTAGGGAGTGCAAATGCCCATTAATGTACTCCCTTTTGATTAGAACTGCCCATTTTGTGGCAAAAAGTAATTGTTTAATTGCCCCTGTATCTTCGTTCCTCAGCAGCTATTGCCTCAAGTGCAAGGGATGGAGGTGCTGCAACCTTTGCCCATCACCGGGGCCTATGCACAGAGAAGGGCAGAACTACTCACAGCCACCGCCAACTGAATTCATTGTGTTTAATATGAAAAGAACAATTAAAACTTGTAGACAAGACCACCTTTGGGGTGTAATCCAAGGCACCCAAACCAATGGAACTGAAGGGCCATGTGAAAAAGGCCTGCCTGTCATTACCAAAGGAAAAGCAGCGTTTTAATTTGCAAAGGCAGAAGAAATTCAAAGGTCCCTTTCACATGAAATACAGGATTTTTAAACACTGACACCAAAAAACGGCTTTGTATGTGTGCAAAACGAGAGGAAAATGTTCCCCAGCCAACATAATAATGTCAGGGAAAAGACACTGTGCGTGTAAACAAGATGTAATTTATATTGGCTTCACATGCAAAATACAGAGAACGAGGGAAAAGAAAAACTTTGTTCTATGGTCGCATGAAAAATTCATTTTGGCGAAAGGGAGCCCACTTTGGCTTGCTGGTGGGCAAACTTTACAAAGAGCTCCCCCACTGTAAGCCTGGCTTTTAACCCCTCCAGCTATTTACAACTGCAATAAAGTGTGGCTGCTAACAGGTGTTGAAAATATACTTTCCCTACACTTGGTGTCTTTGAAAGGGCAGTTCTGAGAAGGCCAAATGCTCTGGCTGGCACATTTCCAGTGTGTATGGGGGAGGTGTGAACAAAGGGGCTATAATCAAAGGCTGAACTTTGGAAAGAAAAAAATACAGGAAAATAGAAGTTTTGCAGATCAAAAGGTCATCCCCTTCAGAGAAGAAGACAGGATGCCAGATGTCTGCAGTGGGGGATCTTTGTGTGGCAAATGCATCCCCCATTTACGATCTGCACCCTACACCTCAAACAACAAAGACTAATAACAGTGGCCCAGAGAGTCAAATTGCACCAAAGACAGGCCTCCAATTTGCATAACCCAAAGATTTGCTATTAATTTAAAAGAACTATTATCATTGAGGCCTTTTTCTCAGCAACCATAAGTCATACTTTCTTTGTTTATTTTTTTAGATAATTTCCAGGCGATGTTGGTGATATAAAATTGACCCACCTGTGACTCAGGGAACTGTAATGGCCATCTAAAATGGTTTTCTAGCTGATGTGAAAATGTCCCGAATTTGAGAGTTGACAAACTGATGGAGGGTAAAATTAGGTATGTGGTCAATAAATTGCATGTTCCTAATGATTATGCTTTTTGGAAAAACAGCGGAAAAATGCCAAACTGCTGTGCAACATGGTGCGGACCCGGCTGTTGTTTTATTAATTTCCCCCTGATTAGCTGAATCAGAAAATATATTTATGGCGGTTACTAGTAAATCACAAAGTTGTGGGCAAAACTCGTTTTTGACAGAAATTTGACCTGAGAAGAAATGGGGATTGCAAATGGAAGCTGCTATATGACTCTTCCAGACTCGTAAGCTAATCATTAGAGAGGAGATGGATTTGGAAGGAGCGAGAAGGGTAACTGTCCAATCTTATTTGCGAGAACTCTTGCATGGTACTCTCCAAGATTGTAAACTTGATGGTGTCTATGAGGAAGAGAGGACCTGCTGAAACGTACCATCTGACAGCCGCAAGGAATCACCAAAGGAGATTGCATATGGGTAGAGCTGTCTATTGCTATGGAGGCCTAGAAAAGCTGGCTGGACTCTGTGGTGAGGAGCCAAGGACCATCCTTGAGAGTGGAGTGAGCAGACCCCTGCCCTGTCCTTCCAGAGGGTCCTGATGCATCTGACTTTCCCGAACCTTAAACAGGTTTTCAATGTAAGTAGAACAGAACCCTTTGCAACTAAAAGGTGGGGTGGGATGTGCTGGCCTTAAATCCTTTACCTTTATAGCGGGTGATGGGCGGGGAAAAACTATGTAGATACTTAGCCTATATAACTAAACAAAAATGTATTAAATTAATTCCCCTTGGCAGAACACCACAAAGTGATTTTTGTTAAAATTTTAAATTAAAAAAGCTCATTCCCGGTATGTGCTGGAAACTATACACTGTAATTTAATTGGGCACTCTTTCTGTTCAGCTTCCCCCACACAGGCCTTTCAGTGGAGCGGTGTCTGAAATCCAAAATCCTCAAATTATCCCAATTAATACCATCCAGCTTCCCCAACACAGACATAAATAAGGGGGGCAGTGAAAAAGAAACTGCTAAATCACCCTGTGCTTATTTTAAAGCAAAAGTGTGGGTGAAATAATAATTGCCATATGCATTTGCACAAATTTGTAAAACTAAACTGCTAGCCTTTTAAGCGTGCTGGCAAACTGAAATTGCATAGCGTGGCATACGTAATTGTTTTTGTTTATTGGTCAGTTTAATTATTTTTTTAAGCGAAATGTGTAGAAAGTAACGAATTGTGATTTGTGTTCCTTTCAACCCATTTGTGTCATTTATTTATGTTGTTAGAAGTTTGTGTTGTGCCACGGATAAATTGGTGTGTGACATTTCAGTGTGATTTTCAACATTTTATTCAAATAAATGTTTCCTGTACACCAGCCTGTTTCTTGGCTCATTGGTAGCTCAGGGGAAGCGATCCAAGTGACATGATATGAGGCTGAGATAGGGCTGAATAAAAGAACCAACATTAACCGTGTGACCCTTAGTTTGGGGAGGGAAGAAACTCCCTGTGTTGAGGGTGGCCTCAATAAACCGTTACACACCTGATGCCAAGAACAGATATCTTGACACTGCGGATGTAGCTACAAACAATTCAGTGTACTGCCATACATCAACTCACTTTGTTAGCTAGTCACATGTGCTGGCGTTTTAAAGCGCTGCTCTAGCTCCCATCAACCTCCTCTGCGCTATTTCAGTTCTATGGTAAATATCAATATATTAGTCTAACAACATTTTGGTCTTGAGTGTCATGTGCACAACATAATTATTTCCTCAATAGGACGTCAGGTGGAGAAAGTAAACATTAAAAAATGTTATTGAATTGTAGTTGAAAATTTGAATTCTGTGCACTGCTTATTTGTGGCGTTAGTCTTAGTTTATTAAATATTAAAATATATTTACAGTGTGATTAAAACATCATACTGTGCTGGTTTTCTTTTTTGTATGTGTTGTCCAACCCCCAGATCCTGACGAGTCTTCAGAATATCCCTCATTAATATTCATGAGGAAAAATGTGCATACATTTATACTCATTGTATGCACATTTATCTCATGAATATTAATGAGGGATATCTTGAAAACCCGGCATGGGTACGGCCCTCGAGGCTTGGAGTTGGGGTACGGCCCTCGAGGCTTGGCGTTGGGGTACGGCCCTCGAGGCTTGGAGTTGGGGTACGGCCCTTGAGGCTTGGAGTTGGCAAACCTGCAACTCATCAGCTTTGTCTAGCCTGGTTTTTTATCCCACTCCTCGCCCTGTCGCATTTGTTTTTTTTCATTTCTTGACTTGCTGCTTTTTTGGGCTACTCCTGCTACTTCTTTAACTCTGTGTTCCACTGATGTGTTCTACTGGAGCTTGCTGTATGTGATCACTATTACCTAGGAGGTAGCCATTACTCTGTGCCCTTTTCCTGAGAGATAAATATAGATTGATTTTCTTGAGCAACCCCATACTCCGCAGTGGTGAATTGGAGCTATTGTGATTGAACCAATATGCAGAAGAGCTATAGAACGGCTACCTGGAACACCCTCTTATGCCTCTGCCTCCTCTTGGACAGACATGTAAAACTAATATTGCTGCCCATATTCCTGAGCCATGGAGGGGCTTGCTCCCAGCCCATAGACTCATGAACCCCCCTCAGCAACAAGAACAGGTCCTAGACCAGCAATCCACAAACACTATGTCATTAAAGTACCTGATGCGTGTTAGCCGTTATTTTGACATCAATACAGTCTGTCTTAACAATATGATTAAACACTCAGTGGCTCATGTGGTATTCAGCTTGTCAGGAAACTGACTTTTTCGAAAAGTGTAAGGTCAATAGAGATTGCTAATCTAACTTCTTACATTCCAGTGAATGGTGCTGCTCTTTAACTTTGAGTCTCTGTTAGAACTAGTGATCTATGTAGTTTTCCTGGCCCTGTAGAGGCGTGACCTTCCAGAATATTCGGATTGGCTGCGTTTCCAGGCAATAATGTATGATTAACTTTTAAATTATTTTTTTTGCAGACCATGAGATTTCAAGTTTAACCCCCCCGCCCCCGCCCTTTGCAATCCATTGGGTTTCTCCCACCCCCTGCTTCTTCCACTTTAGACCTCACCCACCACTCCCCCCAAACACCATTGCACCCGTGTACGGTTTGGAGGGGTGGGAGTGTCAAATTTCTGTATCCCTCCTTTTTTTGGTGGAACGTGTTATTTTTATTTATTGTTTGCTACAATTTGCTTTCTGAAAAAACAGGACTGTTCGACCTGAACCGTGGCAGTTTCTACATGTCGGCCCTGGGAGGGAGCCTGACTCGATAGACGGGGTTCCCAAATATGCTAATTTAATGCACTCTTTATTGTAAATGGTTTGCAACAGTCACACTGGAGTGCCTTATTTTATTCGGTAGTTTATTATAGTGCAGTCATGCGAATCAAGACCCTTCAGGGTGCTTTTATTTATTCCAAACACAAACCTTACCAGCAGCTCGAATAACTGAATTTTGGTTGCTACTGGCTTAATTCTACGATTTGTCTGTTACTGCAGTTGATTTCAATGTTATTACTCCACACTGGAATTAATTCCATGCACTTTTGAAATTACACTTTAGAAAAACCTGACTGAGATTTTTGTTTTATAGGGTTCTGCTGCTGTTACTCAAACGGGACCTTCACTCTGCAAAAAGAGCGTAAGTGGTGACTTAGTTCATGTTTTCTTTAAAACCTGTGTTTAATATAGTACAATGCAAGTATATTGTCTGTTGGCAAAAGTGAAGCCACACAACCGAATCCCGGTGTATGTGAAACATCTGATTACTCCTGAAGGTTCTGTGTCTATCTAATGAAACGCTTTATTGATCATCCCCATCTCCTCACCGAGCCTAATTTCCCATGTTTCCTGTATCAGCGTTTCGATTTGATTCTTCCTTCGCCCGAGAATGTCTCAGTTGCGTAACTGTTTCGTGAAGACCATATGTTTTTTCTTCAATATAGTAACACTGTTCCTGAACATTGCATCTTTCTGACACTTCTATCTTAAGTAGTTAAATTATACGGAAACTTACCCCGGGCACATTACTCTTACAGTGGGTGCAAAACGATCATTCAGTACTCCGTTTCCTTAAAGACATTTCAATTTCCTACATAGTCACCAATCAAAGAAGGGAACTTAAAAAGCACACGGACACCCAAAGGCATCTTGGTGCTGTGCCCTGGCTCAGGGCGCTACGCTCATGGGGGTCTCGCAGGTGCCATCATGTCAATCATTCACAGTTGTAGTTTTTCTAGTGCATCACTTGATTGGTGTCTGGAGGATATTATCCATACAGAAAGTGTTTAGTTTTGTCCACAATGTATTTGCTAGGTGAAAGGAAGGCGACTTCAATACTATCCTGATTCTTGCATGGGATTGGTCCCGAGTATTGGTACTTCACAAGCAACCTGTGGATTTCTGGAGCTCTAAACAATTTGGTCTATAGGGATTCTGGAATTCCTACTAATCTGTTTAGGTGTGCTGTCCAGTACATTATTTAAGATCTAGGAAAGTGTGTTCATGTCTCTAGATTTCTTTTTCCTCCAAATGATTAAGATCACTCATATATTTGCCTGCCTCAGATTCAAATAAACAATTGTGGTAGTTTTAAAATGTAAGAACTGGTTTAATATATGATACTGGCTAAAAAAAAAACGGTCTCTTTTTTATAGCAATAAGAAAGCGAGGAACTTTCAAAGTTTGAGTCTAAGGGAATAAGTCTCGTTAAAGGTGGGACTTTAGAAATGTGAGGGCTGTCAAGGACATAGTCCTTTGCTCTTAATATTAGGTCTTCTAGTATTACTTAACTGAAGTTTTGAAGCCTGACTTTCATTTCTTCAACTTGTGACCTGCGGTTTAATACTGGTTGCTGCAACGGAGGGACAAACCACTTACATACCTTACTGGTTTATAAAGGGCACTAGGAATTGGCACAAATCTACTGTGAAAAAGGAGTCTTGCCTAAGATCTGCTTTACGACATAGAATTGTGTTTATAACCTTTGATACGTTTATAAAGCAATCTCATTGGGCAATCTGTGGGCTATACGAACCAGTACAGTCTGAAGATTATTCAGAATGCCACAATACGAGCCTAGCTGCAACCCTTGGCATATCTGCAGCAATTACCCACGACAGCCCATGCACATTTACATACTATCAATAGCCCCATACATACCCATTTAAATGTAAATACTACAATTGGAGTGGGTATTACACCCAAAAAGGGGAGAACACTAACCACCTCTTACAGGGGTATTTAAGGGCCCTTGTTGCATCCACCAGTTATGCTCTTTTCACTTGCGTCTTCCTCATAGAAGAGTAAGGGGGGGTTGTGATATCTTTAAAGAACCCGCCATCAGGCTGTGCATGGTGTTGTGGGCCCATAGACCTTGTTGAAATGCCATTACTGCGCTCGGTCTTTTAAATCGGTCTTCAGGTCCATAACCTACGGTACCGTCCTCGCTCCAGGTCTATAAAGCTCAATTAGAACAATAGAATATTGTTAGTTAAATTGCAGACAATGCAGTGGAAAGGGATGGATGGCACTCGGGCCTGGCCCTTCTTTTTTACTTCGGGGCAGCCCCGTCCACCAGAATGGGCCATCAGCACTCACCGCAGAGCCTGCACTCTGGTTGTTTTCTGGGCCCCTGCGCAAGATGAGGTTTGCCCACAGTCACTGCTGCCCTACACGGCCTTTTTAGACTCTTCTGGGTGGCCCCATTGGCATGGGAGCACCTGCGATCACTGCCGTGCCTGTAGCCTTTTAATCTTGTGGGCGAGCCCCATAAGCTAGGGGCCCTACCTGCATTCACTAAAATGTTCAGGTGGCCCCATTGGCATTCAATATCCTGAATGTGGTGTTGTATACCCATTTCCAATAAAGAAATAAGTAGCTTTCAAAAATATTATCAAGACTTTTACCCCGGGCAGACCAAACGGATGGCTTAACTGGAATATGCCAAACAAAATGTAAATCTAACCTATTCAACAACATTCTGAAATATTTGACAAGATTTCTGTGATACTGAAGCCAGGCAAAAATCCCAACCTCTAAAAAATTACAGTCCGGTTTCATTCTTGACTTTAGAGAGCTGACCTTTTGAATACGGTCTGAGCTCTATGGCTGGAAAAAAGCACATATTTATGCAGTCCACAGTTTTATTTGGTTAGTTCTTCAAGATCTTTAACAACTTTGAACAGAGTCGCATTTTCCCCTGGTCATAATCTGAACTGGCAACAAAGTCTTTTGATACTGTGGCTTGAGTTTTCTTTTTTGTAAGACTCAATGTATTTCGAAATAGCTCTGTGTATTAATTCAAACTGTTTAGTAGTTCAAACGCATGTGTTGATCTAATATATTTACTTTCCAATCCAAAAGAGTATGAAAGGGCGCAACCCACCTTCCTCTATGCTCTTCAGTATATCTTTTGAATCATTATTCGTAGATTTGAATCAGCAGGTGTTAATTTACCTGTAATCTTTACAAATAATAAAACGTTCACCTATAATCTCTTCTTATGAGCGCAGTTGGGGAAAGTATGACTGTGCCAGTGTCCAGCAATGTCAAGAGAGGCCATTCCACCAGATGAAACATAGAAAAGGCAGATGGATTTTTTTTTTCCTGGCTGACTCCATAGCTCTCAAGAAACTTTGAAATGTTAATGATGCAAAATAGAACGGCCTGAGAAACGTGGTCTGCTTTAAACCTAGTTCAGTAGGGCAACGTCCGCATCCACAAAATGAACATCTTTACTGGGTTCCCCAAGGCTCAGTCCTTGGCCCTCTTCTTTTCCATGTCTATACTTCCCCTCTTGGAGTTATCTATTAATTTGGTTTCTCATACCCTCTCTACGC
The DNA here is from genome assembly GCF_040938575.1 of Ambystoma mexicanum. Classification (NCBI taxonomy): domain Eukaryota; kingdom Metazoa; phylum Chordata; class Amphibia; order Caudata; family Ambystomatidae; genus Ambystoma; species Ambystoma mexicanum. The sequence continues at coordinate 1,049,914,458 of NC_090935.1, forward strand.
TGACAACTCTCAATGTTCTTCTTTCTCCTCCATCTCACTCTATCCACTCTTCTCTGTCTGCCTGTCTTCTCTCTATCTTGAATGCCCTCCCACTTTTTGCACCTTAATCCTTCTAAAACTGAGGATCTCTTTTTCCTGGCATCTTACCTTACCTCCACCACTTCCCCTCTCTTTGTCCCCTTTCTTCTTGCTTCTCTAGTTTCCCTTCTGCCTGGAATCGACACCTCCCTTTCTTTCTCCCCTCATATTTCTTCTACCCCCCATTCCTGTCGTTTCTAGCTATTCAACATTGGTAAGGCTCCCATGTCCCTCACCTTTCATGCATCTAAACTTCTCATCTCATCTCTCTAGTTTTCTCTACTGTTCTAGTCTGCTCCTCGGTCTTCCAGCTCCTCGACTTTTCCCTCTTTGATCCATCCCTTCCTCTGTCCATATTCTTTGTGCCCTCTCCCCTAGGGACTCTCTTTCCACTAGACTCCTCTTCAAATGTCTGTTTAGTAATTAAATGTCTTTGCGGTCTGGCTCCTTCCTATCTTTGCTCCTTAGTTTCCTTTTACCCTCCTTTGCATTCTCTTTGATTGCATTGTCTTTCTTCTTGTCCCTCGCTGCCTTATGCTACTACACGCTTTCATTCTTTTTCTCTCCTGGCTCCTAAACCCTGGAAGCTCTTCCGTCTTGGTTTTCTTTTTCCCTCTTTTGAAATGTTAACTGAAAGAGTATCTGTTATCACTGTGATTTGTTTGCCTGGCATTTACCAACTGATTTGTACCATTTACAGTCTCTTTGAGAAGCGCTAAGCGATATTAAATAAAACAAAATGCAAATAAATTATACAAAACATTCTAGTCACGATCTCAATGACAAAACTCATTGAGTGAGAGCGGCACCATACCCATTCCATTTCGGGTGAGAAGTAAGCACTAATAGTCCACCTGCAATAGGAAGTTGCAGACTCCTGATTCTAAGATTGTATGCCTGTAGTGTTGTGCTAGTGATGGGAAATTAGCATAAATGGCACTCCCTGAGAAGGAAGCTATGTGCCGAGGTAGAGTACTGGTACCTCTCCCTTGGAGCCCTTACTGACAGCCAAGAGATTGTCTCTAGCATATGATATTCCGTAGATTATTGAATGTACTTGCAATGACATACACAGACTAATACTTGTATGTTTGTTTGTTTATTATTTATAGCGCGCGCCAGACCCAAGGGTAACCGGGCGCGTTGTTCAAGGATACTTTAAACTTTACAGGTTACGCATGTTTACAAGTAGTGGTTATACGTCGTAGAAGTTACATAATGCAGGACAGTAAGGAGAATATACATTGTGCATAATATATACATATAACATAATATATAGAGGAAATATGCAGTAGGAAGATAGAGAGTATATAACTATGTACATAGTACGTTTGTAGAACAGTGGTTATATTGGTGTAGGGCAGGACTATCGGTCATTTTCTTTGATCCAATTGATACAGTTAGATCTGAAGAGAGCGTAGGATTGGGTAGATCTCAGGCCAGGCGGGAGGGAGTTCCAAAGCTGGGCAGCTTTGACCGGGAAGCTGTTTCCTCCGGCCGTACTTAGTTTAAATGGGGGTATCACTAACTGGTTAGAGTATGCTTCTCTGGTGGGTCTAGTGGAGATTTTTCTGTTGAATCTAGCAACTAGGTATTTGGGTGCTAGATGGTTGATACTTTTGAAAGTTAGAGAAGCTGTCTTGAGTTTGATTTTGTCCGCTGTGGAGAGCCAGTTGGATTGTCTTCTAGCCTCTGAAATATGCTCCCTTCTTGGAATTCCTAAGGCAGCTCTAAGAGCATTGTTCTGTAGTGTTTGAATCTTTTGCAGCGTATGTTTATTGGCCCCTATATATAGTGCGTTGCAATAGTCCAATTTCGACAGCACTAATGCTCGAGCAAGGGTTAGGCAGTTGGCAGTGGATAGGTATGGTTTTGCGGCTCTAATCAACTTGCAGGTATATGCGGTGCTGGATGCCATTGCGCTCACCTGTTTGGTTAGGGAGAGGTGGGAATCAAGGTAAAACCCTAATGTTTTTACCTCTTTTGCCACCTTGATAGTGTTACCGTCTATGACGAAGGAGGAGTATTCTTCTTTTAATCTATTGATGTTTTGTGTGTTCCCCAGTATGATGAGTTCCGTTTTGTCATCATTCAGGCATAGTCCGTGTGTGGCCATCCATGCCTGAATGATGAGATAAATCTTGTTCACCAAGGCCAAATCTTGTTCATAATCCCCTGAAAGTGGTAAGAGAATCTGAGTGTCATCCGCATAGTTAGTGTAGGTGACACCCAGATTATCCAGATCATCGAACAAGGGCTTCGTGAAGATGTTGTACATAGTGGGGGAGACACAAGAACCTTGTGGGACTCCACATGTGATGGATACAGGGTCAGCAGCAGCAGAAGTAGAGAAGACTCTCATAGTTCTACCGGTTAGGAATGATTTGATCCATGCGATGGCATGTGTGGAGAAATGGGCAGCTGTTTCTAGGTGGGTGCAGAGCACATCATGATCCACCAGGTCGAAGGCTGCAGAGAGGTCCAGTAAGAGGAGTAGGGCCATCTTTCCGGTTTCTCTCAGCTCATCGACCTGAATTTTAAGATCGATGAGCGCGGTTTCAGTTCCGTGCTGAGGTCTGAAGCCTGATTGTCTTGTGCCTAAAAGGTGGTGCAGCTCCAGGTGTTTTTGGATCTGCAGGTAGGCTACCCTGTCTAGGATTTTTAACAGGAAGGGTACCGTTGTGATGGGCCTGTAGTTAGTCGGGATGGATGGGTCCAATGTTTGTTTTTTTAGGAGGGGGAGGACCCAAGATTGCTTGAGGTTATCTGGTACAGTGCCTGATGCAAAGGAGGCATTAATAAGTTTAGAAATGAATGGGGAGAGGTCTCTGGCCGCGTCTTTTATTAGTTGGGCTGGGCATAGGTCGCCTCGGCAATTGGATGGCTTGAGTGAAAGTATTATCTTTTCGGTTTCAAGTGTAGTTACTTTCGAGAAGTTAAATTTATGGTCTAGTTTAGTGCTGATTGGTAGTTTGCCTCTTAGGTTAGTTGAGGGTGGAATATTCTGTTTCTTTATCTCAATTTTTGTTTGGAGTGTGGCAATTTTGTCGTTTAGTGCTTTTTGGATGTTCGAGCACCATATTTTGTTTTTGTCACAGTTATCATGGACAGGAATAGGGTTTTCTAGTTCCTTTAGTATAAGGAATAGTTCTTTCGTTCCAGATTTGGCCTGCAGTATTCTGTTGATGAAATTCTCTCTTTTTGCTTTCTTTATTTCATTTTTGTAAATCTTGGAGGCATTGATGAGTGTAATTTTATTTGTCTCAGTTGGGGTTAGTCGCCAAGCAGATTCGCATTTACGTTTTTCAAGTCTTAGAGATTTGAGGTGAGGAGTGAACCAGGTATTTAGGTGGGCTCTGGGCTTACTTTTTCTCAGTTTCAGTGGGGCAATAGTATCTAAAGCTGTAGCCATGGAAGAGTTGAATTCGTTTACTAGTGAAGAGGTGTCCAATAAGTCAGGTAGAGAATTTAGTCTGGGGAGGATGAGTGGTAGCAGTTTTTCTGTAGTTATAAGTTTTTTGTTTCTGGTTGGCAAGGGGGGAGCCAGAGCAGTTTCAATGGGTAGGGCCAAGTTAACATTTAGGAGGAAAGTTATCAGTGCATGATCAGTCCAGATTTGTGGAGTGATATCGACAATCGTTGTATTGCAGTTATAGTCAGCAACCCAGTCAAGTATACGGCCTTTTTCGTGTGTTGGTTGTAGGATTTTTTGGGAGAAGCCTAGTTCTGAGATGACATTAGTGACATTAGTTGCTTGCAGGTCTTTAGGGTCATTGTAGCCTAGGTTTAGGTCTCCCAGAAGGATGGCTTGGGATGAAGTTTTTAGGTTGTTTGAGAGGATCGTGGAAATGTCCTCCTCGAACGTGCCAATAGGGCCTGGTGGTCTATAGATAAGGTGAATAGTAATAGTTTGAGAGGGAGATGCGAGGAGTTTAGCCGTTAATGATTCGCAGGAATTAGTCGTTGAACTTGATTCAGTTTTTAGGGTGAGATTATTTTTAGCAATGATAGCTAGGCCACCTCCTTGAGAGTTGACTCTGTCTTCTCTAAGTATGGTGTAATTATGGGGTAAGGCAAGCATTAGGGCAGGTCCTGCAGCTTGGTGCAGCCAAGTTTCTGTTATGGCGAGGATGTCGTAGTTTCCTATTTGAATGAGATCCGCAATTTCGGTAGCGTGTGCTATTAGTGACCTGGCATTAATAAGGGCGCACTTCAGTTGGATGTTCGGCTTTGCTCTGGCCTGGGTGGCATTACTTTTCTTTTTAGGTATGCTATTATTAGCATTGGGCTGCTTATTTGGGCGGTTATTGCGATGGAGGTCAATTTTTATAGGAGGAGTGTTTCGGATGTTAGTGTTACTTCTATTGCAAGAGGTATTGTGTCTAGCTAATGGTTCGTAAATTTTAGGTAGTCTTGAACGTAGTTTTGCGTTTCTACTTGCAATATCACAGGGAAGGTATGTTAGCGATTGATGGGTAATAAGTGAATGTGAAAGTTGATGGCTGGGCTCTAGGGGGGGAGTTAAGAGTCCTTCATCCACGGGCGGTATGCCCTGTAGTGTAGGCCTCGGATGGTGGTTTACTTTAGGCATTGTGGTCCAAAAGGCTGACAGGTAAATACAAGTTAGTATCATTATGACCTGGTTTTAGGCGCGGGCAGTTGGTTTGCAAGAGTCAGGTACCTCTAGGCTAGACGGAGCAATCATATGTAGGCTAAATGCAATCAGAGACAGGCTAAATGCAGTCAGAGACAGGCTAAGTCCTAGGCGACCATAGGGCACAACACAGTTCAAATGTAGTCTGGGGGCTACCATAAGGGCACAGCACAGTTCAAATGTGGTCTGGGGGCGACCATAGGGCACAACACAGTTCAAATGTAGTCTGGGGGCTACCACAAGGGCACAACACAGTTCAAATGTGGTCTGGGGGCGACCATAGGGCACAGCACAGTTCAAATGTGGTCTGGGGGCGACCATAGGGCACAACACAGTTCAAATGTGGTCTGGGGGCGACCATAGGGCACAGCACAGTTCAAATGTGGTCTGGGGGCGACCATAGGGCATGTGTGGGCATAGGACACATGCAAAAGGGCTCTTGTGGGCCAATTCATTCATTAAAGAAAGCAGAGTGCTTCTGGTGGGATGATTGGGCCAATGGGGCTGCCGTAACAATGATATATTTGATCCAGGGTAATCTTCAACAATCATTCACATGCATGGAAAGGGATGAGCACTTTGGATCTGAACTTTACAAATAGATTCGACAAGATCTATAATGAGACATATAGGTAAGATGATGGGGAAAGAGCAGTGATTTTGTGAAGCTGGATATTCAGAGATTAGGGTGAAGCTTAAAGCTTACCGCTATCGTAAATTTGGAAACCCATGTGCTGAAAAGTGCCTGCAAAATTGTAGACTTGACTGGAATTCTGAATCGGAAGGGGGGAGACTCTGGCCTTCTAGTTTGAAGCAATTCGGAGTCTCCCTGTGGTGAATTTCGACCTGCACAGAAGTCCTTGAACAATAGAAAATGTGTGTATGGCTCTATCAGACTGTATCTAGAATATTTAGGCTTAAATGTTCGCCCACAGACACATTTTGGCACTGCAGCGGTTACAGTTGCATATAACCATGCTAGCTTAAAGTTTGTGAATGTTAGAAATCTTTGGAAGGAAGTCTTCAATAAGTAGACATGGCTTACATGCCAACATAAATGGTCCACCAGTTTTATGTTTTTATTTCATTCTGGAACTTGTAGTCCTCGTTTTTCCACATTACATAATTAGACGTACAGATCCCGGCCACTAAGGGCAGCTCTTATTTCACCCGTACCACCCTGCACATGCAGTTTGGGACTTGCGTGTTGGACCTGTCCGGACTGGCCCATGGGCAAGCCAACAGCCATCATAGCCCTGTGGGTGCCCGAGCCCACTGTAACAATGCCAGGTCACCTGCTTATGCGGCTCAAGGATCAGTGTTTTTTATCCTGGGGCACCCCTCAAGGCTATGGCCTCCCAGGGAGCCACTGTGGGCTGCTGCCTAACTCCACCCCCCTTCTTCAACCTTTTTTTCAACTGTTTTCTTTCGAATCCTTTCTCCCCTGCCCAGCCCAGTCTTAGGCAGGGGAGCTCTTTTTTTTCCCCCTCTTTCAACATTCCTCCCTGCCCCATGGTGGGCTGGTTTGTTCAGTCCAGAAAGGTTCCACAAGTAAACACAAACACTATTGAAGTCTTTTGTTCCTGCACCCTAGTTTCTGTATCTTTATTTCTAAATTTCTCTTAGGGGATTAGTAGTATGTAGCCCAGCCTAGCAGGCCCAATCTGGGCCCTGGGTTACATCATCATGCTCTCAGATGTAATATTTACCTGCATTCTATGTCATTCACTCTTCTTAGAATGCTCTTTAAAAGAAATGTAATCTTGCCCCCAAATCCATGTTCTCACCCATTTCTATAACCTGGTGGGCTCACTAAATGTCCTCCCTCCTATTTCTTTCTTTCTCCTTTGCTCATTTCCTTGCGCTGTCCCTCTCATTTGGTGCTGCCCACTGTTTCTCCTCACAGCACGCAGTGTTGCTCCTCGCCTCCTGCTCAACGGGGTCTCACTGGCATACATTTTCTATTAGCCTCCTGCACTGCTCCCTTCTAGTTTATTTCGCTGTTTCCTTGTGTCAATTTCTGCCTGACTCCTTCTCCGAGTTGGCGCAACATTGACTGTTGTGCCACCGATTTTGCTTAGGTGGCGAAAAGAGGTGGGTGTGTCGGGGAACAAAATCATGTACTTTTGATAAATGCAGTGTTTTTGGCTGAAAGGTATAGATTTCATGGATAACTCGGTTCCTTGGGTGCTAAAAACCATCATTAAATCTTGCGTAACATCAATAGTTTTATTTTTAGAAGGCAATTTTTTCACACTACCCCGGTTTCTGTGGGTTTCATCCTACCAATTGCGGGAATTGGCATTTGCAGGAGTATGTGGGGGGAGGTTATGGGGAGAGCAGGGGAGTTCAGTGGCAAACATTTTCTCAAACCTTCTGAAAATAATTGTCGCATTGAATAGCTTCAGCGTCTTGTGGACGCCCCCTCTTCCACCCCACATTCATTTCTTCAATTCTGCAAATATGTTAATCCCACTCCACACAAAAAGAAGACTGTTTTTTTATTTCTTTGAATTAGCCGGGCCCTCTGGGAAATATACATCGAAATTAAAGCCGTTTTTTTCCCTGGCTCTTCCCACTATGGAATGCCTGAAAGAAGAGAAAGCCTTTTAAAATGTGGTTGGAATGTACAGAACTGGCTTAAATCTTCTATGAAGCCGATGTTGGCTCTGTCACTACCAGTACGTTGTTTGGTGAATGGCCCTGTAGGAGTTCACCATTATTTCATAGCTCCTCGAGAAGTAAATACAAGTGTTCTCGACTTCTGAAGCTGCGTTTGTATCCCTGAAATGAAAGGTAGCAATCCCATAATTGGGGAAATTGAGATCTGCACCAAATCTTCAAAGGTTGTAAAGCTGTTTGGTCACCGTTTATCCACTTTAAAAAGATGAATGGAATTCATGGGGTGGCAGCAGTGCCCATCTAGCGTAGGCTGCTGTTGTGGTCTGCTGGTTTTCCATGTGGCACCGGTAAGAGCAGCAGCCTGACTCCAGTAAATCTGTCTTTTCTGCAAAGCTGGCCATTGGGGCAGGCCATTTTTATTATTATTATTAGGGTATTTATTGAGCAGAGACCTAGCTTTGGGAAGCAACAGAGTGCTTTACAATGATAGGTGGAAGAACACAGTGAGGGAAGCAGAGAAACGAGGAGTGGTGAGCTAACAGGGAAGGGTGGGAAATTGGCAGCAAGGGTAGAAGACAGCGGGGAGCAGATCGCCGAGTCTCCTATACGGTGGGGAGTGCAGGGTGTGTGGCCCTAGGTGTTAAGAAGGAGCCATTCCGTGAAGGACAGTCTTGAGCCCTTTCCTGAACTGTAGAAGTGATGGGACAAATCTGATGTTGACGGGAGGTTCCAGAGTCTTGGAGCATAGACAGAGAAGGCTTGTCTTCTGGTTCTTTCCTTCATGTGCAGTCGTAATTCAAGTATTCACATTTCCCTACTTCTGGTGGATTGCAATATACTGGAGATGCTGAGTTTCCCAGTGTGGTAGCTTGGTGACTTCAGGATGACAGCTTTGTAGATGATGCAACAGGATTTGAAGATGATAGAAGCTTTCAGTGCGAGCCAGTGCAGTTCTATGATGGCTGGGGTGATATGGTTGAATTTGCAGAGTTCTTTAATGAGGCTTGCTGCAGCATGGAGGACACAGTTTAGGGGTGTCAGGGTAGTCGCCGGAAGGCCTTCCAAAAGGGCATTGCCACTATCCAGGTGGGAGAGGACCAAGGGTTGGACAGCGGATCTGAAGTTGTTTTCTGGGATGAAGGTCTTGGTTTTGCGTAGGCGAGAAAGTTGGTACAAGGCCATGTGTTTCTTCCTTGCTATGTGCTGTTTGTATGTGAGGGGACTGTCGATGTTGAACCCAAGAAACTTGGCACAGAGGGCCAGCCAGAGTGTGAATCCCTCGAGGTTCATAGCAGAGTGCCAGGTCTGGATGTCGGGATGTTTGGTGGTGTTGGTCAGCAGTAGGAATTCAGTCTTGGAAGGGTTGAGCTTGAGGTAAGCACTGGACATCCAGGACTGGATCAATGTGAGGCAGGCATTGAGCCTGTGGATGTCTTCGATGCAGGAAATCTTGAGGTAGATCTGCCTGCCATCTGCTTATTTGTGAATGTGGATGTTGCTGAGCAGTTCCATGTAAAGATTGAACATCACGAGGCACAGGATGGATCCTTGAGAGTAGAGTTAGTGATCTGGATGAATACTTTTGTATGAACTGTTGGCGGTTCGCAAGGTAGGGTTCAAACTAGCTGAGGACAATCTCACTGATTCCTCATGCAGCTATGTAGATTGTCGGTGAGCGTCGGGGTGGTCTGCTGTGTCAAATGCTGCTGAAAGGTCAAGGAGAACTAGGAGGCAAGGATGGCCAGCATTGTCAATCACCTTGATGTTAGCCATCTCTTTGCTAAATTTGGGTGTGATGCCAGATTGGTACGACAGAGGGAGGTTTTGGCTTTCATGTATTGGAGGAATTGTGTGGCTACTGCTTTCTCAAGGATCCTACCTAGAAAGGGAAAACTGGTTATGGGGTGGTAGTTGCTGAGATCATCAGTGTTGGTTTCTTAAGAAGTGGGAGGATTTGTCTGGTCTTGAGGGTCGAGAGGAAGGTGCCTTGACCTAAGGAACATTTGATGTTTGTCAGGTAAGAGAGAGGGGTACTTCAGTCAGAAGAGTCTTGAGTAAGTAGGCAAGGAGGATGTGGCCTTGAGGAATGCTAAGGTGGTAGTGAGGTCTTCCATAGTTAGTGACTTGAAAGTTGTGCAGGTAGTTGTGGTTTTGCGAGATAGGTTGTGTAGTGTGCTGTCAGTTGTGGCGTTGGTATCTGTGTTGGCAGATCATGTTGGTGGTTAAGGATTTCAATCAGGCGACGCACTCCTTGGTCTGGGCCCAGTATGCAGCGCACGACTGAAATGCTTATGTTTTTTTGTTGTTAGATTAATATTGAGATGGTACACCACTCATATCAAACCCCCTTTTCAAATACCCCGTGCCACGATGGACCATGAACCAGGCTGATTGATCAAAATATAATATTTATTTTTTGAAAATTAAAAGAAAACATATACTTTTTAATATGGGACCGCAATCACCAATGGGGTGATAATAACCATAGGAATGTAAGCAATGCACTTAGTTTAACCTTCTATTGACGCATCTACAAAACACCAGGGAATAGGAGTTTTGGTAAGATAGCACTTGAGTTACAATTTCCCCCTGCAATGTTCCCTCAACCCACAAATTCTGAGTGGATAAACAGAAGCAGCAGGTAATCGGGAATGACAAATAGGAAACAGAATTGAAATCCGACCTTCCCTCCCCAAATAAGAGAAAAACGGATTTTAAGCCCTGGCAATGTTAAGAAATGACACTCGGAAATGAACAATTAAATAATGAATGTGTGTGCAAGACTTTGAAGCAGATAAAATTCTTCACTAAAGCAACAATGTAAAGGTACAAACAATCACAAGCAATGGATCAGCAAGAGCATACAGTTCGAAAATGAGTGGCAGGTTTTAAAGCATGTTGCAGCAAAAGACACATTGGAAACTTTGCACTTTTGCAATTCCTGCCTGAAATTACCAAAAACGGTTTTTAATAGGTAGGGAGATAGCTATAGATCACAGGTACACTATGGAAGTGAAAGTAAGTCTCTAGCTAATAAATTGGATGAGTTATGCAAGATCTAGAAAGGTGTGTTTTGAGTAAAATGAAGCAGTGAGAAAGGAAATCAGTTTTGACAAGAACAGTTTCACTCTACACTATTCAGGCTAGGCCACCAAAGAGGGACACATTTCAACCCTAGTTCCCCAGAGCCCGCCCTGGCAGAACCAGTCCGATCACTCGAAATAGGATTAATAGTTTAGGATTTCACAAGACAAAATTACTAAAGAGATGGCGCTAGCACTGGAAATCAAAGACAGGGTGACAAGAATGATTCTGACATCACTACAGGTTATTAGGGTAAGGATAGGATGACTTGGAGAGTGGAACTAAGGACACAGCAAGGTAAGGTATAGGTATACTATGGGTTTCTGTGGATTCCTATTAATACTCAGTCCACTTTAGTTATGATTTTGGGACAGTCAGCGTTCTGGTCACCACACGGATCTGGTCTAACAAAGGACAGCTGGACAATCAGTGGGACAGGATCAGCTGGGCAGGGACTAGATACCAAAAGATAGTTCTGGTCGATGGATGGCACGGGTTAGCTGGATGGCAGGATTGCAGCAAGCAGGGAGTGGCAGCATCATGCAGTGAGTGGGATCAGGATGCTTCCCAAAAACACCACAGCTTTTCCCTTTGTTTATTTGGGCATTTTAGTGGTTTTCAGATTTGAGGCCATAGTGGGAATGGGACCGGCATTGCTTAGGTTTTGCAGTGGACCCTGGAGCAGGATCAGCAATGTTCTGACCTTTTAGATAGAGTATGGATCTGGAAGATGACGGGTACAGGAACGCAGCGCAGGAAATCAGGAGTCTTGTCAGGGACCCTTATTTATAATGCCTAGTGACATCATCCAAGTATATGACTTGGGCAGGCTTCACTAAACACACCCCTAACAAAGGGATTGGACAAGGGCGCCTCGCTCTCAGTTGGTTGGATTTCCAATGGAATGATGTCAGGTTTATGAGGTGAGGTTTACAATGTCCAATAACTCCCACATTTTCTTTACTTAAAATCCGATTTTGCCAAAAACATACATTTACACCATTGCAACCTCTTGGCAAATTATACACACGGGTTACATATTATGTGCAGCACATATTAGTCCAATCCTCTAGTCTGTGCAACCTTTTTTCACCTTTCGGATACATTTTGGTAATTTTAAACATGAAAGATTTGGCCTAAAATCCCATAACTTTGTACACAGATGCGAATTATCGCCAGGGATGTATGTACAAAAATTCACATTTGCAATATGGATGTTTTTCTTGTAATGTGTCCTATTTTGTAACTTCTGTTCCCCATGCAGCAATGAGTTCTACCAAGTCTTAAAAGAAAGCCCATAAAAGGATATCTGAAACTGCAAGCTTTTTACATTTTTACTAATTCTTGCTGCAAAGATAGAAGTCTCAAGTTTTTTCTGTCCTTCCCCTACTGCCAACTGTAATTTCCTTTAGAGCAGGGTAGGTGCTTCCCAGTTTAATTGAAGTTTTTATTGCCCCCTACACTTGACAGGTTAGTGTCACAGGACTTCCATTGTCCCAGCCTGGAGCACAGACCAATGTCTGACGAGCGTGTGAACTTTCTTTGTCCTGGCCCATTCAATGTTTTTCAAGCTGGCAATTTTCACTTGTGTCCTGGAAGTTTATGGTTTGCTTCCCTCCCTAGGGGGAAGTTTCATGACTGTCACTTGAATAACAGTTTTTTTTTTTTGGGCTTGCAAATTCAGCCCATGTGTTTTAAACTCTTTAATTTCTTATTTTGGGTCTTGAATTAAAACAAACCTGTGCAATAAAAATAACCTATGTGGGTATTATCACCAGCCACAAACCCCTTCAGATATTACCTTCACATTGCTAGGTAATAGACTTTCCTTCAACAGTTTACTTTTTAAATAAGCCATTTTTTTTCTTCAGTCAGCAAAGCCCATTTGTACACGTGTTGAAAACTGCTAGCATTTCTTCCTTTTAAATTCGGTTTGGCATCTGTCTTTCCAATATGGTTTACACAACAGTCTGGACAAGGCAAAGGTCTCCATAAAATTAACATTTGTACCTACAGCTCAGATTCCTTTTCAAACAGTGATTTTGATGCTTTTTAGCCAAAGTTAAGCACTTTTCCGTGTTTGATGCAGTACAGCTTTTGTTGGTTTTCAGGTTTTGGCTGGCACAGCCTGTCATTCTGGAATAAGGCTTGGTTGTGCTGAGGGACAGTGGGGATAGGCATGGGCATGGCAGGGCCTTATTAATCACAGTGGCTTTAGAATGAACATGTGGAATTAGCGTCAAAGCAGAATTTTTAAAGGGTGAAAATGTTTCATTTTGAAGGGGAATTTTGGGTTTTCTGCAAAGCAGTGCTGCATTTACACTTCATTCCATTTCTATGTTTCAGAACACACTGGCATACTTTTCAGTGTGCCCCTTTGTTCCATCTTGCCTGAAGTGGGCTTAGCAGGATGGTGCAGCCATCTTTTTTTTTTTGTTGCTGCCAAAACACAGTTTTGAGGTCCTGGTGTGCACTGAAGCCAGTGCAGCCAGGTTGCTATTTCTTGCGCATCTGCAGCTTAGTGATGTGGGGCAATGCCATTGAGTGGGTCAATATACCCCACATGGTCTTGTTGATGAAGAAAGAGTTGTCCAATTTTCTTGGAGTGTGCTATGGTTGGGTCGGGCAGAGGGTTGATGCAGTTCTTGATGGCTTTGAAGAGGGCTCTGCTTTCATTGTTGGCCATTGCTATGATGTTTTGGTAGTAGTTGGCTCTGGCAGTGTTGATTAGTCGCCTGCGTGTAGCAAGCAGTTTCTTGAGCAGGGCTAGGTCAGATGCCCTGCAGGATTTTCACCAATTATTGTTTTCTGATTGTTTGTTGAAGTTGAATTCTTGGGTGTACCAGGGTGCTGAAGGTTTAGGCTTCATGGTGCGCCTTTTCAATGGGGCATGGTGGTTGATGTTTGTGAGGGAGGTGTTGAGTTCTTGGAGAAGCGAATTGCAGTCCTGGCTCGTCAGAGGTACATGAGCCCATGTGAGGTGGAGTTTGGTGAGGTCTTCTGGGAGAGCCTTTACTGGGAAGTTCTTGAAGCATCTGAAGGCTTGATTTCCAATGGGGTTGCTTGAGAGGTGTGGTGTGACTAATCTCAGTGATTGCCAGATGGTCCGACCAGTCAAGCGGAATATGAGGACTATGATGAAGGGTGGGTGGTGTGGTGATGAGGTTGAGGTTGAGGATATTACCTTTCCTGTGAGTTGGTTCTTTCATGTGCTCTGCGAGTTTCAGTTAGTCGAGCAGGTAGTGGAAATCTTTCTTCATTGATTTGGTTGCTGGGATGCCAAGGATGTTTAAATATGCATGAGAGACATGGTGGTGACCAAGACTGTGAAGTCTTTGATGAAGGAGGTGTTGGGCTTCGGTGGTCTGTAGATTAGATGAAAAGTGACTGTGTCCATTGGGGAGAGCAGGAAGTGGCAGGATAGGTTTTTTGAAAGAGCCAATGGTGGCGATGTCCAGTTGGGTGCATGGCCATGATGTCTTGCAAATGATGGCGAGGTCTCTGCCGATCTTGTTAGCATGGTCTTGTTGTAGAATTCTATAGCTGTTGGGGGTGGGGACATCTAGGATGTGGGTCTCGGTGGATATCATCCAGGTCTCAGTAATGAAGATGGCATCCAAGCCATGTGTGGGGATGAGGTTGGCGATGTCAGCTGCATGGTTGATTGCTGCACGGACATTGGCGAGCATACATTTTCGTGTAATGGTGGATGATGGAGTGGTGATGGGGTGTATGATGACCTGGGTGAGATTTCTGCGATGCTGGGCCCATGATGTTGCTGATGGGTGGCGTGGTTGGCGATGAGTGGTCATGGTACGAGTGGGCTGTTGGGAGAGAGGAGTGAAACACATGTTCAAGGGAGCTTAACTGATGTTAAGAGGCGCCGGGGCTCTGGTCCTGGGTCCTCCCTGTCCTTTTCTTCATCTGCCCTTCATTTAGGACGCCCAGGCGAGAGACACCCTTGATCTAAAAGAGTCAAGAGCAGAAAGGAAGAGGCAGGGCTAACAATGTGGATGGGGCTTAGGCCACATGACCTAGATCCACTTGTACCTGCTCACCAACTGCAAATGAAAAGAGGTCCTTTGCGCTTGAACATAGTAACCAAACCCAGACCTGTTGGGAGCTGGGAGACTGTTCTAGACTTTTAATTTATCACTCTACCCATGTTAGGCGGATCTGCGAATCGTCACACCTGAGCTTACTGTTTCCGCTACACAAATGTTTGTAGATGCACAAAAAGGCACTGATTTAATGGCCGGTGCAGGTGGCAAACCGCTTACCCAAATAATGTATCCACTACCACTGTGTGCCAGATGTCATAAAGCCAGTTCCAACCCCACGTATATACATTATCGTAGAACCTCTCGTATTGTAAGGTCAGTGTTTCAAAATCCAGACTAACATCGGCACTTAAAATGCATCTAAATGTATGCTATTTGGCTTAGAAGCTCATTAATTTGCAAAAGTGCATTTTCTCTTTTTAAAAATAAAAAAAGATTTTCCCTTTTGTTTCTTCTCCCGCATCACTCAAGTAATTTGGGGTCAACATTCGTGCGATTGAGTGAGTGTCGAACTGTCGTCTTTAAGAACTTGCCTCTTGTAGTGTACCTTGCTTCATTTGCTGGTGCAAGCGTTGATTGCAATGATGCCGCCATGATTGGTCCTCCATTTTAGTAAACTGAAATCAGAGTGGGCCCGGATGTTGCAGGGAAATGGAGAAAGTGGAGCCGAGGACTGGTTTGTTGAACGATGGAATGTGGTGGAAATTTTTCGATTGTAAATGTGTGTTTGGCTCTTGGGTGGACACAACCCAGCTAGCTTTTCAAGTGAGAACGGAAGGGTTCTTTTTAACCGTCACCGTTGAGTCATGGGATTCAGCCCTCCATTCCCATCAGCAAAAGCAGAGGCAGGGACACCTTACTTGAAATAATCGAAAAGCAGAAGTCTGGTTGCTATAGTTTCCGCCGGGTGACTTCAGAGCCAGCAACTTCTTACCTTCTTCACCTGTGCATGTGAATAGCGCAGTGTGCTGCGTCATGATGGCGAGCATAGCTACAAAATAAAGCACTGTCAATACTCCCGTTCTTGAAGGACACAAACACCGGCATAAAACACCTACACAGGGTTTGTTTGCAACTTGTAAAATGCTTCATGGTACAAATATTGCACATTACATAATAACAAAAATATGCCAAGGATATTCTGCAGTCGCGCAATTCTGCGCACACGCAGGATAATGTGAAGGTTCCATGGTTGCGGGTCAGTTTGCTCTTGACTTATTTTTAAATTTATTTGTGGATTTATAACGTGCCGGAACCCGCAGGCATGTCACAGCACTTAAAAGCACAAGTGGACAACAAAGTTACCGGACAAAGAGCTGAGCAGTAAGCGGGGAGGCCGTGGGATTGCTCCTGACCGGAGCGATCTTCTGGTCTCTTGGTTATTTTGTGCCCTCCCTTTTAATGTATACATTTTCCAGTTCCAGTCCTAGGCAAACGGAGTCATTATTCCTGTCAGCAAGTCCTTAACGCGGACGCATTGTTTCCACCTGGTCATTTTCCTTCATCATTGTCTGCTACTCAAGCTTTCATCATATTTAATCAATTCGTTTTGTTTTGTTTGAAGAGCCGCAAGAAGCCCTCTTCAAACTCGGTAGAAGCGCTCCTATTTGACATGCAAACACAGCTCCTTTTGTTTTTGAGTTAATTTGTGTTGTTCCCTCATCGATGAAATAATTATGAATACAGGCTATGTTTGCTCCTCCGCTGAAAATGTTTGTTGGAAATGTTTGGTCAAAGTTTGAGTGTAGACAAAGCAACTTAATCATGAACATATTGCCAATCCTTGTAGGGGGCGAGGTTGGTGTAGGAGCATTGTTTTCAGGCAAAAAGTGTTTCACAATTTCTTGCAAGTGTTTCTTGGCGCTGACTGTGTATTTCCGGATAGATCGTTCAGTCAGTTTTCTTTTAATGTTGGTAAACTAATGCTTATCTGGTTAATGGTAAGGAAGAGCTAACCTGTAACTCCAACCCACCCACCATTTTCATAGCCTTTATGTTGATCTTTCTTATTGCATTACTATTTAGTTCATAATATGGAGGAAAGTGGTGGTAAAAACCTTCTGTTAAGGTGACAGTTCAGTGAAGTCTGTTGCAGAGATCACGGATTCAACTGCCATCTGGGAGACCTCTTAATGCAGCTACTGTAACAGCCATGTAGTTAAAGTAGACAACCAGCCTGTTTCCTAAAGAGTGAGCCAGATAGACTGGACCGTTCACACGTTGCTGGCTGACTGGTTGGGGCTCAGGTTAAGCAGTCTATCCAATCAGGCTGATGACAGGCTAAAAAGTAATGCTGCCGGGAACGTTTTTTAAAACCTTAACAGAATTTCAAGAACTCCTCTTAAAGTCTTCCAGTTAGACAATTGAGATCCAAGGAGAAAAACTAACCCTGAAAAGTTTGTTTCTTGATGAGTCAATGGGGAGGTGGTTCTGGCAGGCTAACCTTTGTCGAACACAGCCTACTACAGCTGTGGCAGTGAAAGGTGTACTGTTAAGATGGATTTCTAAACTCTGATTTGGTGGGCAGAAGTTTAGGAGGCCACCCTAGTTTAGTGGAACAGGCAAACCTTCTGGACAAGCCAGACCAATCTAGGTAGCTTGGCAGGCGGTCAAGACTAGGTCTCAGGAGGGGTGAGGGTGATTGGAGGCCCACAATGAGCACACACAGTAATGAGCCACAAATTACTCTTAGACAAGTGTATATGAAAAATATCTATACATTTTTATTGTCAGACGGCTTAATTGACACAAGTAAACTTCAGTTATATAAAACCAGTTGCCACACAAAATACTCTACTATATAATATATGTACAATACTTTTCCTAATGCAATAAGTGAGTAAATCACATCCACAACCTGTAACACACTAGGGGCATTACAGAATTCTTCAGAGTTGTTCTCTAACTTTCGAGTCCAGCCCCACGAAGAGGGGAGCCTTGTGCTCAACAGTACAGTTGTGCGTAAAAACACACAGGCAGAACAAAAAGCGGGTCGTCTTGGGAGAGCTGTAGCAAATCAGGAAGGGGCTTGAGGTGATTGAAGAATTGGTTCCCACTATTCGAGTAGGGTCTGCCCTTGGCAGCAGAGAAGTTTTCAAAAGGTGAGAATAGCTAGTGACCGCAGGCTAACCCTGCCAAAAGCGAATACCTTTTTAAGGGATATTCATGCGCACAAGAGATTGGTTGTGCCAGGGGGCCACCGGTAAGTGATGCAAGTACTCACCGACCCTTGGCACAGTCCGAACTAAACTTTTCCAGTTTAGTCGAGGTCCCTAGTAGGTTTGAGTCCTGCAGTTTGCAGTGCTCCGGCTCTCACCGGCTGCGGGATGGAACGTCTGTGACATGACAGTTTCCTTTTCTCAGCTTCCAAAGGAGATGCCAAGAAAATTCAGGTGCAGCAGGCTTCAGGGCACAGGAGAGGTCGTCAGCAAGACACCTACAGTTATGGTCATCAACAGGTAGTGATGCAGAAATCACAGACATGTGCAGTGTTATGCACTCTCCTAATTCAGGTCCTAGAGGAGCTAGGCCTGTGAAATGTGACGGGAGAGGGCACAGGCCCACGAGCAAGCGATGTCCCAAGTCTCGGGTTTCAACTTGAGATGGCAGCGGTTCTGCAGGATACCTGGAGGTAGAGCTGGACAGTTCTCTGGATGGCCCAGGAACACTTCCGAAGGGATTCTCGTTCGTCGGGTAAGCACGGCGCGCCGAGGGTAGTTTTTCCCACTACTCCAGAGGGTCTAAGCATCCTGGAAGGCCTTCTTGATCGATGAAGTAAACCGGGTTTCCCACGCGACAGCAGTGGGTCAAGGTTGCTAAACCTTCCAAATCATTTCCAGTGGTTCCACAAGTCTGTTTCTTCATTACAATATACTTGGCTCCTTCTGTAGTTTGGGGAGAACTCAGGTGATTGACCTGGAATGGATGCAGAGCCCCTTCTCTTATCCAAGATTAGCTTTGGTCAGAATCGAGGAATTCCAATCGAAGATCTGCTCTCATGCAGGCATCCCAGTCATGGACCAATTACTGCCCATGGTGGTCCCAGTCCTTTGGGCACTCCAGACATCCTGGCACCACTAGTGTGGATTGGGACCAGGCAGTCCCAACCCACTTCCTGGGCAGACGCACATGACATGCAGAAAGAAGCCTGCGAAAGAGATCCGTTTTCGCGGGCGGCTGCATACCCAAATAAGGAAAACCCGGGTTACTCAACCTGGGCGTAGGCAAGGGACAAAATGGCCATGGGACAGAACAAAAGACTTTGTGGCTCTGTATTTTCGGACCTGGCCCCAGTCTTGACCCAAACGATGTGATCCAGGAAAAAATAGTAACACGCTTACGAAAAGTAACTGCTGCCGCCAGTTCATCCCAGACACACTCGTACAATCAGCAAAAACAATCCTTTGAGGTTTTCTAGGGCCATAAAACAAAAAGGACCACAGTGTACGGTACTGGAAGATACCTTGTGCACTGTTAAAAAGGTACCAAGAAATAGCAACATAGTCGAAGACTAAGGGAAACATAGTTTCCCACTACTGACCGTCTGATGGACATGTCTGTTTTCCCATAACAAGTCAGCAAAAGCCCAGGGAAGCGCAGCTTATTTTACAGAGGATTCCCAGCCTGATGACCGGGAATATTCATAGCATGTGAATCCGTGTAAGACACATGCTGGAGAACAAGAGTTACAGGTAAGTAACTTGTCCTTTCACAAACAAAATTGGCCATCAATAAAGAATTGATAGTTCTCTGCCTGTCAGTGATTTTTCTCAGATGGCTAGCCCGAGGATCAATCTTCTCTCTGCTTCAATTCAAGCAATGTTTCTGGACCATGTGCCTTACATGTCTCTGCAGTGGTTAAGAAGCCCTTCAGAAAGCATGTGGTTATTCCAATCTATCAGAGTATTTCTTCTCTCGACTGTGGAAATTAGGACCCAACTGGAAGGGCAAAGCCATTTTCCCTTAATTCACGAATATACAATTGGAAGCAGACACCAGTCGCAAGTATTGGGGGATGGGGCACCATTTGTGCAATTAACCGCTGGGGAATTCTGGGCGGCCCATGTTCGTCTTTTGAGTTTCTCTGGCACATACATTGGGATTCTTGCTGGGTTCTTTGTGATAAGATCTTTACCAAATAGTTTATCCCTCTGCATGGTTGGGATATGATCAATCGGTCATTCCAATCAGTCAGTTAAAATAGTAGTTTCTTCCTGTGGTTCTACGTACACTAGTGGTCCAAACATATCCATGCGGCTGTGAGGGTGAAAGTAGGGGCGCAAGATTCTACGTGTCATTTTCCTATTTTTTGTTGGGAGTATTTTTACTGCATATTTATATTTTTCGGGAGTATTTGCCAGTTTTTAGTGAGTAAAAGTGGCCGATACACACCTTATCTGTAGGGCTGCTCCCTCCTGAAAGTGGTCTCCGATTTCCATCTTTATCAAAAGGTCCATCTTGGATTTCCAAAATCAGCCCTGTGGGTTTTGGAAGGCCACCCTATTATGGTGAACAGGGAAGACGCTGGGCGGTTAGTCAAACCCAAAGAAGGTGAGGTATCGGCACGATCGTTCAAGTATTAGCCTCAAGAACTGTGTAAGGGTGGTCTAGGAGTACGAGTCCACACAATGCAACACTAGTAACAACAATTAAATGGGTAAGTATATGAAAATATTATCATTTATTAGGCTTTTAATTTACGCGCTAAGCAGATACAAAATATTAGCCAAATAGTGTCACACAAAACCTTTTAAAAAACATATATATACACATCCATATAGAAATAGAATTGTGTACAAATCAATTACCAGTGCAACACTGGTGAGTAGTCCGATGCATAAACCAAACTCTTTAGAATCAACACAAACAGCTTTTCCAATTCTTGTAAAGTCCAGCCCTAAGATGGATTGGGGCCTTGTGCCCAAATGCCATCAGTTCCAAAGCATATACTACTTCTGGGAAGTTCTTATAGTAATAGCAGTGCCCGTGGTTATGATTAATAAGACGGTGGTTATGATTAATAAGAGTTACAAAGTTACGTAAAAGTTCAAGTAAAGTTAAGGTAATTACTCAAATCAATCAGACACGACCAGGATAGGCTTAGAGAAGGATACTTGGGGCAGGTGCCACAGCCAGATGTCAGGTTAGAGTGAGTCAGGGCCAGGATCTTTTGCCAAAGGTAACCCCATGGAGGACAGGGGGACATAAACAGGTATTTGAACTTACTCCCAGACTCTGATTCTTCCACAGACTGCTACAGGTGTTCGAATTCCATTGGGGACACAATCTTCTGCACTTGGTCCGGTCGAGGAAGGCTCAGGGGTAGTGGGTGCAGAGGTCACGTTCGGTGTCTGCATTTAGTTTTGGTCAGCCGTGGTCCACTGGTATCTGTTCCAGATAGCTTCCAGTAAAATACCCAAACTAGGAAAGGTAAAGACTTCTGCCGGGCAGACCAACTCAGTACACCTCGTGGGTTTGAAGGAGTGTTGCAACGGGAGTCACCACAGCGAAAGGCGATCTTCAGGAGGCAAACACAGGGGCAGGCCCAGCGCAGCTTCCGTTTGTGAGCTGCCTGAAAATGCATGGACTGGTGACACAAGCTGAAGATCTGCAAAGTTCCAAGGCTCTCCTCGGAACGGCGACAGGAAGGTAGCCCAGGAGGGAGCTGGTTGGTCCAGGGACACTACTAAAGGTTCAGCAGGCACAGATCCTCAAACAGGGGCCAAGGCTGATTGTTCCACCAGTCATGCGGTCAAAGAACCCACGAAGGCCTTCTTGAGATCCAGACAGAGGAGTAGATTCTGGTCAGCTGCAGGGGGCGACTTCGGGTCATCAGCAGGCTGCTCTTCTTTGTAGCAGTAGTAGTAGTCATTTATATAGCACCTTTTCCCATTATTATGGTCTCAAAGTGCTTGTGGTGGAAACACCATCAGGGACTGAAGTCCAGGTATGGGAATATTCACAGAAAAGCTTAGAATGTGTGTGTGCATTTGGCCAAGACTAGGAATTATGTGGGCTGGCTAGGCTCCACTAAGCACCCCCAAGAGGTCAGGCAAGTGGATGGGTGGAGTTCAAGAGTGCGCAAGTGCAAGAGACTACACTTTTGTCATAGTTGTCGCTGTATTCTAATGGCAATGGTGTTAAGGCCAAGTCTGGCATAAAGTGGCAAAAACATTACGTGCCTAACTAGACCAAATTCGGTTGTTGCTGCATTCAAAAGTGTGTGGATGGATAGCCGTGCCTGCGGCAGATGTCCACCGAATTGGTGCAATTATACGTACCTTGAGCTCAAATGGAGCTTATCTTTGATGTCGCTGTGTGATCAGATAGTCTGTGTGAAAAGACAAGCTACCCTCATAGACTCTTCTAGGCACTATTGACAGGCTACCCTCTAAGTCTTCTAAGCACAATACACCGGCTATCCTAGTACATCTCTTTGGCGTGGCAGGCTACCATAGGATCCTAGGATTCACAAACGCAGTAGACAGGCTACCCTTGTAGTACAACTATATTTCTTATAAGTTCTATAATAGGCTACCATCAGGCATCTTCTAGATGCAGTATCAAGGATAGCTGCATAGATTTTCTGTGTGTTACAATGACTAACTTGTAGATCTTCTAAGTTCAATAGATGGGTTCCTATCATGTTTCTTCGAGCATAATGGATAGGCTAACATTATAGGTGCAACACAAATGTCTACTCCCAGATCCATCTAAGTGCAACACACTGCCCACCCTCAATATCCTTCTAAACTTCACAGTTCATGTGCAACACATGTACCAACCTTCATAGTTCATGTGCTAACCTACAGAATATCTTGGTGCAATACATGTGCTAACCTTCGCAATTCTTCCATGAGCAGTACACGTGCTGGCCTTCACTGTTCATCTGCAACACATGTGCTAACTTACACTTTGTTGGATTTAGATGGAATTGTGTAACACAATTCCCACCCCAGAACCCATCCAAGTGCAACATATTGCCTACCCAGAGAATCCAAGAGCAACATATTGCCTAAACCCGAAATACATCCAAGTGAAACACGTAGCCTAATAGCTTGGTTTTGGGGGGTAGGCAATCTAAAGAGAGCAGCAGGTAAATTGCAGTGTGTTCTGAATTGATGGCAGTGATAATGAAGTGGTAGAGTTTTAATTGTGCACAGTAATGGCTGTGCTCACCGCCCATACCATCTTACCTTAGTTGTTGCTTAAGGTGGCTTTGTCAGGCATCCATTGATGAACATGGGGCAAACAGGGTATAAAGGCTGCCCACAGAGGTGCTGCCTTTAGCTGTAGCCCTTGACAGGCTGCCGGGGTAAAGGATTCCCATTTGAAAGCTGCAAAAATAGCTTAACCAAACATGTGCTCACAATGTGAGGGGTCCGAAATACGAGTCTGACAAGTAGATCATTTTCTCACAAGTAGCCATTTTATTAAATAATAAGGGGTAGACAAACACCTATCTTTCCCTAACCTCATAGGGATTTCCCTACCTGTCAAACTAAGGCTAGAGGAAAAACAAGGGCAGGTGTCAAGGGCAGTCCTTTCTCGGCATCGAAAGTGCATAATAGGAAGTCTCCTTGCTATGCCACACAATGCAAATTCCTAGTAATTAAGACTGAGATTCTGTATTCTATTCTATTAATGCCATGTATTTCAGTAGTCTGCTACCATTCGTCCCTGTAAACCTTTGTTTTCTTTCAGCTTCAAACAGTTTAAACCACTCTCAGATGTTTCTCTGAGATTACAAAGATCGAGGACAGATTTATTTTATTCCTGCAATAGATTTGGCTGTGACTTAATTTTATGTGTTCTTTTGTATAGCGCATAATGACTCAATAGGTATCAAAGCAACTAAATACCATGGAGATAAACAATAGGAAATATTTGATTAAAAATCAATAGGTGGAGGGGCCTGGC
This sequence comes from Ambystoma mexicanum, assembly GCF_040938575.1. Taxonomy (NCBI): domain Eukaryota; kingdom Metazoa; phylum Chordata; class Amphibia; order Caudata; family Ambystomatidae; genus Ambystoma; species Ambystoma mexicanum. The sequence goes on from NC_090935.1 coordinate 1,049,937,876, forward strand.
TGGAGACTGATGGTAGTGCGAGCCTGTTAGCTCTGCAGCCCTGCACAGTATAAACAGGAAATTACTGCCTCAATTTGCACCAATCAGCAGATGTAAACCAAGCGAGTAGGAGATGAACCCCTGTGGAACCAAACTCTCGTAATTCCGAAGCCAGCAGGAGCGAAGCAGCCTCATGGTGAGCGCAGACTTACATCTCAGTCACGCGTCTTCAGAGTGCAGCAAGATGGCGCCCGCTACAGGGAGACGGCTTAGGATCCGGCCCGGCCACAGCCGACTGAAGTGATCCCGACCACGACTGAGGGATCTGCGCCTGCTGCAGAGGCCAAGCTGGTATGGCACCGGTAGTTGGGTCTCCCATGCAGGAGTGCTGAGACCTCTTCACCCCCCCACCTCTAACCCCCCACAATCTCCCGAAGCAGCGTTGCGCCGAGACACACATGTTTGATTGAAGCTGCCGTATGGCTGGGACCTGAAGCGGGGTGCCTTACATCTCACTTCCCGCCTCCCAGGGGGCAGTGGAGAGATGAGCCGCTCCTGCCCACCCACCTCCCCATGGTAGCAGATGCCTGGCGAGACTGCAGATTCCGTGCTGGGAGCTGCAAAACGCTGACTGAGAAGGTGCACTCGGTCTGAGAGGTTGCAGCAGTGGAAGCTGGGGGAAAAGTCTCCTTCTGTGGCAGGACGCGGAGCCTTATGTTCCTGAAGGCCCGGGACCTGCAGCAGTGGGCATATGAGGGGGAGTTGGAAGAGGCATGAACTGGTAGGGAGAACCCTATGGTCCTAGTCCTACTGGTGCAGTGGATCACCACTTTTGCATGCAGGCCTTGGGTGGAGGCCATGCTGCGAGCATAGTACCACATGAGCAACTGACTGTGAGCTGAACCAGGATTGAGATTTGTAGTATTGCCTACCCCTTATTACTGTCAACGGCACTGGTGAGCAGGAACTAACCCTGCAGTGAAGTCCGGGGCCGTCAATGGAAGCCTATTCTAGCATTGGATAACATTTTTCCCTGCAGTGGCCGACCCTATGTCCATTGGTCTGGAGCCTACATCATTCTGCAAATAGGAGAGATGGCAGGTGCCCACCAGGCAGGAGTGCGGTGTAGTGTGCAGTGAAAGAAACCACTGGGAGCTGCATTATCTTTCCGCCAGGATTGACTTAACCCCAGAGTGGTCAAAAGGGGATACTTTCCAGTATTCTTAGCACATCACAGAGCCCCCGCCTCCCCTCTCTCCAATGTCCGTATCCGAGGGGTGCCGAGAGAAGTGAAATATCAGGGATACGTCCTAGGGCTGTTCCAGGGAATACTGGGGGATACGGATGTCGATCTCACACTTGATTGTACACACAGAGTATACTCCAACTTTCAAACACGGCAAAATCTCCCTCCGGATGTCTTTATAAGAGTTCACTTTTTTAAGACCAAAGACCTTATCTTCCAGAAGTCTAGGAGCCAATGCAGTCTGGAGTATAAAGGGGCCTCCCTCCAATTGTTTCAGGACCTTTCTCAAGGGACCATCCAAAGACGCAGACTCATGAGACCATTAACCAACAGGCTAGAAGAAAAGGGTGTTGGTTACAGATGGGGATATCCTTTTCGCATGATGTTTCAACTGGACAGAGTCCAGCACCAATTTACATCCCTCCGGGTGGTGGTGGAAACTCTTAAGTTACCAGAGGCGGACATATATACCTGACAACAGCTCCCGGTAACCTCAGACTTCCACCTGGGCCCAATCACACTCGAAAAGCAGGAGGAGGGACCACGGCAGGTCTTCGATGGACAGGCGAGAGAGGAGTGTGAACTCGGAGGCGCCTATCTAAAGGATGTCCTCATGAGACTATAGATGGGCTGAGGTGTGGGCTTTGACCAACAGCAAGAACTGCTATGAATTCCCAATTTAAAAGAAAAGACAGCTACAGAGGTGCAGAGGCTGTATTTAGCCGTTTGGTACGCGATTGTACGCGATTATAAGGGCACTAGGAGTGCGTGTCCTGTTTCAGGCGATAGGCCTGATGTTTACCCCACACTGGGTTGTTACTGTTTTGAGATTTTTCTTTTTCATTTATTTGATGATACTGTTCGAGATGGTGAAATATAGGTATCTCAACTTATTATCCCCACCAAAAATATCGCTGTATATATGGTTGCCTGGAACGTATATGGTTGCCTGGAATGGCCATAGGCGATATTTTTGGGGGGGATAATTTTGGGTTTTTTGGAAGCAGGGGTTGTGGAGGTGTCCCCCGCTCCTTTAAAAATAATGCAGGGTTGCGGGGGTGTCCCCCGCGGGTTCCATGCCTTAATATTGCCACAGAAATATGGCAATATTTTTGTATGGCAATATTTTTGCAGGGATATTAACACATGGAACCGAAATACAGGGTAGGGACTAGGTGTCGGACATTGGTTTGTTTCAAATGGAAGCTGGAAGGGTGCTCTGGGGGAGGCTGGAATCGGGTGGGGGAGGAATAAGGGCTGCTGATGGTTCTGAATATTTGGATGGGGTTTGGAGACATATTGATTAATGGGGATGACTGATGTGAAGGTCGTGTCCTTGAATGTTCAGGGGCTGAATTCACGAAGAAAGAGGATAAGCGTGTTATTTAAGGTAATAGACCTAAAAGCTGACGTAACCCTAATCCAGGAGACCCTGGCCATGGCTGCAATCCTGCGGGTTTCCCCACCAGTACTTGCTTCATCCACTCAGGAAAAGGTGGGAGTCGCAATCCTTATAGCTAGCTCCCTCCACTTTGAGCAGGGGAAGGTTGTGAAGGATGCACAAGGCAGATATATTGCGTTGGAAATATGGTTAGCGGGTAGGGATTTCACTTTTGTGTCAGTGTATGGCCCTAACCAACAAGACCAGTTCTACGCTCAACTATTCCTGCGTATTACAGAGTTTCAGAGGGGTAACTTGTGGTGGGCGTGGGGAGTTTAACATGGTTTTGGAGGGGTGGTGGATAGGACAGGCCCTCTGGCCCCACCAGAAGTGTCCAGCCCGGTCTCTCTTAAGAAGGCTATAGGGGACATGCACCTGGTAGATATATGGAGGCATCTCCACCCACAACAGCAAGATTAACATGCATTTTTCACACGTTCACCGCAGCTACTCCACAATCTTTTTTTTGCATGTTATCCGGGTCCCTGCTCTTGGGAATATCTTCTGCCACCATAGAAGTAGCACTGGTATCTGACCACTCTCCCTTCGCTCTGCAACTAGATGGATATAGACTTGGGGGTAGCAAGTCCATGGGGTGGAAGTTGAACGACTCTTTATTGGCTGACCAGGCGATATGCGCCACGATCACAGAAAGAATTACCCAATACTTCCAGAAGAACCTTATGGGAGAGGTCCCATTGGCGGGGTTGTAAGAGGATCTAAAACCAACGATGAGGGGGAGCTGAGCAGTCTGGCGTCATTGGGTAAAAAGGGTCAACGCTGACGGGAGGGCCCAGGAGCAAGATTGATGGAGATAGAACCTACAGGCAGTTGCAGGTGGCGATGTCGGAACTAAAGGCACTGTGGGACAGACAACATCCCCCACAAGCTGCTTAGGACAAAACACTTTTACTATAGCACCTCGAAAAAGGCACCCCGTATCCTGGCCTATAAGCTCCAAGCATAGAGAAACAGCACTACGATTGGGGGGATTGAGGTACACACGACGCCTGTTACATGATGAGGAACCTGCTAAAATGGGTATATTGTCACAGCATTACACTGAATTATTTGCAGATTTTGCAGAGGACTCTCTTAATGGCCCACAACAGGACACATTCATTCTAGAGGCTTGCCTCCCCTGAATACCAGAACACCACAAACAAACGCTAGAAGCACCTGTAACAGTAGAGGAGGTTACACAAGCTATTCACGCTCTCCCTAGAAACAAAGCCCCAGGTCCAGACAGCTTCAGAGCCCTTTATCAAATATTCTCAGATGTTCTCTTCCACCCCGTATGGCAGAGGTGTTTAATTCCTTTATGGAGACTGGGTCAATTACACCATCAATGGGGAAATCGACAATAACGCTGATCAACAAACCTGGGAAGGACCCCACACTATGTTCCTCTTTTCGACCAATAGCAGTCTTAAACATTGATGCATGTATATTCTCAAAAGTGTTAGCCACACGCTTAGCTGTGGTGCTTCCCGGAGCAGTAGCGGCAGACCAAACGGTTTTTGTTTCTGGATGCCAAGCGTTCGATAATATTCATCGGACGCTGGATATCTCATCCTGGGCGCTGAAATCTAAATGGTCACTGGCTTTACTCTCAATTGACACGGAGAAAGCATTTGATCATGTAGATCGGAGGTATTTATCGAAGGTACTCGTGTGGTTTGGCCCACGATCATTAAGTTAGTACTTCCTAATTTTGTCCTCCCTTCTACCCGGATCAAGGTGAATGGAGGCCTCTCGAACCCGGGGAACTTGTGGAGGGGGAACCAGCAAGGGTGTCCATTGTCACCCCTCCTCTTTGCTTTAGCTATGGAACCCTTGGCCTGTTTAGTGCGTTCTTCCAGGGATATTCTCAGGGTGGAAATAGCGGGCTAGCAGCATAAGTTGGTACTCTATGCCGATTATCTTCTCTTCTACATGCGGGACTCTTTGATCTCTTAACCTCATATTATTTCTCTGTTAGACAGATTCCGGGAGGTCTCGGGCTTCAAGATTAATTATTCGAAATCAACAATCCTTAATGTGACGGAATCACTGGAGACGGTTGAATGTCTGAAATCCAATTTTCCAGCGAAGTACACTGATTTATTATGTGGTCAATATACTGCCGCTATTTGCAAAATCTAATGCGATCGGGTGCCTCTGAAATCTCCTGTTTGGGCAGAATAACAGCGATCAAGATGACTTTGCTACCAAGGCTATCATATGCATTCCAAGCTTTACCGATCTGGCTCTCCAAAGCATCATTGAAAGAATTGCAGACACGCATTTTTAGATTAATCTGGTCTAGAAAGTCCCCCAGGGTCGCTAGGCACAAGCTCATGACAGCAAAGGAACGGACGGGTGAAGGGGAGGGGGTTACAGTGCCCGATATTGAAATCTACCTTTTTGCCGCTCAAATTGTGCCCGTTCTAGAGAGTCAGGCGATGGAGAATAGCCCGAAGCATTGGGTAGTCATAGAGCAAAATGCCTTGTGGTCCCCCTGCTTCACTGGTGTTGAATCTCCCTGAGGGTAAGGAGACTGGGAGCGCGGGGACTCCCAACAACTAGCACCACATTTGTGCATTGTGACAAGGCTGCATTACGATGCGCTACGACCACCTTCCCCTACCCTATGACAGGGATATTGGGAAATGGCGACTTCCCCCCGGGGCTAAGCAAAGGGCGTCTCCTTCGGGGTCCAAAGGTGGGTTGAACAGGCTGGGGCAGTTGTTTCGAGATAACCTTCCTCTTACATTTGACCAATGCAAACAGGCCGTTATGGTAAACGAATCAGTGAGACATGGATATAACCAACTGCAACATTGGGTGACCCGGGTACATGTAACAACCCAGGGGAAGCGGGATAAAACCCTTTTTGAGGATATAATCGTAGGTGAACCCCCCAACCCCCAGAAGCGAGGCTCGCATCCGTATATAAAGTATTGAACTCCACTAGATTCAAAGCCCTGCATGGTGACATGTCCAGATGGGAGAAGGATGTGGGAAGATCCATAGATGAATTGACTTGGTACAACATTTGGACGTGGGTGGGTAAGGCATCCCAAGCGGCCCAGCTCAAAGAGAACTTCTTTAAATTGTGCCGCTGGTACTTGACCCTGGAACGTTTGCACAAGATGAACCCAGAACTTCCTCCCAATGTTGGAGGTGCAGGGCGTCCCCTGGCTCTTTTTTTCATATGTGGTCGGTGTGCCCCCAATTCCAGCAGTTCTGCCAGAAAGTGGTTTCCCAAATTAAAGAGATCTGTGGGTTTGAGCTCGAGCTGGACCCTGTGGTACTGATTTTGGAAACAAAGACTCCCAAGGCCATTACACACTGGGAGCCAGCAGCTCTAGGTTGGTTATCAATTTCTTGGTTGCGGCAAGACTGGGAAGGGCCAGGAAGCGCTGGATATTCGGAAATGGTGGGTACGGGTCTGAATGTGACCGTCGTGAGCAAAATCGATGGGGCAATGCAGGAACAGATGCCGCAATTCTCGACTGACTGGGCCCCACTAATCACAAAGGTAAGTGAACACGATAACCCCAATATCCATCATCGGCCTCACGAGATGGCATCATTTTCATTGATATAAGTAACTGAATGTGACATGAGCCGAACCACAAAGACATTGAGATTTGCACCTGAAAATGTTCTTGACATGTTTCATAGTTGAGTATTTTCTTTTGCATCCTGTTTTGGCTTTCATTTTATTTTTCTATTTATACATATTCTTATTTTGGTAAACTGTCTCCATGTTTATTATCTGCAAAATTGCACTGGGAGAACCGCATGGATGGATATAACTGAGGGTTGACCATGTTATTCCCACCTTTTGTTGACTTTCCTTTCAGTATAACACCATTCATGATGTGCTTGTTTTTGGTGCGAAGTGAATTAAGCTTTAATAAAGTATAAAAACATTTTTTTAAATCAATAAGTGTTCGATCCAGTGGACCTTCACTAATAGTGCCTCTCGGAGTTTGAGAATCTGAACCTGGAATAATGGCTTATCACTCTTGAACTTTTGAAACTGAGAGTTGAGGACTAGCAATTTCTTTTATTTTTGGGGATTGCAGATTTTTCCAGGGATTATGCCACTCCACCTTACCCTGGAGATAGGTGGATATAGGCAATATAAGGATTTATGAGTAGTAGGATCTTTGAAGAATATGCATGCTCTAACAGGCAACCTTTTTAGGGTACAACGTCCTTTCATCGCAGGACGTTTTTTTGCGGGTTTTTTGACCGCAAATTCTTTATTGAAAAAACCAATCAAATTTTTTGGCGGGGTTAAAAAATTCTATATATGGGATGTGGGTTTTTGGTAATAGATATAAACTGAAAGGGAATGGGGGGTTTGGAGGGAATGACTCCCCCCTCCCCCCCCAAAAGAAGAAAAAAAAATGGGTGTTTTTTTTTGGATAAATAATTTGTGGTAAAAAACCCTGCGAAAAAAAATTCTGCGATGAAATGACATGGAACCCGTTTTTAGTACTGTCTATATAGTAGCATCCTGCTTAAAGGTGCTTAATATTCTGGCCGCTTTATTTTGCAGGACCTGCAAACGATTTAAGAGATTGGTTGGCACAGAGTAAGGACACTTTATAGTAATCTGGTAGCACAACAAGACTGAATAAAAGGGACATATTTTGATCCAGTGTATTTATATTAAAACTTGACAATCTGAGGATGGCATTTGTCTGTAAGGGCACCATCAGTGTTCAGTCTAAAATAACTCTTAAATAATGTGAGACCATTGTGCGTCCTTATGGACAGTAATGGAAATGTGAAGGTATGGAGTTTCCATTTTTGCTTTTTCATAATGAATAGAAAATAGGAGGAATTCCTTCTTTGATTAAAACTAATCCAGCTGTCCCTCACACAGGTCTTAATTATCTTAAACGGGGACTGGATATCATTCCAGTTGTCGGTGGGTTCTCTTGCAAATGTCAGTGGTTATCTATGCTTTGTGATTGTGGAACGACGCGGGTCTTGGGAAAATTTAATGTAGATGTTAAATGGAGATGGAGGCAGGCAAGATCCTTGGGGTACTCCAAGTGTCAAGATTTCTCAGAAGATACCTTTCCGTATAGCAAAGATTTGAACCAGTCCCTGGACTTGGGTTACATTTTTAACTCGTTCTTTAGCTTTTCCAGTAGAATCTGAGGGTCTCAACCATATCAAATGCAGCCGACGGATCCAGCAGCATTAAAATGCCAAATCCATCCATCCATCCATCTATCTGTAACTGGAGCAGGTTTTCTATGACCACTAAAAGGGCCTTTTCTATTCCTCTGTTTTCTCTAAAGCTGGATTTTCATACGTGAGTATGCAATTGTTTTCATGGGCTTGTAGGTGTAAAAAGTCAGTTTGAACCTGGATCTTTAGCATAAAAGGGACACTAGAAATAGTTCTATAATTGGAATCATCCAAATTGAATGAAAATAAATCACTGAATGCGTGATTTGGCCGAATTTCGGCCGTTCGAAAATACTGAAGATCTGCAAAGGCCGAAAGGTTTGACCAGATCAGGCATTTAGTGCTGGGGGCTGTGGGGGTGTCCCACACACCCTTGCTCACTATATTGTGAGCGGGGGTTGTGGGGGAGTCCCCCATAGCTGTCCTGAGGAGAAAAAAAAAGAAAAAAGGAAAGGACCCTGCAGCTCCGGTTCCTGATCACGGAAGTGAAAGGGAATAGGAGTCACAGGTACCAGCGAGTCAGAAGCAAGGTAAGTAGAGGCGTGGGGGTCTGGGGGTGTGGGTAGAGGTGTGTTGGGGGTGTGGGTGGAAGCCAAGTCAGAAATGTTCAGGGGAGAAAAGACTAAAGGTTATTTCAAAAAAACCTTGATCTTGCCCACAAAAAGGATTACAGCTCATCACACCCAATCTTAGAGGATACTAGTCCTGCTATACCCAGGGCCAGCTGAGCAAGTTGTTTTCGTTTTTTAAGTATGGTGTATGTGGAATTAGTTGTCAAGGCTATATGGGAATTAAGGCCATTTGTTTTTTTTCGGAACTGATCATATACATAGCTTGCATTCGTTTTTTTTAGATTCCCCACAAGAATTATTAGATCTTTTCTTCATTCTTCTGTGCCTCTAAATTTAGTTGTAAGATTATGAAGGTCCTCTGAATACCATCACTGTTTCTCTGAAGACTTGGTCATTGGTCATGTGCTGAGTTTTTTTAAGTGAGTCCCTGTTTCAAGAACTAAAATCAGGGACTCATTGTAGGATCCAATAAGATAATTGAAGCTTGAATTAAGGACAATTTTCTTTAGGATGTTTACCGTCACAAGTGCTTCCTTCTTTACTTGCAAATTCCATTTATCTTGGCAGCAGTTTTGGAATACCCCTCAGCTTAATTTCTTTGCATTCCTCTTTTAAGTCTGTAAAGGTACAGCTGGGTGATGAGTGCAGTCAAACCTGTGGCAGTGGATCTCACAGAGGGATGGTTTATATTAAAACCCATTCCACTATGCAACCCTTTATGTGTTGTAGATGAAACACTGTTATGAAAATCTAGCATATGGAAAGAATCCAATAGATCTAAAGTGCTTGCATCTATAGGATCGCTAACACTTAGTTTAAAATCGCCCAGGTGTCTCATTTTGCTACTTACTGTCATTGTTGATCAGGTAAGCTCAAAGAGGACTGCTGTGAGATGGAAAGCCAAGTCAGATGACCGATAGATACTATATTAGGAATTAATAACTTATTCTGAGCAAGCATTTTGAGACACAAATGTCACAGCCATCTCTAGGCATGCAAGAACAGATCTGAAGGAGAATATGAAAAGCAGAGTAACCCTCCCTTCAATGCCTAGTGGTTGGTCCATAGGAAAATATCAAATAACCCTTCTGAAGGGCTAAATATAAGAGATACTCTGGGGAGGTTTCCCCCAGGTTCGAATTGCAGGGAGCATAGAAAGATTATTATCGATGTTAAGGTCACAGATTCTGAAGCATGAAAGGGTAAACAACCAGCATTGAGTGGGCAGTGAAACATGGCATAGGGCTCCAGATGGTGGAATCTCTCAGTACTACAGAGAAGGTAGCACCACTGATGGAACCGACAGAGAACAAGGGTGGTGACAAGTGTGGATACCTCGAAGGATAAAGACTCTGTGCTCACTGGAAGCCTGGTGGAATAGTTGCTAGCTTTTCAATTGTGAGGAACAGATATGCTGTGATCCAAAAAAGGGCAGAGCCCAAGTTGAAAAGTGTTTAGCATTAGCTTTGGAGCTTTTGGTGCTTGGGGAATCTTCTATATTAAAGGTAGCTCAGGAAAATAAAGTTGGGGAGTGGAAAGCATTGAACACCTACCCGTATCTTTGAGATAGCTGGAGATACATAGCAATAACTGCCTTGATATGTACCTGCCATAATCCATAATTGCTGAAGCTAGCAATTGTTGGAAAAGCTACCACAGGAAGCATCGCCAAGGATATAAAAAAAAAAGAGTATCTGACTCCCAGACCAAATGAGACAAATGATTGCTTAGACCTTTTTTTTTACAGTGGGAAAATTAATCCAATATAAGTGGCATTAAGAAGCGCAGTTCTAAAATACTGTGTTATGGCAACAGAACCGAGCTCGATCCTGATGTAACAAGACGAACAAGTGCAAACATGGGCTGGGGCAAACTACCATGTGCCCGTATTTTAGTAGCAGCAATAACCAAACAAAATCTAAGAATGAGCGCAGGAGTGTTTTTTTGTTCTAAGTGGTCGCAAGGAAATGACTAACGTTGGTCTACGCTGAGCAGAGTAATTAAGTTCTGCTTGAAGGAGGGGAAAACTGGGCCAAGCAAAGGAGGATTTTTCAAAGTGGGCAAATGTGATGTGACGGGTCAGAAGGAGGCTGTTTTATTAAGGACATTTTAAACCGGTTTTATTAATTAAATAACAGTCAGAAAGGCCTAGCTATTCCTATGTCTATGGGGTGTTCCCTACCTAAAGAATAACGAAGGTGCTTGTCAGTCGTCTGTTTCTCAATGTCCAAAAGAATCAGTCTACCGTCCCAAAGTATTAATATCTGACCCTATCACTTACAAGATAAAGATAGGAACAGGACTCCTTTCTCCTGCTTTGTGCTTCAGCACTGGTTCTCTTGATAAGTATTCTTTTCTGTGGCAGTTCTGTTTTAGTTACAACAGTTCTTTTCTCACTGTAGACCATATAGATCCCACTTTAGGCAAGGCTTTACTCTGTTCAACTTGTTTCGTTGTATAGGCCATGTATGCCTTTAACTTTTGATATTCTCTTTTCTTTATTTCACACCCTTTTGCTTCGGCTATCTCACAGGCTTTCCCTTCTTTACAGATCTTTGTCTCTCTCTCTTGAATTCCATCTCATTAGGTGTCTCTCTCATTCACGTGGTTGCTCTCTGGGAACGTTACTCTTTACTTCTTTATTTTATCAAAGATCACATTTAGTTAAAATAACGGTATTTCTACTTTCCTCCCCTCCAGGGAATAACCTTGCTTCTTTTCCATATGCTATCACTCTTCGCACATGACAATGGTATTTCTTTTGTATCCAATTCTCCTTCGCTGAACGTTACGGATATCGCACTTATTTTATCATAATTCGCAACTCTGCTTTTGTACTGGGACAAGTTATTTGTTACATGTTACTTTCCTCGTTATTCTTCCTGTCCCACCCTGATCCCCTCCCCTTACCTTCGATCTTCTTTGGAAATGGTACTGGTACACTTACGGGTCTGGCAGCAGTTCCTGTTCTTCATTGTACTTGCGAGTCAGCCTTCTCTGCATCCCTCGCCTGCGGTCCTCGCACTTCTATTCTCTTTGGTATCTTGAGCCACAGCGTCCACAGCGGCATCCCACCGATGGTCTTGGCATTGTTGCACAGATCCACTGCCCACCCCGACTCTCCCAGGGTCACGCCACCACCGATGATTCTTCTCTCCAGATTTTCACTATGCTGACAGTTCCGCATTCGTTCACTTGACCGACAGCAAGTTTTGATTTTGCGGGTTCCATGTTCCGCAATGGCTCTGCCTCCTCCCAGGTGTATGTCCGGAGGGTACTTCCCGCTAACTGGAGACTAACTGCTCTCTTCCTTCCCACTTGTTACCATTCCTTATGAAAAGTGTTTTCTTATCAATCCACTCGTCTCCATGGATTGGTCAGTTTTCATTAAAGAGATATTTTCTTTTTCTTGTTAAGAATAACATCCTTCAGCATCTTCTTCGGCACAGTCTTTGACAAGATTTGGTAGTTCCAAATATGCTGTTAGACTTACTTGTGAAGTAAGTTCCTCACAGGAATGGGAGTCCCAGTCTCCAAAGTGGGAGTCTCTTCCAGTGAGGTCCCATTTGCCTCGACCCCTAGGTAGGGTTTTGCTTTGTGATCTTACCTCCCTAACCTCACAGGGGGGACTCCCTCCCCCACCCCCCCTTTATGGAGAAGGGACACTTTCCCTCGATTTGTCAGTGCCTACAGGCCAAAAGATCCAGAGAGTTGAAAAGTGAAAAGACTAAAAACATGAGCACTTCAAAGAAAAGTTCACTAAAATGAGACACTGTCTCAAAATCTTTTGTATCGCATAATTTGTATGTGATTCCATTCCTCCTATTCCTACCCTGAGTTGCAGCAAGATGCCTTTAATGGTTGCCATTGAAGAGGACTAGGTGGGCACCCTCACCAAAGATGAGAGAGACCTTTCCCTGTGATTAGACTAGGGGTTTTGCCCACTAGGTGGGATTGGGTGTAGCTGTGGTTTTAGGTTTATTGAATTACATTGAAAGAGAAGTTCATAAAACTCTCTTTATCAGCCATAGAATCCAAACTTTCTGTCGTAATTACTAGGAATAATCGCCATTGCGTGACCTCGTTGATCAGAAGCTACAAAAGGGCCTTTAATGCAGGCATCAATTGATCAGCGCATCTCAGGACAAATATAGGCTGAGCTGCGTGGTTCTGGGCTCTTTGATGTTTAATCAATGTTTTTGACGTCAACCAAGGGCAGATAGATTTGTGTTAGTCTAGACGTGACCTGACCACTGTAAAAATCAAGGTTGGTTATTGGGATAGCAGCACTTGCATGAGGACTCTATTTAAAAGGTTGAGGAGATGGAACACAGTCTGGTGACTGTGCATTTGCATTGTACATGGAATGTTGTGGTCATTCGGGATCCAATGCTTTTGTGCTTTTTGGTCTAGCTTCGTCGCAGGGACCAATACATCTGGGCATGTCAAGGGTCGAGATGTGGGCCGTACTTGGTCATGGTAGATCGGCTTAAGTGCTTCCCTGTGACGTGGAGGAAGCCTGCACCTCACATGTTCACATGCCGGCAGGGCTGACTCCACTGTTTAATCCTTCTGAAGTGATTAAATTAAGTCACATTTCGTATGGTAATAACAGCTGTTAATACAGCGCATTGAAGTGATGGGAATCTGACATGAAGCCCTACTTAAAAGCATAGGAGCAGAAGCCCAGTTTCTTTGATCACTTGCAAGGAAGCCAGATTTGGTTAATCTTGTGTTAGAGTTTTTTTGCACAATGTTGCTATTGGTCACCAGTCTGAGAGCCCTCCTGAAAGGTAATATGGAATGAGTATTATCGGTGGGGCGAAGGATGGGCAAGTGCTTTATCTGAATACCTCTTGAACCCATTAATCTAGCTGTGCAGTTTTGAGGTGTGAGGCCGGCTTTGGTTAACAAATAAATAAATACAACTCCAAGGCTCACCTTGACATCACCATTATGAAATACATTTCCATACGCACCCTTCACCGCCGCCTAGATTGACATTTACAGCTCAAGACACCCCAACCCTAACAGGCATTGGCAATGCCAACAGTTTGGGCTTTTGTGTAGGTATGGGAAAGACACTTGCCAGGCACTGCTGTAGTAGTAGTATTAACTGGCCATTGATGGTAGTTTTCTTAAAATGGTGCGAGTACCTGGGCATCTAATATCCTTGCCCGGCAAATGCCTAATACTTGTACTCACGCCAAAACTGTTGCCTTTTCCAATGCTTGTTTTTAACAGGACTTCAGTGAAGGGCACGCATAGTGCTTATAGAGTGGCTGAAGGCAAACCTGGTTAAGACTCTTTATTACACCAGTAGCGGGTTTACAGCTACAATGAAGTCATTAGCTCTCAGAAGACTGCTTTAAAAAACACTGGGCAGCTCTTCAAGTGCAAAGTTTGATGGTAAGGCTCATTTAAAGGGATCTCGGAGTTCCCATGAGATATTTTGGGCGGAAGGGGCAGGAACTGTCATAGGGGTGGGATTGCATGGCATGGGCAGTTAATGGGTTGGCAAAAGGCCAGACAACACCTAGAAGCTGTGGGTCCCTTATCATATTCCATGCCTCCCTATCTGTACTCTAATGCAATAGTTCTGGTTCATAATTGGCGCAAGGGCCAGCTAATAGCAGCACAAACTAAACACAGGAAACATGTCCCACAAATCCCAAACGTTCTAAACTTCTGCAAGGAAGGAGCAGAATCATCAGTTTGAAGATTTTCTGCGTATGCCTCCATGGGACAGCTGCCCAGTGTACTTGGTATCCTCTGCCCCTGGGTTTGTGGGCTTAGGTGACATCGTGTTTCCTTTCCAGACCCGTGGGCTTTCCGTCCCGTGTCCTCTACTCATCAGCTGCCGCTGTACATTGCTACTGTACATGAATGCCTCAAAAAGCTCCTCTTCCCTTTACCCAACATGGTATCCTCACTATGTCGGTGTAGGCAGCGGCTCAGCTTGGTACCATTACATTTGCATCGCACATGTTGCAAACACCTAAAGAGTATTTATTGCAATAAGATGTTTTCGCGCTTCAGACATGTGGGAGAGAAACGAGATCACGGCCATTTCCAGAAGAATCTAAAGTGCCTTCTTAATCGTGACTTCTTGGCTCTACAGGGGTGTCTGGTCAGGCAGCGCCCCTTGGCTGGGGAGAGGGTTCTTGGAGAGCGCCAGTCTTATTAGCCTCTTCTCTCAGGTGATTGCTACAGAATCCTTAATGAGCGGCAGTGGACCAATATGCGTGGACCGAATTATTCCTTCTCCCAGTTGAGGGTTGTTTCATGCACGCTTAACCTGGTTAGGGTTATTCATTTTGTCGAGGTGGTTTGCTGTTAGAACTAAAAATAACCTTCGTAGTGTTCAGGACTGGACAGTGCGGGCTATTGAATGCGACGGATTGCATGCTGCAGATTAATCCTGCTGCCATTCTTTTTTAGTTTTGGCGATTAGGTGGCGCGCTTAGCTGCAACCCCAAACTATTGCATTAACCCTCAGCTTGGCTGGAGATGACAAATGAGATGGGACAGACACCGTGTGGGGGTTTAGGTATGTATCCGCCCATTTATTGCCTATGGCCATTCACACCCACTAACTGCTCAAAACACATTCTCATAGAATCTCTTTAAGCTACTTCTATCATGCAGTAACATTCAACTTTGGCCTGCCAGTGTTACTTCTAAGCAGTCTGCTGAGAGTTAATGGTTTCATTGCAGCTGTAAATGTGCCAATGTTGTAATAAAAAGGTATTGAAAAATGTGTGCATTTCAGCCACTGGATTTTTATCTGTTCCTTGCACTGATGTCCTGTTACAAACAAGCATTGGAAAAGCCAAAAGGTTTGGCTTGTATTTTTATGTTAAATGCGTATGTGCCGTCCCTTGTAATCTCAACCTTATCCAGCTGTTGTCAAGTAGCCCAATTATGGCAGTGCCTGGCAAATGCCTATCTGATGCCTACGCAATGCTCCTCCCCCTTGACTCTGGGGAGCAACCTTAGCCTTTTGGGGAAATATTTCATCCTGTTTTCTGGCGTTTTTTTTTTGTTTTTGTTTACAGCATAACCATTTCTCCAGCATGGGGTCTGGCATGGATTCACATGCTCATTCCCCGTCGTCAGGCTGGGAATCCTCGTTAAAGAAAAAATCAGTATCAGTTTCGTTTCTGATCTGTCTTTCTTAGTAGTAACCAATCACTGATCTCTGGGTCATACTGCCCCCAGCCAATGACTGCCCTCTCCCTAAGCCCCGCCTCTGGCAGCCATCCTCAGATTTTTACCGCATGCTCAAGTGTTGGGAGTCCTCGTGCTTTAGCTCTCGAGTTTTTGCTGCGTTTTCGTGCTTTTTCAGGAGATTTTCTCTTTTTTTCGGTTTAATCGAGCCTCAAGGGTCAAGGGTCTTCTACGCCCCTCAAGGGTGAAGTTTTCATCGAGTTTACGCTTCTTGGAGGATTCCGGAAGATCTGCGGCCTACCTCAACGGACATGGCCCAGGACAAGGGAAACTCGACGCCCGGATCCAGGCTGTTCAGGTGCTACCCTGGATGCGGATTACAAAACGTTTTCGAGGACGAGCGTTCGCAATGTCTCTACTGCCTTCATGAGGACAAGATGCACGTGGAGAAGGACTGTGCGTTCTGCAAGAACCTTTCGGAACGGACCAAACAAGATCGTCGTTCCCGCCTCGCCGCCTGGCTGGAGAATGGCACAGCAGGTAAGAAGGCGAAGAAAAAGTCTGAGCGGGCTTCTAAGTCCTGTGAGGGCGCCCCCAGCGACGGGGGCCCAACAGAAGGCCAAGCACCGCCAGTCCGCGGGCACCGGGAGTGCCGAAATAACGGGCGCTTCGGCTGCCAGGCAGGGCGCGATTTCCCCGGCACGTTCAACCACGAGCCAGCGCTCTGGTTCGGGGAAGAGGAAGTCCGAGAACCTCAGTAAGCTGCTGGAGCGGCCCCAGTCGATCTCGAAGGGGGAGCGAGGCGCTGACCCTCCCCCTAAGGCGAAGGCCCAGGACGCACCTAAGGTGGTGAGGGCTTTGATCCAGCCGGCAAAGGCCTCTATCGAAGTGGTCGCTGCGACCCTGGCGAAGCCGGCTGAGACTACGCCAGTGGAAACGGCCTCTGGGCCCAGAGTATCCCTGCCACCGCGGAGGGAATCCTCTTTCCAGCCCATCGTTAAGACACCCGTGAAGTCCCCGGTGGAAAAAGAGGGGGGGGGCGGTGGCCATTACAGACTCTGAATCAGCCTCTGAGGAGGAGCTGGTGGAAACTGAGAAGGACCTCACCGAGAGGTTCATAGGCCTCAACGAGAGGTTCGAGAAGGTTCGATCCCAGGGCGGCGGTCGCTGCTGACGTGATTGAAGATGGCGACGAGGGCGACGAAGAGGGCCCAGTGGAGCGGCCATCCCGTCCGTCGCAGCCATTACCCGAGCCCCAGGATAGCTCGGCGGCCATTTTGTTGGCGATCCAATCCTTATGTACCGAGATAAGGACGAGATTACCACGGACCCCGACGGAGGATCCAGAACCAGGCCTGTCGGGAAACCCTCCGAACAAGCGGAGGAGAGTCCGCCCCTCCCCGCCCTTCATGCCCGCGAGGCCTGTGGACCCCTCATCCCCCTCGAGGATACGGCGACAGATACAGCGATGGGGACGGACGACGACGGCGGCGATGACACAGCGGACATCCCGTCATCACCCCCCCTCCCCCGCGGGTTGCTCCAGCCGATGAAATTGGCTCCTTCCACGCCATGATAACCAGGGCATCCAAGCTCTTCCAGCTCTGCCCTGAAGAACAAAAAAAGGAAGGGTTTCTTTACCAGCGACGAGAGGCCAAGAGGAAGACGGTCCTCGCGGTGCCTTTGTTCGACATCTGGGACGAGGGGCTTGCCGTCCTCAAGAACCCTTCCACGACGCCCGCCAAGAGGGACAGGTACGAGAAGAAGTACCGAGTCCCCGATGCCGCCCTCTTGTGCCTCAGGGCCCAGCCCACGCCGGACTCTGTCGTCTCGGCAGCGGCTAAGAAGAAAGCGGCGGGTGCGGCGGCTTCCACTTCCCCGCCGGACAGCGAGGGCAAGAAGTTGGACTCCATGGGACGACGAGTCATCTCGTCGGCGGCAACGACGATTAAGGCGGCCAATACCTTAGCGATCGTGGCCCGCTACGACAGGGAGCTCTGGTTCAAGATAGCTCACTTGCTAGACTTCCTGCCTGACTACAAGAGGGAGGAGGCCCTAGAAATTCTGCAGGAAGGCGAGGTGGCATCGGATCACGCCATATCGGTGGCAACGGACATTGCTGATACCGGATTTCGCCAACTGGGCAACGGAGTTTGCCTCCGACGACGAGGATTGCTCAAGGCGACGGCCTGTCGCCAGGACGTCCAGACCGGAGTGTTGGACATGCCGTTCGACGGCAACAACCTTTTTGGTAAGGCAGTGGACGAGTCTCTACAGGCCATCAAGACCGACTCAGAGATGGCCCGGGCCCTAGGGGTGCTTCAACAGCGACGGCCCTTTAGGTGCTCTGGAGGCAGACGGGGTGCCTTCAAAGGATCCAGCGGTAGCTCCTCCACTTAACGCCAGGAGGCCCGCTCCTCTTCCCAGGAGGCCTACAGAGGTCGCGGCAAGCAAGGGGGATCCCGCCGTCGTCGCCAAGGAGGCCAAGGCGGCAAGGCCGCCTCCAAGCAAGGCTGACCCGGCTGTGTTGTCGGGCCCCCACCGAACCACCCCGGTGGGAGGCCGGCTGACAAAGTTCGTCAGCGTGTGGGAGTCCATCACCACCGACCGTTGGGTGTTGGACACCCTGGCTAAAGGGCACTTGCTGGAATTCCAAAAGAAGTGTCCTCGCATTCCTCCCATGGCCAGGAAGGAGAATCCCGTCCCTCAACTGCTGTTGGAGGTAAGGGCGATGCTCAAGAAAGGGGCCATCGAGCTTGTCCCCAGGAGGCTCCGGGGCTCCGGAGTGTACTCAAGGTACTTCCTCGTCACAAAGACGACAGGCGGTTGGCGCCCCATCCTGGACCTGCTTCGGTTAAACAAATACATCAAGGCGCAGAAATTCAGGATGGTCACCCTCCAGCACGTGCTGGGACAGCTGGAGGAAGGCGACTTCCTATCGTTGTTGGACCTGGAAGATGCTTACTTCCACATCCCCATTCTAAAAGGACACAGGAAGTTTCACAGGTTCGTGGTTCAGAGACGCCACTACCAATTCAGAGCCCTACCGTTCGGATTAAAGTCGGCACCCAGGGTATTCACCAAGTGCCTGGCACCAGTGGCGGCGCGGCTGCGCCTGCAGGGGATCCACGTCTACCCCTACCTGGATGACTGGCTAATCCGGGCAAGGACAAGGGAACTTGCTGTCGAACACACAGCGAGGACCGTCCGGTTGCTCACGGAACTGGGGTTCGCCATCAACTACCCCAAATCCCACCTGATTCCATCGCAAGTAGCACTGTTTCTGGGAGCGAAGCTCGATACAGTGGGGCAACTGGCCTCCCCGTCAGAGGAGAGGACCAAGACCATCCTGGGCAAGGTGCGGCGCCTGTTAGCCACGGACGTGGCCAGGGTGAGGTCCATCAAGTCACTTCTCGGGATGATGTCCTCATGCATCTATCTTGTACCCCTTTGCAGACTTCGGATGCGTCTGCTACAGGAGTTCCTCGATGCCCGCTGGTTTCAGGCGACGGGCTGCTCCAAGGACAGGATCCCTCTCGACGAGGAGTTCCGTCGGGTGATCCTATGGTGGGGCACCCGTGCTCACCTCACTACGGGCACGTTCTTTCAAACGCCGGCGTTTCAGGAGACGGTGATGACGGACGCCTCTCTGGAGGGTTGGGGGGGGCCCACACCGGAGATCTCCGCGCAAGAGGCCTTTGGCTCCCGGAGGAGAGGTCCCTCCACATCAACATTCTGGTGCTCCGAGCAGTGTTCTGGGCCCTCAAGTCGTTCCTTCCATCCCTCAAGGACAAAGTGGTGAGGATCTTCACCGACAACACCGCCACGATGTTCTACATACAAAGCAAGGGGGCACCAGATCCCCAGCCCTATACAAGGAGGCCCAGGATCTGTGGCACTGGGCTGTCACCCAGGGGATGTTTCTGGTTCCCTTCCACTTGGCAGGAATAAAAAACTCCATCGCCGACTCACTCAGCAGGGAGCTGCGCTCATGCCACGAGTGGGAACTACGCCAGGACCAGGTGGATCGGCTCTTCCAACGACCTGTTCGCGACGAACTCCAAGTACCAGAGGTTCGCCTGCAGGTTCCCACAGCCGAGGAGCATGGGCAATGCTTTCTCGTTCCCCTGGGACGGCCTGTTTCTATATGCGTTTCCTCCGTTGCCGTTGCTGCTCCGCCTCATCAACCAGCTCAAGAAGTCCAGGTGCAGAATGATCCTCGTCGCACCGGCGTGGCCGAGGCAGATTTGGTTCCTGGACCTCCTGGACTTGTCAACATCCCCACCAGTCAAGCTGCCGGCAGAGCAGATCTTCTCTCCAGAGAAGGAGGCGCCATTCTCCATCACGACCCGCAGTCGCTGAACTTGCAGGCCTGGCTCCTGCAGCGCTAGAGTTGGGAGGGTACGACATACCGGCTGATTGCAGAGAGGTTCTTGCAAAAGCCAGGACGTCCTCAACTCTCAAGTGTTACGTTCATAAATGGAAGAGGTTCTCTGTCTGGTGCTGTGCACAGAAGATTAACCCTCTGCGGATTACGGCCCCTCAAGTACTGCCGTATCTACTGTCGCTGGCCAAAGCTGGTTGGCTCACACCGCCATCAAAATACATCTGGCTGCCATCTCCCGATATACCAGGACTACGGGACGGGCGTCCTTGTGGTCTCATCGCCTGGTGAAGGAATTTATGAAGGGACTATTCCGATCAGTCCCGCCGGTGAAGGCTCCTGCCCCGCCGTGGGAGCTTAATGTGGTGCTGACCAGGCTCATGGGGGCCCCATTCGAGCCTATGCATTCGGCGCCTTTGAAGTTCCTGTCATGGAAGACAGCGTTCCTCGTGGCCATCACCTTCGCACGACAAGTGGGAGAGATCCAGGTCCTATCTTGCAAGCCTCCATACTTGACTTTTCATGACACGAGGGTGGTGCTGAGGACGCACCCCTCCTTCATGCCCAAGGTGCCGTCGGACTTCCACCTCAACGAGCCCTTGGTGTTACCAGTTTTCTTCCTGTCGCCTTCGACACCGGCCGAGAGGACTTTGTACTCGCTGGATGTAGCTAGAGCACTGAAGTTCTACGTGGACCGCACGAAGAGTTTTCGGAAGACGTCACAACTGTTTGTGAACTTTGGGTCTGTGAATCAAGGGAAGGCTCTCTCGAAGACTTCCATTTCCTGATGGCTCTCCGGCTGCATCATGCACTGTCACCGGTTGGCAAACCGACCGCTGCCCGGCCGTCCGAGAGCCCATTCGACCAGAGCGATCGCTGCTACCACGGCGTTCCTGTCTGGTGTGCCCCTGCTGGACATCTGCAGGGCTGATACGTGGAGTTCGACGCACACCTTCACAAGATTCTACTGCGTCGATCGGGACTACAGGGAGGAGTCCAGGGTCGGCCAAGCAGTGCTGCGCAACCTGTTCGCCTAAGGTGAGCCTGGTGAGGAGGTAAGAATTGCTTAATGTTGAGTTTTGGATGTAATGCTTAATGTTGAGTCTTTGCCACCTCCCGTGGTCGTGCTATGTATTCTTTTATTCATGAGCATGTGAATCCATGCCAGACCCCATGCTGGAGAAGGAACAAGTTACTTACCTGTAACTGTTGTTCTCCAGCATGGGTCTGGCATGGATTCACATGCGAACCCTCCCACCTACCCCTTTGCGGATCTTCTCTTGGTCATACTGCCACTTTGCGTGCTGCCAAATCTGAGGATGGCTGCCAGAGGCGGGCCTTAGGGAGAGGGCAGTCATTGGGTGGGGGCAGTATGACCCAGAGATCAGTGATTGGTTACTAAGAAAGACAGATCAGAAATGAAACTGATACTGATTTTTTTCTTTACCGAGGATTCCCAGCCTGACGACGGGGAATATTCATGAGCATGTGAATCCATGCCAGACCCATGCTGGAGAACAGTTACAGGTAAGAAACTTGTTCCTTTTCTTATCTAAAATGTTCCTTTGCAACATGCTTTCTGTATGTGCAAGTTTTGCCCAGAAGACTGCTCTGTTATGTAGCTGTCTTCCATAGGAACTGCTTTATCTATGTAAAGAAACCCAACCCCCCTCCCCATTGGGTATCTTGCTCTACTTCTATGCTACAACCCTTTTGCTGCATCATACTGGAATGGATATGCTTCTATAGCGCACGCCTCCTATGCTGCACCAACAGTACAATAGTTCATATAAAAAGAGAAATGGGTATGACGTGCCATACAAGAAACCAGACTTCAGCCTCTAAGCGCGGCACTGGATATCGAAGCTGTGCTGCTCGGTTTGGTCTTGTTCCCAAGACTAGTGCTTTGCCCCCAGCAACCTGCTCTGTATTGTATGCAGACACGCCAATGCGGACTCTAAAAGCAACAGTAGAAGTTGAATCCTGCAGAAAAGCTGTTGGCTCTGTCGACAGCAGTCCTAGTCCAGTTATGGATTAATGAAATCCGATACCAGGAAGGTTACACCAGTCACTAATTGACTTGGGAACAGAGCTCCGGGGCCTTTCAAAGGTTACTTTTCACCTGGGTGCAAATTGGAGACAAAAGCCCATTTAGGGAGTAAATTACATCGAAAACACCACACAAAAAAAAGGCCATTACCAGAAGACTTCTTCACTGTGGATCTAGTAAGGATTGGTACTCATGAAGGCCAAAACTACTTCTTAGAGACTGAATTTCCGGATTAGGTCTTCACCCCTTGGGAATCTCTTGATATTTTACACTGCGATGCACCCTTGATTACCTGGGACCTTTGCCATCAAGCAATGTAGGCTCAGTTGGATGTGATTGGAGCCCTTGTGGGTTCTGCTACTTCCAGAATATTATCTATTAGTGTTGTACAGTCAGTCATAGGATGCAAACGTGTTACTCTGCTGTACTCCTCAATTCCTTGGACAAGAAGCGGAGTGCTTTGATTCGTACACCCAAAGTGCAAACCCAGCCCCTATTGCTTCCTCGCCCTCGGGGTTGGTGCCTCCTACATACTCCCTCACCCCTGCCATCAGCACCTCTCCGGCACTTACACAAGCCCCTCTGATGCAAGATGAGACTATATTTAACAAGCCAAAGTAGACTTCCATCCTAGATATAGTCTCTGATGGAGTGGGTGTTGTCAAGTGATCTATGACTTCAAAAATACATTGCATCTGTAAGGGCAAAAGTGGTCATGTTCATGTCTTAATTAAAACTTCACAAACCTTAAAATATTAAAAGCCCTTATGAATTTGCTGAGTGAGGGGTTGTTTATTTTTAATACAAACAAAACTTTACCAAGAATGGGAAAGGGTTCAATGACTGGCATCGAACATAAATGTAATTCAGACTCTGATGTGATCCTAGTCCCGCCTTGCCTTAATACCTGCGTGAACATTGTGGTTCAAGATGGTATGACATTGTGTCATCATGCGTTGGGGGAAGAGGTGGTCCGAAGTTGGCAGATATCAGCATGCTGGCATTCTCCATCTCCTAGCTATTCCAAAGACATTTTAAAAAAATGCAGATGGGCGTGAATTCCTATTTGTTGGGGAGGTTCAGTGCTGGGAGAAAGGATGGCATTGAGCAGGATGCAGGCATGGTGGCATGATTGGCGTAAGCAGTCAATGACGTGTACCAGAGCTACCTTGCAGTGCAGGAGGAGGAATGGCTGCACTATTGCCAAAAAAGAGGAAAGAAGAATTGAACTGATCGCTGGCCTCTGGAGGTACCAGCATGGTGGGGGCTTCATGACGGACAGGCGGCCGACGGACTGGGTCATGAAACTCGAATGGTTCAGGAAAGACGGGCCACAGAGTTGGCCTTCAGTTCCACGTGAATAAAACCTACAGCCTTATCACCTTTTTCACGGTTGTGTGGGTGTCCTAGGTTGGCAGTAAAGGAAACAGAAGCTAGGCACCCACTGGCAGTGAGTGACCGTGTGTAAATGAGTGCCGACATTCTGTTTGCAGTGGATTTCAGTAAGCCTTACGATGCACGTATGTTTTCATGTGATATGCAGCATCTCTTAAGGTAAATATTAATCTAAAAGCGTTGACAAAACGTGTAGTCTCCTTGTATGACCCTACTATAAATATATTTCTGAAACGTATGGTGTTACTAGATTTCCTTAGGCTGAAACTGCAAACATGGTTCTTTTGTGAAAGCGGCTCGACTTTCCTCGTATCACTCCGATAACTTTTCAGGGGGCCAGGGTTGAGACGACTGCTCAGTTCCACGACGCCTAGGTAGTTGTTGACCAGGTGCCACGCCGCTCACTGTGGAAATACTATTAGAAATTAAAGTACAACAATCAGACGCCTCTAATGGCAGATGACGCCAGTGACTTGCTTGTGAAGTAGACAGTAAGTAGTAGGATAAAGTTACAGGTGCAGACGGTTTGCACAATATTACATTTTTGCATGTTTTCATACTATAATTTTCATCACATGCAACATATTTCGATCCCTGCAATGGCCTAAAGATTTGATTAGCAGGAGCGACAAAAAAGCTCCTCCTTATCTGGTGCTATCCAGTGAGCAGGAGCTACTTCTGGAGAATGAGGATGAACACATAGCAGGTCCCAAGTCCAACTCTGCGTGAAAGGCTACTTAGTACAAGTCTTGAAGACATTTAAAGCATAATGGGTGCTAATACTCCTTGATATACACATCAACACAAGAGTGAGTGCTGCTTAGGTGTGCTTGTATGGGGCCATTGTTTATGTTCCTGTTTAGGCGTTTATAATGCGCCTTAGGCCCAAGGGCAAACGGGTGCAACAACAAACAGGCAAACAGGGTAATACAGGGTAACAATAAAAACTAGTATAAAAAGGATGCAAGTAAAACATAAAAACGGTTAAAAGCATAACGAGATAAAAAACTAAAATCATCAAAAACAACTATATTACATTAAAACCATTCAAGTAAAGAAAAAGGCCTTAAGAAATGTCTTTAAATCTGTAAGGGAGGATTCTGAACTCGAGTGGCCAGGCAGATTATTTCAAAGGTAAAGAGCGAAGAAGTTGAAGGAGCGCTTTCTAACTTTCTCCAATTTTACACGAGGTAACGTCAGCTGGTTGCTCTTGTAAGGCCTCAGTAGCCTGAACTTTTGATTGGCATGCGGCCTTCTTTTGAGATACACCGCACTTTGACTGTGAGACATTAGGCCTGCGAAGTCAAAAAGGCACCTGTTAGCTGTTGGTGTCAATCTAACCAGGTTCTTCTAGGCTACACTCAGAAGCTAAATATCTCCCAGCAAATTTCGCTGCCTACAATGAGTGAAACAGCCCATTGAGCCCATCCTCAACGGAATTCCTAATGCTGTCTAATATTTAGAAATTGATCGGTTGTTCGATAAAAATTCTAGTCGGTTGGAGCAAAGAGTAGAAATAAGCCACAACATGAGTAATTGACAAACACAGAATTCATAATATACCTGTGACTTGTTTTATTTTACCACACCTGCTTTTGAAAGCTCATAAACCACCCCACCAATTTTAGAGACTTTCGCTGTGCAAGAGCTGGTAAGATAGCTCAGCGGGTTGAGCGCTCGCTGCTGCAATCTAAGCGTGATCTGCAGGTCGCAGGTTTGAATCCCGGCAAGGCCAACACAGCCTTTCTTCCTTCCGAGGTTGATAAATGAGTACCAATTTCGGTTGGGTGATATTGTATGTAAATATATGCTCTGTAAAGCGCTTTGGAAGAAGGTGCTATATAAATAACACATTATTATTTCCAGGAACCATTTGTCCAAAAAAACAGATTTTGAAATGTATGCGTTTTAGAAGAGCTCCTGTGCATTCGTAGTAGACTATCATCCACGGTGGGCGGTAATCGGCCCACAGAGGAGTTACAATGCTTACACTTTTACACTGATAATCGTCGCTGAAATTTAGAAAACATTTTTCTCACACAAGTTCGTTCCATGTACCCTCAGCCCGACTACCCATGTTACCCTAATATGACCACTACATGCGTGAAAAGGTCTGGCTAGGCAACCATATTTGTACGCACTGTAGATCCGGGCTGCTCACTGTCCCTGGCCATCTCAACAAGATAGCAAGATAATCTGACCGAAAATGAACGAGTTATTTTTAAGTGTGTTTATTTAATAAACTGCTGTGCAGAAGAGGCCTTGGCAGGTCTTGGTTTTATTTGTGAAAATCTCTGTTGTGTGATCACATAGCTGTCACCACTGCACCTCCCCTGTTCGCCTTTGGAAAACGAGCTGATCTTCTTTGACCGGTTGCCTTGGTAACTGGATGTTGCAGCATTGGATGCTTTCGGGAAGGCATCTCC
Organism: Ambystoma mexicanum; assembly: GCF_040938575.1. Classification (NCBI taxonomy): domain Eukaryota; kingdom Metazoa; phylum Chordata; class Amphibia; order Caudata; family Ambystomatidae; genus Ambystoma; species Ambystoma mexicanum. The sequence continues at coordinate 1,049,963,738 of NC_090935.1, forward strand.
TTTAGAGTCCATCGTCGGCTGCTCAGACCCTACTTCAATCTTTGGATATTGTCCCATGTGGTGCCCTATGAATCCGAATAAATACGCGGGGCCAGGAGAGGTGTGCGCATGCCTGGTTCATATCGCACGTACTTTGTGATCAGGTGTTACAGAAATCATGACGACAAACGTTCAAATGCACCAGAAATCAATGGAATTCCGCAACTGTTGTGCACTACCAGTGATATTTTTAGGAGAAAAGATTCCCGCAGTAGGGACCGGGGAGGGCTGTAAATGGGTTTGTTTTCTGGTTGAGGGAAAGAAGGGGGGCCCTCCTATCACATATGCTTGGCTTTGTATCTGACGAGTTCAACATAAGTTCAAAGCCGGGCCTTGCCAGTTGGTGCCCCTAAGCAGACCCTCCGTTTGAGCCTTTGCCCATGTCCTCCCTGCTGTGTTCCCCAGCATCTGGCCTGGTGGTATTAGTGTGCTCGGATGCATCCGTCCAGGATCCAACCTTGAACACCAACTGTGGCTTGATCATAGAACATGGCCTGGCTCTGTTACTCTATGCGAAACAATCGCTTCTGAAGCCACCGCCCACTTCAAGTTGAAGGGCAGGTTTGTAGGTCTGAATGCCTCGAATGCTGCTTCAAAATTTTGAATTGCATAATTGTATTGGAACTTTTGGTTGAGGGTGTTTCCGTTCCATAGCTTTAGGATCACTTTGGCACTCGTACAGTATAGAGGTCCATACTTCGGCATACGGTTGAAACAAAATGGTAATGGGTGATGTGTGTCATTTTACAAGTTCGACTCCTTATGAATCTTCAAGTGATGGAATATCTTGGCACAGTTTTGTAAAGTTGCTAAGCTTAGTATTCATTGTGAAATCATTACATGGGCTCAGCTGGAGAAAAAAAGGAAAAGAAACTGAGGAGGGCGTTGGAAGGGGAGATGTTGGAAGGGAAGATGTTGGAAGGATAATTTAGACTAGGAGAATGGAGGCAATACTCGAGGTAGAGCACGGCAAATATTAGGGCAGTCGCTGTAAGCTCCTGGCAAGTTGCATTTAAGAGGAGGAGGCCTTGGGCTCCTCCGCCCTTTCCCTCTTCGCTGGTGCTCCGTGAATGCTGCTTTGTTTGCTGAGAGTTCTCATCCTCTGGCGCAAGTTTCACTGTGGCGTAAAGAATGCCTTTAAATTGGTAGTCTGTTATGCACTGCTCAGTGGCATATATCTAAACTGTGTACCACATGGTTGGCGCAAGGCTTGGAGGAACACCACAGTCTTTATTCTCTGTGGAGTCTTGGGAAGGCTGCTTGGGACCCGAGTGCAGGTCCAACATGTTCCATGTTTCTGTTTTTTTTGAACCTACCAGACTTTGGCATTCTTGCATCTTGTGTTGACATTGTATTGCTTGAACATCAGGGGTGTTGTGGTTGCTGTGCGAGATATGTAGGTACGCAAATGGCTAGGCTGAACTATTTTGTCCTGCAGTCCGTTTTGAGTTTAATCCATCCATCGTTTTATGGGTGGCTAGCAAAATGTGTGTGCTGGTTTCAGTCTTGAAATCTTTCTTCGACCGAATACAATATTTGTTTTGGTTCTGTCCTGTGCATGCTGAATTAACACATAGCTAGATGGCATTATTTCCATTTATTTATTTATTTTGCGATAAGTAGATCAGTGTGCTTCACAGAAAGGTAAAATGCTTTCAAATGTGGTGGGCCACTTGCCGGGAGAGGTATACAATGTGCTGTGTGGAGTAAGTTCACCCTTCAAGGGCGAGGAGTGGGAGTTAAATGGCAGATTTGAGTGCCAAAAGAATACTTGATCCCAGTGGTGATGGGGTTGGAGTGGCAAGGATAGGAAGAGTAAGACTGCTTGCGGGCAAAGGTTGAGCCTTGTTTAATGGGCGTTGGGCAACACAGTGGGGGGTACTGGACTAAAACGGATTATTATAAAGAGGGAGTTGGCATTGAGGCAGTGATCGCAGTTGGGGAGGAGTTGGGCAGTTGTAGAGTGTACATGTTGAACATTTTGGTAAGAGGCAAATGAGTAAAGAATTCCACTTTCATCACTTAGTGCAAATCCATTACCCGGAAGTGTAAACCCCCGGAAAAATACAGCACATGAAATACCACATAAGGCTTTGCTTGCAGGGTTGCATTTGACTTGCTCTTCTAAAGGAGTAACAATTGCAACGTTTCTCGGTTTTTGGTAAAGGGCATAGCAGATTACCTACCTCTCCATCAATAGGGGCGGTCTAAGGCACAGACTGGTGCGCGCGATCTTGCCTGCAGTCCTTGCTTCCCTGGGCAGTAACATGCAGCTAGAGCGTTTGTAAAATTTTTATTAGGTTTTTATAAAATATTGAATAATTGAATTAAACTATACTAAAAAGGAACATTTTAATACACAAGTAGTCCATTGAAATATGCATATCCCTTTTCAACGTTTTAGGATATTTTAAAGGTCGGAAAAACAAAAGAAATTGGGTGGAGGGTGGGGGTCAAGGTGTTGGGTCTAGGAAGCCACTTTTTCGCTTCATTTCTGTCTGTTAGCATACTAATAATACATAGTTTTTCTGGAAGCAAACCTTGTGCTCACGCCAATAAACCCAATTGTTCAGAGCACCATGGCTTTCAAAACGTGAAGCAGAACTTAAATGGGCCTGTGTACTGGGTTTGACAATATTCCAGCACGTTAAATCTTCCCCAGCCCAAGGTCTTCTATGCAGCCGAGGCATCAATAGTCCACACTTGTGTGCATTTTGACCCTGAGGGGAAGAGGAAGCTATGCTGGAAGTAGACGGTGTACATGGCTGCAGAGATGGCGTTTGCATTAGGAAAAGTGACCTTCATAGCTTCTTCCATGCCCTCTTGGCTTTCTTGCGATGGATTGTTCTTCCTGCCACAGGGGTCTGCCCAGGATTTACAGGGTGGGGGCACTTCCCAAAAGCCCTCCGCCTTTGTGGGGGTAGGATAAGCCAGCATTTTTACGCTTAATGTCTAAACTGTCCATACCGAGCTAAAATGGCGCAGCGTTGTTTAGAAAGGGCCAGAGTTTAGCACCCTCAAGAGATCAAAACGGATCACTGGAAGACCACGATGGGAGCAGTGTGTATGCTTTCAAAATAAGGGGACCTGGTCATACCCTATGGTCCTCCAGGTAAGTATAAATGAATAAAAGCAATGTGTGGACCAATAGGTTTAGAGATAACAGGAATCTTTTGGGATTTTCTCAAAAAATGATATGATATGGTATTTATTTCACATAACATAAACAATAGGTATTTAATTGTACTTCTTTAACACACTAAAAATAGGCTCAACCTTTACAAAACTTTTCCCATCATTCACACTTCACTCATACAAATCATTCATACTAATACAGCTTCAAAAAAATAATTTGGGTGATGACTATTCCCAAACAAATATTGGTTTGTAGTATCAAGTCCAACACTCTCTTATCTTGTAGATGTGACCCTTTATGTTATTGCAGGGGGTTTCTTTCTTGTCGTCTACACGTGTTTCGTTTGTAGTATAAAGTGGGCTGACACTGTTTTCCCCCAGAAGTTATAGCCAACCTTCCTCAGGACAAAATGCAACAATCTGATAGGATTCGTGAGCCTTTTAATCTCCACTGTAAGATCAGAGGGCGGTGGTCTTGAACATTTAGATAAATCTCTGCTTAGGGTAAAGTCTTCACTCAATGTGTACCCAAATGGTATGTGTGTGTCTTCCTTTGCACTTTTCTTTACACCAGGTCAAGGTAAATTTCTTGGTGTGGTCCCAATTCGTGGTTATCTTCGTGTGAATAGTTGGATTAATCACACAGGTAAAATCCTCGGGTATGGATTACCATCGGCAGTGTTCTAGTAATACACATCAGCATATGTGGTGTCTCATTCCCTCTCACTAGCCATGGAAGTCCACGTCTTTCAGGGCGAGTAGATCTCACGCACGTCTGGCCTCTGCATATATATGCAGTGATGCAGTATATGCAGTGATGCGTAGTGACTGATGGTGTATTTGCTTGTCATGATTTGAGAGTATGTGGATGAAACCCATCTGGACCGCTGACTCGAAATTTAACACGCATCCACTTGCAGCTTCTGTCGCCAATATGTGTACCAATATGTGACTTTGTTTGTCCTTATGCCGGAAGAGAGTTTTGAATGCTCCCAAACATGGAAGCAGGTCTTTTGCCCAATAGGCTTAGATAGCCATGTGTGATGCCTTTAACTTGGGCTTGCTCTTGAACTTGTGATATTCTGCTTCTGGCATGGCATTAATGGTGGCACCAGAGTCAACTAGGAACTCAAACTCATGGCTCTGAATGGCGAGTGGCAGAGTGGGGATGTGTTCTGATGCCGTGGGGTTTCCTAATGCATATAGGTATCTTCTTCTCCTCCTGTAGAAGGTGTTAGTGTGAAGCCTGTGAATTCTTCTCCTGCTTTTTCGATGACTCTCTGGCAATGGTGAATGTTTCTCTCGTGTGGCGTCTTTCTGTATGATGTCTTTCCAGGGCCCTTGTTCACTCGTCCCGTTGGTGTCGGGATGGGGATTTACTCCGGCGCCACCTGTATTCCAATGAGCTAGTTTCCTCTTGCAGCATTTGGGTTTCGGCACATGGCGCGATAATGATCCTTGCCCCCACATACGGAGCATATTTGGCCTATAGCCGGGCACGTTCCGTCATGGGGAACGTAATACCCACATCTGAAGCATTGCTGCTTCTCTTGTTGAGCATCCTGTGAGGTGTGGGTTTGGTTCATGTGTTTGTGGATGATTTCCTCTTTGATGGTTGACATCGGTATGTGCGTCTTGCTTAGTGTCAATATTTGAGGTCCAGCGCTGACTATGTTGGTGCCAGGACAAGGATCTCGGCTAGTGTGGGCAGCACTTGCAGCAACCTTTTCTTCAGTATGATGGACTCGCACCCTGCGATTAACTGAGATTTGATGGCCTCCTCGTTATTGTACAGGTTGACTTCACAGTATTTGACCCTGGACCTGAGAGGGGTAACTAATGTGTCCATACTTTCTCCTGGAAGCTGTGTCGTTGTGTGGAACATGTGCCGTTCGTAATAGAGGTTCCTGTGTGTTGAAAATGCTCCTGAGTATCTTTTTGAGGTCGTCCTATTTGTACTCCATGTCCTCTGTTAGCTCAAAGATTATGTCTCATACTTCAGGACCTGCCGTGACAGTGAGCAGCCCGATAATGCGTTTGTCCTCCTGTAAACCCACTGCCTCCAAGTATGCATCAAACTCTTTCATCCACCTGATCCACCTTGGACCAAGACTGTTGGTGTCCATGGTGTTGAACGGCAGCATGGATGGTAACTGGAATGAATCTCTCCCCTTCTGGAGGGTCCCCGGAGCCCCTGCAGCCTGCTCTTGGCCCTGTCCTGCGTCCTACATGGTGCTGGAGCGATGGCGTTCTGCACACTGTGTGCTGTACAGATGGCACCTGTGTGGTAGCCCTCAACACTGTCTGCACTTCCCATGTGCTGTGTGCTTCATGGGCCTTGCATGCCCCTCTAGCAGTGGGTCGTGTGTGGTGTGATGCACTGGTGCCTTATTCACGCTTTTGTGCCAGCTCTCACCACCTGTTTTCGCAGGTCTGGGCGGTTCATGTGCCCAAAGCGTCCTCTTTCCCTTTCCTGCTCACTGCGGGAAGCAGCTGGATCGGCCAGGGAAAGCAGCAGCCTTCCTTCAACCTCCTGCGCATGGGAGGGATAAGGCTGTTCTAAACCGGGAACCTGTGTGTGGCAGTGCACAGGCACCCTGAGTTCACTTCCTTGTCGCCATTGTAGCGTCCCGATATCGGGAGGGGCGTGTGGCACATGACATGAAACACCAAACAAGACACGTCCAAACAGGGCTGCTGTCGCTGGATAACTGACTTTATTTGCGCGCCAATCGCGCTTACGTTCTGCGTGGGTCACCATGTGACTGCTGGCGATGCTACGAGATTGTTGGGAAATTATGCAACATTAGTGGCTCTTCTGACCAGGTCTATGCTCGAAACACCACGAAGTGTGAAGGACATGAAAGAAGAACCCCACGAAACCAACACCAACTGTGTTTGCAGAACTCTGATGTAGCAGCTGTGTTCTGAGGTGTTTTGTCCGTTTTTTTTATTTGTTTTTATTACGCTGACTTGGCAGGCAGTATTGACCTCTGGTGGTGGCAGTGAAGCCCTGCAAGTGACGCACTGGCAGTTGAAGCGCAGCGGCTATAAATGAGGAAAGGACACGCCTCATCCGACTTGTACTTGGGAATCGGTTGGGTTGTATACGAATTGTTCGTATTACAACTGTTCGAATGACAATTGACCTTTTCACAATTGCCCGAATTGTGAAGGTCAATTGTGACATATATGCGGGGGGAAACCCCCTGCAACACCCGACCCAACCCAAACCTGCCTAAAACCCTATATATATATATATATATATACTAATATACGGTCAATTGTGAAAAGGTCAATTGTGACCCTTTACATTCGAACAATTGTAAACAAACAATTTGGGTAATACCATCGGTTGTGCTACTATCACTTGTAAACCTGTCGGGGAAACTGTATCCGTTTTACTGATTTGAAATGATGACAACTCTCTCAGAAATGGCCACCACAAAATGTTAACTTGCCCTTAGAGGGCACAGAAGTTAAGTTGGCAGCTGGAATATATGTACACCTCTTATTGTTATTCATGTTACAGGGAGTGTGGAATGATCATGGTGCATTGCTGCATCTTTGGACTAGACCCTGCCTATCTGAAAGACCCTTTACACCCCAGGCCGTTCTTTGAGATCGGAGGCACAAGGCCACATCTTATGAACAGGTACCAAAACGGCAAACGGCTGGGGACGTGCTATCCCCGCAAGAGCGGCTCAGACTTGGAATGGCTTACTGAGTTCATGAAGAATGGAGGCAAACTAAACGACCTTTAGAGAGAAATTAAAAACAAGCTTATCCAAGTAAGAAGATCAAGCCCACTTCACCAATCTGGTTGCCCTGTATATTATGTGTTGTCCATGTCTTCATGTACGTGCCCTGATGCCTGTGGGCTCTGGCGCGATATAAATAAATAAATAAATAAAATTAAGACTGGTTCATTAGCATGTTTGGAAGAGGTGCGTTTTCCACCGCTATCTGATAATAGAGTTGGTAAAATAACTTCTATGGGTGGTGTTTCTGATCGGCTTGCTGTGAATTGTTCGTGCACAATAACTGCACTGAATGAGGAAATGTTTCGTGCAATTTTAGTTTTGCGTAGGCGGATTCATTTTTTATTCCAACAAATGTTATTGGATTTGTGCTTTTGGTAGCATCTATGTACTAACATGTACACGTGACTATCTTCATTGGAGTCTTTTTTTAAATATGGATGGATTATAATCGACTCACTGAGTGCCAGGTGGGGGTCTAGAATAAAAAAGGAGCCCTCTATAAATTGCTTCGTATGTAGGGTTTCATATTTCTCCTGGACTTTGTTTTTGTGGGATCTCACTAACCCTGACAACCTTTTAACTATTCCTGTCGAGAGGCGCAGTGTGGTAGGTGGGGGCTGGGCCTTCCCGGGAACTCCGGCTGTTGTGGAACGCCTCTGTTCCCAGCTGGACCCCTGCGGAGGACCACTGAACACGTGATATCGTTTGAGAGCCATGACATCTTTTATCTGTCAGCCGCACACCCTGTTCGGCTCCCGAGCCCTTACCTTTCCTAAGCATTTCCACCATTAACTTAATTATTATTGTAACAGTACCGTGCATGATTTTAATAGTTAGTTATAGCGTTATAGTTCTTGTTCATTGGTCTGTTTTCATAGAGCACACATTATTGCAACCATGGTCGTATAAAAAATGGTAGCTACACGTTGCTTCTATTTCTTAATCCGTGCCCCAATACTCTGTGAATACCCTGGATTAGGCCCCCCCAATCTGTGTTGGAGGCATTATAACAAAATGGGATCAGTAGGTATTCAGCAGGGGCAGGAATGGAAGCCATAAAACAGAATTGCTTATTTTAAAACCAATGTTTATGGGAGCTGCGAGCAGAGCCTTTGGGGGAGGGAGGGGGCGCTTTGGTCGTGTGTACTGCGGGCTACCCACCCCTTGCCGGCAGTAATTGTAATTGATGTGTGCCCTTCCATGTAAGTGCTCGCCCTTCTGATATTATACGGCTGGGGTGAGCAGAGCTGGCTGTCTGCTAGTTGATGAGGAGGCTGCCGCGTGCAATGAATGCCTCCAGTGGAAAGTTCAGAGGGCGGCTTCTTTCACGTCCACTCCATGTGTCTATTAAGTGCTTCTTGGTGTGGAGCCGCCTTTGCGCGCCTAGAGTGGAAATTGCCCTTTAAGCCATGTTTATGGATTTGTTAATGCGCTCTTTGCCAGCAGCTTCGCCGCTTCCAGATGATGTGCCAGCTTTAATTAAAAGTTGATGAAAGTGCATGCTTTTTGCTGTAAATCACCGAAGGCATATGGCAACCCACAGCACGATTTACTTACCCACGCCCCAGCGGGCAGGAAGAGGTCGATCGGTGCGGACTAAAATGAAAGCTACGGTTCCTTTAGAAAAGCATGGTTAAACTGTGGGAGAGCGACCCTCAGCGGTGAGATTGGGGGCCCACCCAGAATTTGACCGTGCTTTTCCTTTATCCAAACAAGTCCTTGAATTTCAGGCCCTGTATTTTGTACCGAGGCCACATTTTTACAGTAGTCCATGTGGGCTCGGATGGCTAATGAATTGTCGTGACTTGGCCCGCAGAAAAACATGGAAAGGAAGTTAGTGTCGCACCTCGGGCCTGCGCCACCATTCCTTAATTGGCATTAATAGTGATCATGTGTCTTGGACACGCCCTGTAACGCTAGGCAGTTGTGAGTGTAGTATACAGAATGGCCTCTTTCCCTTATACTGGTTTTATCAAACTTGCAAGGATAAAATACAGGAAAACTGCCTTGATTCAAATCTGTTACCTGTTTGCTGTCCAACATATCTTGCCAGCTGTGCTGTTGGGTGTCTCCAGGATTTCAGCCTGTGCCTATGGGAGGAGGGTTGAAGGCGTGGCCTGTTCTCTTCATTGCGGTCAGCTGACTGCCTCTGTGCCATGGAAGGCCCGGCAGTGTGGGGAAAGCCGTTTGTGAACCTCTGTGAGAAACGTGCTGGTTTACGTGTGCTCTTGTGAGCTTCTCTTCAAGCAGGAACTTCCTTCAGATCTAGACCTTGCAGGGGATGTGGCCGAGAGGTTAAGGTTTTAGGGTCGGAGTTTATAATTAGAAATTACGTTTTGAATCGGTTTTATTTTTAAGGGAAGAAAGGCAGCAAAGGGGAAGAGGTGGGGAAGAAGGGTGTGGAAGGCTGTACAAAGTTTTTTTTTTTTTTTTGTTGCAGGTGGAACATGTGCTGAGCTTGACTTGATGCTGTCCAGTTAAGGGAGCCCCTTAGACTCAGCAGTAACTCCCCTCCACAGCATAATGCACTTGTTGCAGGAATCTGTGTGTATCTTGCAGTTCACAGGTCAGGACTGATGATGCATTTCATCCATCTAAGGCCAATCGGAAAAGAACGGCTGAAGCGGCTAATTGTGGGATTATATGGTAGGCATGCTCCTTAGGTCAATCGCACGTCCGTGCTGCTTGGGTCTGCTTTTCATTCTTTCTCTCAATAAAATGAGACCATTGAGGTGTATGGGATTGCCGTATGGACAGTTCTTGGCTGTCTTGTAGCTTTTGAAAGACCCTGCAGGGCTTGGGGACAGCTACATATCCAGCATGCACGATGGATGGGATCGCTTAAATGAGCATCACTTAGATGGGCCATACAGCAATGCTATGAATTCATGGCAGCCCTTCACCTACACAAGACCGCTGTAATATAGCCCTTGATGTGTTTTTTTAATGTATTATTTTATAGGTGCTTACCGATTAGAATTTCTTTTGAATGCGAGACAATCTGCCATATCACCTGCAAGGAATCCGCCCTGATTACCTGCAACACTTGGTTTCCTGAGAACTTCTGCTTTCTGAAAAGGCTCCGTCCGACCTTTTCAATCCAGAGTTTATAAAATGTACATCATCGTGCAGCTGACACACAAGTACACCACACTTAATCCCCAAACCTCTTAAGCGAGTGAAGTTCATTAAGGCTCGGAACATAATGAAAACGCGTTGTTTCTGAGTTTGCCAGACATGGGTCACGCAGGTTTATTTAAGCGTACACTATAAGGCTGCCACAGATGCTAAAGAGGATATTTGTTTGAATTGTGTTGAAGCATTAGACTGGAAGCTTTTTGTTTCCGCTCAATTTTTCTCCACTTAGTGGCCATGGCTACTGATCGTACCCGCAGCAAAACCGAGAGGGAAGCTTTTAATGAACGCACCTCTTTTGGCCCAAACTGCCAACACCCCCACCCCCAGGCCAGGGTGAAACGTGGGCACAGACACCCTGCCAAAGGGACATTTCACACAATCGCTCACAATAATGCGAAGCATTGCAGAATGGCACTAGTCGCAGTCTGAGCGCGCCAGTTCTGGGTGGCTGCACACAAAAAGGCATCTGTGTCCTGCTGTACGCGAGCCAGGGCGCTCCTCCAGTATCCCTGCCGAGGGCCTTCCAAACACAGGGCTTCGCCTGAGAGCTCCTCCCTGGAGAGGCAGCATGTGTAAAGTGGTCTTACACATTTTGAATGGGTGTGCTGGTTTGGAAAAAATGGAAACGGGTCTGACTTGATTATACATTTTTGAATGGTTTACGTTTCTTGAAAATATGTTAAAGAAAGGTTACTTGCGCAAAAAAACAATACTAAAACTTAATTTTTTCTGCAAACTCTTAGCCTACATAAACTAAGACGACCACATCTCTGCACAGCAAACCACACGTAATTCACCACACTGCAACAACATACAAACACATAACCATGCACAACATCACCTGGGAATCGCTCCCTCAAAAATCGCACCCAAGCTCAGCGAACGGTGCAAACCGTACTGAAGCTGCCAACAGAACATCATACCTCACTTTCTTATTCCCACTGCACCCTACTAACCGCTCTCACGGCCTCCCTGTTTCACACCGTCCTTTTTCAGATCCGTCAGGGTACCATGGTACCACCCCGGTGGTGATAGTGCATGGTACAAGTAACCTTTAACATTAACAGCGTTGGAAGAAAGAAGATATAACTGTTCCTCCAACTCTTACCGCCTTTATATTTCGACTGACTGGCAGACCTGGAAACAAGACCAGTGACTTTGAAGGTTCAAACTACCCTGTTGGCGCCCCTGAATAGAGGTACTTTTTTAAAAAGCCTAAACCTCCTGTTTAGTGTGACGAATTTGACAACTTCGTCACAGATTCCCTGGAAGGAAGCATCTATCATGTGGCCAGGGAAAGGCAGAAGCTACCTGACTCTGACCCTGGGGGTGGCTATCTGCGGGAGGACCACATGAGAGAGGACAAGCTCGAGGGAGACAGTGGGAAACTGTATCAAGGTAAGCCTTTATTCATACCTTTTAGTGATAACCAAGGGCCTTTGCAATAGCCCTACATGGCCTATTGTAATATAGATACTGATTTCCCAAGTTTCTCTATCCCAAAACCTCAACTCCCCCCACCCTTTTGTAGTTCTAAGACTAGGAAGAAGGATGGAGTAATGAGGATAACTATACACGGCAAAGCAACGCTGCTGTCTAGTCTTTGGAAACTGCAAGGAAAGACCGGGAGAATTAAAAGTGACAAAGGTGAACCGAATTGGGGGGGATTGTGAAGCAGAACAAGCAAGTTCACGGTTTGCTGACTAGGGTCAGCCGGAGCTGCCGAGGACAGAAGAAAGCAAGACGGAAAGCAAACAACTCACCAGCTGTTTTACCAGTAGATGGACCGGGAGCACAGCCGCTGGGGAAACACGAAGTGCATTGAAGACACCAGCCATAACTGTTAACCCGAACGGGAGAGAACAGGTTACCGGGGCACTTCAAAGTGAATGCAGTGTACCACGTATTACGTGAGCAAGTCCAACTGAAGGTAGAGCAATTCTTACTGATACAAATATTGTTGAAGGAGCAAGCCTAAAGAAAAGCAATACCCTTATTACTGATACAAACATTGTGGAAGGAAAAAGCCTAAATAAAGATAGTACAATTATCACAAACATTGTCAAGAGAAAGGGCCTATGCAAAAGCAGTAGTTATTTCAAATGTGAACAGTGCTAAGAGCAAGAGCCTAAAACAAAAGCAGTGGAAGAAAGAAAGGGTTGCTGCCCCAATGCTGGAATATTGTTGTGAACTGGATAACAGAGAAAGTGAACAAAGAGTGGAAAAGCTCTGGTAGGTTAGTGAACCAGGCAAACAGTGAGGCTGGGACTCGCACCCAAGTAAGGAAGTGAACATATCCTGGCAGGCGAGTATACCAGGGGGAAGAAGTAGTACTGTAAAAGCTTAGGGGTCCTAACCCTATATGTGGATTACAAATAATGGAGGATCTGTGCCCCTTTATAGACACTGTACCCTTTGATGCAAGAGAGCTGTGTGATTTTGAGCAGATTCAAGGGAAGAGCGTTCCTCCTTGAACCACTTGGAACTGTGATAAAGTATTTTCAACACTACTGGAATACATCTAGGGGAAGGGAAACACCTTTCCAAGTGGAAGCTTGTTTCTTTTCTGCACCTTAGTACTTTGTTTGCAACTTCAAGAGAAAGCTATAAGAGTATAGCTCTGTAAATCTGCCCCCCCCCTTTTCATCTTGTGTTTAGTTCGGAGTGTAAGAGTCAGTTTAGGATTTTGGACATATGACTGAAGATGCTTTGTTTAACATCCTGACACAGGCGCTTCTTAGTTTTGTTGAGTCAGGGAAACCCCTTATAGAGTTAGGGATAGATAGGATTTCCCCAACCCCTCTTATCATTTTGACAATAGAAGATTATAACCAAAACTTAACATACCACTGTGTCCGTGTCTTGCTACTGACTCCTTACAGTAGATGGGCTGGTTGATCCATTATAGCGCCTAAACATTGCTTGAAAGCACTGTGAGCGACACGTAGAGCAAAGGCCTTCTTTGCTTGTAAGTCAACACTATGAATTGAATCACCTCTACGAGGGGCTTTCAGGAGGAGAGCCTAAGGTCAGAGTCCAGGGATTGAAATTACTGCAAGCTATTTGACTTCTGCATGTAGCCTAGAAGAGCCTTGTCATCAATAGCTGCTGCCATATTAGGAGCAAGCTTTGGACGTGCCATAGCCAGCATTAACCATATGTGCTTGGGGATGTGCAGAAAGGTGTATTTGCACACATATAAAGGACATTTAATGCATAGTGGGGCCTATATATCGGAGAAAAGTGTTAAAAGTTAGATTTGCATCATTCTGGGTACCAGCTCCATGTTTCCCAAAGGTAGGTTCTGCTCTCTGGGCTCAGGGGAGACTTCTGCTCATACACATCTTATGTTTGAAGGTCAGAGATGTGAGATTAGTACTTGACTGTGAAAAGGATCTTGGCCTAATAGTGAATTGAAAGTCGGGGGGGACAGTGAGCGAAAGAATTGGGCGTGTTGGAGCACTCTCTGTCTCAGTGCCCCCTCTCCTTCCTCTTCTGCACTCACTCCATAATAAATGGTTTTCATCCAGAAAGCCGCAATGAAGGTCAAACTTGTAGGGAGCAGAAGTAGTGAGGGTTGTCTAATAACATGCACTCCTTCCTAGGGACACTTTGAGGACAGATGCCTTCTGAGATACGATGGGGCAACTCTCCCCCGGAGCATTAAGGGAGCGGCCCCGTCAGTGTCTAGGCCTGACCGAGGCTGCATAGGGATGGCTGTTCAATTTGGGTTGACAAAGTTTATAGACTGGTTTTTGGGGCACTCAAGTGGCAGAGGGCATTCAGAGTTAGGCCTTTTTCACTCTAGAAATTCGGTTGCATCAGCTGGGAGCTGCCAAATGCACAGACTCGAAGGCTTAAAGTGTGCAAGTGTAGGGCTGCTCATATAATGGGAGGGCAGAGGGTTGGAGATGTTGGTGTGCCATGTTTGCTCACAGTTTAGAGAGCACATCCTATAAACAACCATACCTCCCCAGCCCCACTGGATTCGTTTTGTCAGCCTTTTCTTGCTCATTAAACCCTACTCCACCTGCAAGAGTGTCTCCTGTTTGGCCTGGCATCTGCTGGACCTGAATCCAATTGGCATTTATTTTGATCCTTGATGCACGTGGAGAGGATGGAGCCAATTGACCCGAGGAGAGACTAAGAACATCAGGAGGGTTGTTTTCAAGGGACATACATGGGAGCGATCACAACGCTTAAACATATCCTCTGCCTCTCTTTTGCAGAACTATGGTCCATGTTATTGGAAAACATTCTCGTCCACTTCATCCCACCCTCTTTGTGTTTGTTGCATCTATTTCCCACTTTCCCATCCTCTTCTGCTCCCTTTTTTCTTTCCTCCAGCAGACTAAGCTCTGGATAGCCCCTGCTGGAGATGGAGTACGCCACTTTCCATGCAAGCGTTGGCCCTCTGATACTACTACGGCAGTGATATTGCACAGAATAAAAGCTTAATATAACCTAACCTGATGTACTGAAGTGGGTATGCAATGTGATTTAGATATCTAGGGTTTCATTAGTTATGTCTCATAGTTACGATGTAAGCACATCATGATGTACCGTGTGCTCCCTTTCTTATGACGTCACTTGGGATATGGAATCCCGAGTGGCGTCATGAGAAAGGGAGCTGATAGAAAGGTGAAATGATTGGCGCTTGAATATATAATACAGAGCTTTAGAGCCACTGATGTGGTGTTATTCCTGAAGCATACAGCTATGCAAGTAATCCTTGCAAGCTTGGTAGAGCTGCATAGGTAACTTGGTAGAGCTTTCACAGGAGAGAGAAAGTTGAGACTGATAGCCGGCAGAGGGCAGCAAAGCGTAGAGTTCCCTGCTGCCGGTACCGAAGCCCTGTGTGAGCAGCTGCTGCAAGAGCTAGCACGCCAGCCCCCCACCCTACCCCAGCTGTGTGCTGCTGGGGGTATAGCAGTAAGTGCACCAGGATCACACAGCATAAAACACAGGAGTCTCTTGTTTTCCTAAAGACCGGCAAACCACTCGGGGATCCTGCAAACTACCGCCCCATCAGCCTGCTCCCTGGATTATCGAAGCTCCTGGAGAAGGTCCTTCTTGCCCGACTCAGCGGCTCCGCCTCCGAAAGAAATCTACTAGCAAAGGAACAGTTTGGATTTCGAAACAAGCATGCATCGACCCATCAGCTGCTGAGCGTGGTGGACACCATCAGCCATGGATTCAACATCAAGAAGTCCACAGGAATCGTCTTCCTGGATGTCGCCAAAGCAGTCGACCAAGTCTGGCACAAGGGACTGCTGCACAAGATGATTGGCCTGGGATTTCCAAACTACCAGGTCAAGACGATAGCAAGCTACCTGGGAAACCGCACCGTCCATGTCGCCATGCGGTCTGAGATGTCCCCATCACATCCCATCCGAGCATGCGTGCCCCAGGGATCAAACCTCTGACCCTTCCTGTTCAACCTCTTCACCAACGACATCCTGACAGATCTCCACAAAACCTACCTAGCGCTGTATGTGGGCGATGTTGCAGTCATCACCCAGTCATTCATCGAAAAGGAAGTGGCAAAGAAACTGCAAGCTTCATTGGATACCATCTCAACCTGGTACAGCGACTGGCTGATCGAACTCAACACCAGCAAGACAACTGCAAAACTGTTCACCAGAAAGATGATCAAGAAGCACCCTCATATCAGCCTCAACGGGGAGACCATAAAATGGGAGAGCAGCAGCCACTACCTCGGTGTGACCCTGGACAGCAAACTCAACTGGGGAAGCCACATCGAGAATACTCAGCAGAAGGCATCAGGAAAGATGGCAGCGCTGTACTCACTCATGAAGACCAAGTCCCATGCCCCTCCGGACAAAGATCAACGTCTACAAGGCGATAATCAGACCTACCCTGACGTATGCCTCCCCAGCATGGATGACCTGCCATGAATGACACAGGAAGAGTCTTCAGATAGTCCAGAACAAAGCCCTGTGGATATTGTATGGCGCTCCAATCTTCACAAGGATAGCAGACCTTCACAGGGACCTGGACATCAGGATGTTGGACTAACATCTAGCAAAGCTGAGTAAGAACTTCTGCCAAGGACTGAATCAGAACCCAAACCCTCTGATCAGATGACTCGCTGCCACCACTGCAAACCCCTTGGACCGCTACCCGCGGCCCATCACAGTGAAGACCCTGTGAAACCAACCCTACTGTGACAAGTCCACACAGACCAAGAAGAATTCTAACCCACGACTATACACTCAACCTGAGAAGATGGAGGAATGAGGCTCAAGCCTCGGCATCCAAAAATCACTGCTGATGGATATCAGCAAGAAGAAGCGTGCGAACTGCAGAGAGGGGGACAGCCCACAGTGATGAGCCAGAGTGAGTGCAGCTGGGGGAGTGGCTGCTCCGTCCACGCTTTCCTGCATGGGAGGACTCTGAATGCCAAGGGCACTGCTGACTAGACCTTTTGTGACCAGGGCAGCACCCTTGGGGTTGGCACTGGCACCCCACTGACTGACTGTGTCTCGAGTTAAAGCAAACCATCTCAGGCAGATGAACCGATTTAAACAGCTGATCAGAGTCACAGCTGAGTGAAATAGACTAGATGCGAAGCAAAAGTTAACGGGTGGATACCTTGCTGCACTGGGTGTGTTTTTCTTTTATAGAGAACAAAAGAGGAATCCAATGAGGATAGCTGCGTCCCCTGCACACTTTCTGAAAGGCCAGAGACGGCCTAATGGAGATTAAGTATAAAATGTTTAAAACATTTTTAAGCTATTGTAATCACAGAGTCTCATATGAAGGCAATTTCAATAAAGAATCCAATAATAAATTTGTGTTTAAAAAAAAAAACAAGTTTTGCTTTTTGTTTGTATCTTGGTAGGCCCAACGTGTTTCGGGTTCTGTACACTCTTCCTCAGGGGCAGCATAGCATATTCAACAATTAAACTCTACAAAGAATAAAGATTACATATAACATTACATTAGTATTTGTTTAAAGCAACTTTTGTAGATCAATTTAACTTCAAATTGAGAAATCGTGATAGCCATTTTTGTAGCAAAACATCCTGTCACATATGTTTTCGTTAGTGACCCAATAGTTACTCATCATGAGAAGAGCGAATATTAATGTGGAGCGGTATTCCATTGCATGAACGTATGGGTTAAGGCTTTGCGGTTTCTATACATTTTTCTCACATTTGTGTGTATAAATGCCATGAAGTGGCTTAGTAAGTCCTGTCTATTTGCTTAGTGCGGGTTATACTTAAAACTGTATTACATTAGGTGGGAAGATTGAATATCCAAATTGAAGAAATGATACTCCAAGGACGATTTTTTAGTATTTTTTTTGTTTTTTTGTTTTAACATTACAGCAGCAAACCATAGTTGAATTCAGGAGTCAGCTTGTAGCACTGCATAGGGGCCTGCTGAAAACTTTCTGAAAAGTGGGCGGCAGGTGAGAGGCAGTCTGCAGGTCAAACGCTACCTGGAGAACTTGTGCGGCTGGGCTGCGTGTTCTGCTGTTGGTGACTCCGCCCCCCAAAGATTTCTCAAAGCGGCATTGCGCTGCGAAAGCGGCCGCAAAAGTGGGTGGCAAGTGAGAGGCAGTCTGCAGGTGAAACGCTACCAGAAGGACTTTTGGTCCTGTGCTGCGTGTTGTGCTGTTGGTGACTCCGCACCCCCAAGATTTCTCAAAAGCGGCGTTGTGCCGTTATAGCGCCCGCAAAAGTATGCATCAAGTGAGAGGCAGTCTGCAGTCAGCGGACGGAGACTGAGACTGAAACGCCTATAACTGAACACTGGGTGGCAGATGAGTCCTGTTCAATCGATTTATGGAACGAGAGCCACAAACCCATGAAATTGCTTCAAGAAAAACAAACATGAAGGGGGAAAAACAAATGTTATCCGCTAAGAAGCGGTACAAACCTGCATGCTGGGGTGGCGACAGTTCGTGAAGATTCGGATCAAGGAAAAATCACAAAGTTCTTCCCTCATTGCCAAACCAATAGAAAATATAGTGAAGCCGTTGCCTGGGGGAAACACTGTTATAGATTTGCTAACTCTGGCAACAGAGACGGCAGATGAAAGTGTATGTGAGATCTCTGCTGGTCCAGTGCTCACAGAAGTTTAGCATCAACTGAGTTTACCTCAGCCTATTATCAATGGTCAGCATTGAGAAAGAAATTGCGGGGCAAAATAACTCAACCGAAAGATGTAGTAAGTCTCTGGGTCCCTTTAACATTCAAGCCCCAAGTTTTTCTGAGTACTCAGGAGACGGTGAGTCCGAAGTGGAAATGGAGGACTCGGTGAGGAAGGATGGCTCCGACCTCCCATTTGAAGGCAATGACTCACCTGGCAATGAACGTCTAAAGAAAGTCTGTGTTCATTGGCGGCATTGAATGTTGTCCTGCAGTCTTTTATTCGGCTTTACCACACTGTGGTTTATGAAGTGAGAGCCAATTCAGTGGTTCTTGTGGAATTAAAGGCTCTAACAATGCTTCAACCAGCTAATTCCAACGGTTCACCCCAGATACTGGTTAAGAATCTGATTTAAAGGTTTTGACTGATATTTCTACTAGGAAAACGACCACACTTCCATTGTCAGCTGTTTCTACTGGAAACATTCCAACGACGCATTCAGTGGTCACTAAAAGTACCATGAAATCATGCTTGCATCAAAGATCGAAAAATGAGAGAAGCTGAAAAAAGGAGGAAACCAGATATTCCCTATGTTAAAACGGACAAGATCCCTCATGAGAGGACGGAAGGATATGGGACACATGTGGCTGCTCCTGTGCAAAGCGGTGATTTTGAAAACGAATTGAACGTGGACCGCAGCAAATACAAACCAAAATCCTTCTAAAAGTAAATAAGACCCAGAGGGGGTTTGTGGAAAATTCTGAGGCAGGGTCATAGTGGTCAAAATTCTCAATCATCTAAAAGGTCATCTGGTGGCGAAGGCCCAATGGGACAGTCTCCCGTTTTACAGAACGCTCAGGAGAGCATAACCCTTCGCAATAAGATCCTTAATAAAGATGTTAGTCCTATGTCTAAGAATGGGCACTCTTCAAACCAGCCCATTATTTTTGAATCTGTCTTTGGTGAGGAACAGCAGGAATTTCTGTTTAATAGATCTTGGATCCTGAGGCTGCTCTCCTCATCGCCAGAAATGTCATCATGCCTTGCACTTTCTGTCCAAGATAGTGGAAATTCTCATCTGTCTCCACCAAGAAGACTTCCTGTTTGAAAGGTTTGACAGCTATTATATGAGGAAGTCAGACTCAAAGTGGGGTACCGAACCAAGAAGAACATTTGACAGTAACCTGCCTCTTTGAAAATGACCACCGCAGGCACCTCTATCGAAATCAATCATCTTTCTGTTGGGAATGGATGTGCATGATTCCAGTGCTAGATTTCATGCTAAAAGTGAAGCTTGCAAAGAAAGGAGAAAGGAGTCGTCCGATGGGGGTCTACTAATGACCACTAGGACTAGTATAGGCTGCACCATTAAAAACTGGTACTGCAAATCAGAGGCTGTTTTGGTAACAGAGATAAATGACAAGAATAATGAAAAATTGATACACACTATGGTTATCAATATCTACTTTAATCCTGTTTCCACTGAACTAGACACTCTAGTTGTAGAAATGGAAAATATCCTGGTGAAATGGGAGAGGTTGCATATGAATAGCCCGATAATTGTAGAGGGGGGATTTTAATTGTCAATGTAATTGTGTTATGGCTATGTGTTTTGAGGAGATGGCAACCTCAATTCAGTTTGAAGATAGTACACACACATGGTAAAGTTTGGTTATCTGTGTTTGCTAGATGGGGCTTTATCCAGTCCAATTTGCTATTTGATGAGAAATGGATAAATACACCTACATGGCATAATCTAGGTAGAGCTTCCACAATAGACTGTTTGTTTGTGTGTAATGTGACTGCTCCAAACATTTGCAAATTCGAAATAGTGTATTCAAGTCGGAGTGACCATGAAATGTTGCAGCTATTACTCGATTTGGGCTATGTAAAGAGTGAAATGCAGGGTGGCCCAAATAATCTTATTGTAATGGTAAAGAACAACAGAGTCGGGCAAATAGGAAGTGGTAAAGGAGCAAACAGTACATTGGCAAAGTGGTAGAATTCTCTATCAGACAAGCAAAAGGAAGATGTCACCATCCCAAATAAGTTTACATTAGTGCTGTAAAAGCTGGGACCAGCAGAAAGTAAAACAAATAAACTCAAGGGGGTAGTGATACCTGGCCAACGAAACTCGTTTGATAATTCAATAAATGAAAAGAAGAAAACTTTTCAATTTCTTGTAAGAGGGAATCGGACTCTGCCGAGAGCAGAAGTGAAAAATAAAATAAAACACCTAAGGAAAGTCTTACGGAAGATGGCTGAAAATCCATAGATTGGAAGCATTTATCAGAGATAATCGGGGACTCTTTAATAAAATCATTAAAAAAGATACTCGTGAAATTTGGAGAACCCTAAGTGGAACGGAACAGAAGCAAGCGACTCTGCAAAGCTGCTTTGTGTCTGAGAAACAATGGGTAGATTACCTAACCACAAAACATAAAGCAGATATGGGTTATGAGGCACCAAGATAAACATCAAAAAGGGATGGAGGGGTCTTTCAAGTTTGATAGACTAGACATAGAGATCGTCATTGGACAGTTGAAAAATTCCAGAGCTAGTGGTCCGGATGGTGTCTCAAACTCTATCTGCAAAGGAAATCCGATTTTTTGGGCTTACCTATTATATAAGTTGTTCTCGCAGATTGTGGAGGGTTCTGTTTGTCCGGGTTCTTGGAAGAGTGCTTTGACTGTACCAATTTTTAAGAGAGGGGACAGAGCTAGGCCAGAAAATTATCAGGCCAGTGCTCTTATAGATTCCTCTGCAAAGATCTTTGCAAAGTTATTGCTTAGAGACCTAAATGCTTGGGCTGAGTCAAATAGAATCCTAAGCACACTGCTAACAGGCTTTCGGAAAGGGGTCAGGACTGTTACCAGTGTTTTAGCCCTAAGTACCTGTGTCTCTGACATAGGTGGCCAGTTTGGAAAGGGTGCGTTTTAGCCCCCACATTCTTTAATTTGTACCTGGCAGATCTCTGGGTGGAAAGTAATGACTGGGAAAGCTATTCCCCTAGATGGAGAGTTCGAAGAGTAAATATTTTGGCATACGCAGACGATCTGATGATAATACATTACAAGGCTAGTTTGCAGAGATCCTTGGAGGGAATGGAAAGATATTTCCCCAAAAATAATTTAATGATTAACCCAGCACAATCTTTCATATTGACCTTGACGAAAAAATGCAATTCCAAGTTCTTTATTTGGAAACTGAATTAAATGCCGGTTGCCAGGGTTGAAACAATTAGATACTTGGGTTTTCCAATATCCTCCAAATGTTCTTCTACTATTCAAAGGGAAAGAATGAAGGAAAAGGTCCTGCCGTGTATATCCCTGATTAAAGTTTGAGATGTAAACAGTGTATGTTTTCCTTAATACCTTTTAATGGAATTGTACAAGCTAAAGGTGACAGCAATGCTTCTATATGGGTGTGAAATGATATCATTAAAAAACCAAACGTTTTTGGATACACTCGAGGATAAGATCTGGAGGGCGGTGCTGGGTTTCCCTAAATCTACACCAATTAGTATTATTCGCCTTGAGTTGGGTACAGTATCATGTTGGGCATAATATATGAAGTGTAGCCTGTCACTCTTGTAGAGATTAAAATTGGCATAGCAACCAAGTTTGAGCTCGTATTTATGACTGCATAACAAATAGATTGAACTCGAATCCCTTTTTGAGGAAATGTTATCAACTTTGTACAATGTTTGAAGAACTGACAACAATTACATTAAATGACTTGAGTATGTAAAGAAGAACAAGACCTGGCAGTGGGATACGAGCACAGATGTGACGGACCTAGGAAGACTGAAGCTGTATAGGGACAAACAATTACTTTATATCCCTAAATCAACTCCAAGAATTTACATATATAAATTTCCATGACAAAAGTTTAGGGATTTATACTTTAAATTTCGGCTAAACGTACTACCATTGTTGGAAGTAATTGGACCCAAACTGGAATTACCGAGGAATATGTGTGGTGGTGGTGATGCAGAAATGGAATTTTTCATTTAGTGCTGGGCTGTACTGCATTTGGGGATGACCGGATCAGATTATTGGGCCCATTTGTTCACTCGACAGATCAAGTTTCAACATCATTGTTGTGGAACAGGTTAATGACCGCTTCAAATCAAGCTCTGATTTTAGTCTTGAGTAAGCTGTTAGAAATAATGTTTTTGAAACTGATTGTACAACAGGGGGAGGATGATTGTCGAAGGTTCTGGGACCAAGCCTAGGTAAAATTATTCCGTATTGTTTTATATTTTCAGTTTTAATAAATTGTTGTTATTACAAGGAATGTGTAATGAAATAGTGTACAATGTTTCATTGTAAACTGATAACACTATTTTCTTTATAAAAGATTTTTAAAAAGAAGCATAAATGGGCAGCAAGGGTGTGACTTTGTGAGAGGTCTTTTATCAGGGAATGCATTCTCTCAGCACCTGTTGTTGACAATGAGACACCACTAGTGTTGGCCGAGGTGCTAGAATTTATCAAGACCAGGAGGGCAGGGCATCACATCACTGCATTGTGAAATCCGTAGGCAAATGGGATGGTGAGTAAGAGGATGTCCAACATTGTGATCAATCCCTCACTGCAGGTAAATGCCTCAGGCCTGCAGGGTACACACGCCCATCTTAGGGAGTACTCCCTTCGAGGTAATAGAGGAGAAAGACAAAGGGCATGGTGATTCCCAATTGGATATTGAATAAAGTTAAAGGAGTAAAAGAAGCGAGTATAGGTGAGCCAAGAGTCAGACGCTAAGGTACAAGAACAGACTTGATGAAGGGAGTCAAGGATGGTGTATTTAAGGTTGACAATATAGTAGGAATCAAGTTGTCTTTTAATGTAACAAAGTGATTTTTTAAGTTGAGCAAGGCCATGAGAGCGACTGTCATTTTCTATTCTGCTGTCAAGATTAGTATGGAATTTTGAGTATCATTTGTTCAACATGGACCTAGGGTCGCAGGTATTGACGATGGAAGGGTTCCCCCTGGGGTGATTTTAGAGTTGATGTGAGTGAGGCAGAACAAGGTGGTGTTTGGAAGCTATGTTAAGGTATTGCAAGTGGCGTTGCTTTATTATAATTAGCATTTGCAATTGGTTAATGTTCCTTTTTTATTAATAGCATTTGCAAAAGTAGGTTGGAGTAGAGAGAATAGATATGCATGCTATTTTGAGTCTAGTCTCTCTCAGGGCAAACGATTTGTTGTAGCCACAGAAGTCTGGTATCCTACTAGTTATGTCAAAGGTAAACTCCAGACTGGATATGATGCTTCATATGATGGGTCCCTATGAATTGCTGGGTTCCAGTGATCTGAGGAAGGGTAGCTGATTCAAAGGTGAATCTGCTGGCGCATGAGTACATAAAAATGCTTTAAAGACATCATTGATGTTCATTATTCCTTGTCTTAACATTGAAGCTGGTAGGTTTCATGGCAGAAGTGTACATCTGTGTCATAAGTAACTAGGACAGGTGTTAGAGGGATGGTCTAGCGTAGTTATTTCTGAGAGCTATGTCTTGTTGGCTACTTTACATATCACTTATGCAGCTTGGCAGTGTGAATGGAGGCAGCATATTGTGCAGGTGGTTTGAATAGAATTGAACTGTCTTTGGTGTGAAGTTCCACCTTAAGGTTACTTATGCAAACGTAGGTGGTCTAGATTTTCTTTCTCACCTCTCTCACTTTGTTTATTTGGTTCGTGCATGCTGTTTTCAATACCCTTTGACTTCAGGTCTTAAACCAAACTGGGATTTCAGGCTAAGCTCTTACTGGCTAACTTGAACTCACACTTCACTGTAACCTAAGTATTCATACATCCTGCAAACCTAGTGAGTTTGGCCTTGGAGGACCGTATATGGAGATGCAGTCTTTGTTGAAGGTTTTGTGTCCTCGAGTCTTTGATTGGTCTTTTGAACCTTCTACAGTTTCACACAATTGAGGATGGTTAGAACCACTGGTCTGCTGGTGTGCAGGTGTAAGTTTCAAGTGGCCTCAAGACCGTGCAGTGCTGCTCCCGAGCCAACCCCTCCCAGCAGTTGTCCTTATGCAAAAACTCGGCAAAGATCCATCCTTGCATTCTGGTTTGAATGGTGATATATTTTATTTTTATCACGCTCATACACAAGTGTTTCAGAACGCAGAGAACACTGGCTGATCACGGATGATGGCGCGAGGGACATGCTTCTTTCCTCCATGATGACATTAAGCTACCACTTAAAATCCCAACAGACCACTTCCATGAAAGAAAACAACTGGACCACACATCCCTGATAGCACGGCTGAGTCAACCAATAAAATAAAGCTCATGTTTGTTTGTTTATTTATTTAGTATAGCGCGCAAAACCCAGAGGTAACAGGGCGCAACAGAGGTCAGGAAGATAGGATTACATAAAAACTTGGTTACAGAATAAGATAGGCATGAGAAAAAGAGCATTACATTTACAGTTACATTGTGTGGGATGTGCATATATACATATAATTGAGCGAAAGCTTACAAATTTACATAATTAGTGCTGTGTATGGGGGCAGTTCGGTTGCATTTACATATTTACATATTTAAGGCTGTGCATGGTAGTCAGGTTATAGCACTGGCATGATCAGATTAGATGGCAGGGTTAGTCGTGAGGATCATTGGCCCGCAGCCAAGTGAGGGTGTTTCGCCTGAAGCTATAGTAGGATTGGTCTGTCCTAATGTAGAGTGGGAGGGCGTTCCAGTGTTGGGCTGCCAAGACAGGGAAGCTGCTGCCGCCGGTTTTCTTTTGTCTGAAATTGGGTACCTGCAGGCAGTAGGAATTAATCGATCTGGTGGGGCGGGTGGACGTTTTTTTCTTTATTCTGGATGCGAGATAGGGGGGGGATGCGTTGTTTAAACATTTGTAGGTGAGTGATGCCGTTTTGAGGGAGATGCGGTCGTGGATTTTAAGCCATTTGTGTTCTCTCCTTTTGTTGGAGATGTGTTCCTTGGAGGGTAGGTTGAGGGCTGTTCTGAGAGCGTTGTTTTGTAGTGTCTGTAGTTTGTTGGTTATGCATTTGTTGGCTCCTAGGTACATGGCGTTGCAATAGTCCAGTCTGGATAGTATTAGGGCGTTGGCTATGATGATGCAGCTAGCTTGGGTGAGGAAGGCTCTACTTGCCCTAATTAGCTTGCATGTGTAGGCGGTGGAGGATGCTAGTGAGTTAACTTGTTTTTTTAGTGACATGGTTGCATCAAGGTGAAAGCCTAGTGTTTTCACTGTTTTGGCCACTGTGATGGTGTTGCCATCAATGTTGAAGGCCTTATAGTTGGAACTGAGTTTTTTGAGATTGGTATTGGATCCGAGGAGCAGGATTTCGGTTTTCTCATCATTTAGACATAGACCGTGTGTGGCCATCCATGCCTGAATGATGAGATATATTTTGTTTACCAAGGCCGTATCTGAAGCGTAGTTGCCTGAAAGGGGTATGAGGATCTGGGTGTCATCTGCATAATTGGTATATGAGACACCCAGTCTGTCCAACTTGTCAAATAGGGGCTTGGTAAAGATGTTGTAGAGGGTGGGAGAGACGCAGGAGCCTTGGGGCACCCCACAGGTTATTTTAATGGGGTCTGCTGAGGCTAGGGTGGAGAAGACCCTCATAGTTCGGTTGTCCAAGAATGATTGGATCCAGGCTATGGCCTCTTTCGAGAAGTGGGCTGCTGAGGCCAGGTGTTCGCACAGGACTGCGTGATCTACCAGGTCAAATGCTGCCGACAGATCGAGGAGTAGTAACATGGCAGTGTTCCCTTTGTCGTTAATCTCATTGATCTGGGTTTTAAGATCGATTAAGGCTGTTTCCGTGCCGTGCTTCGGTCTGAAGCCTGATTGGTGGGTGCCTAGTAGTTTGTGAGTTTCAAGATATTGCTGAATCTGCAGGTATGCTACTCTATCTATTATCTTTAACAGGAATGGCACCGTGGTGATGGGCCTGTAATTGGTGGGAATAGCGGGGTCTAGGGTTTGCTTCTTGAGGAGAGGCAGGACCCAAGATTCTTTGAGGTTACTTGGTATGGTGTTGGAGGAGAAGGATGCGTTGATCAGCTTGGTTATAAAGGGGGCTAGATCCCTAGCAGCATCCTTGATTATCTGGGGAGGGCAGTTGTCGCCTTTGCAGTTAGATGGTTTAAGTGAGGCTATAACTTTTTCTGTTTCTGGGATAGATATTTTGGTAAATCTGAAGAGATTCTGGCCTGGAGGGTTGGCTGTTTTGTCGTGGTTGCTGGGAGATGCTTCATTGGTGGTGAGAGAGTCTTTTTTCAGAGCGATTTTGGTTTGGAGAGTTTTGATTTTATTAGTTAGGGCGTTTTGGACGCTGGTGCACCATACTTTATCTTTAATTATATTGTCTGGTGGGGGTATAGGGGATTCTAGTTCCCTTAGTATAGCAAATAGTTCTCTGGTGTTGGAGCTCGATTTTTCGATTCTTTCATTGAATAGTTTCTTTTTGGTGAGTAGAATTTCTTTTTTGTAGTTGTTTGCATAAAGTTTGAGTTGTGATTTGTTCTCTTCTGTAGGGGAGTTGCGCCATTGGCTTTCAAGTTTTCTTTTGTGCAGTCTAAGTTCTTTCAGATGTGGGGTGAACCAGGTGTTCAGGTGGGCTTGCTGTTTGCTTTTTTGCAGTTTTAGAGGGGCAATGATGTCTAGTCCTTTTTTTATGGTATTGTTATAGTTTTCTACTAGGCGTTCTGGTTTTAGATTATCGGGGAGAGCATTGAGGGTTGGCAGTAGTAGTGGTAGGAGGTTGTCAGGGGTTATGTTTTTTTTTTTGCTCTAGTGGGTAGTGGTGGTGCCATGATTTTTCTTTTGTTGACTTCTTTATTGAGAGATAAGGTGAAGTCAATGAGGTGATGGTCTGTCCAGTGCTGGGGAGTGGTTTTGGTAATGACGGTGTCGCAGTTTAGAGTGGCGATCCAGTCCAAGGTCCTACCTTTATTATGGGTGGGGGTGAGCACTCTTTGGATTAGGCCGTGTTCATCTAGCATGTTGGCTATAGCTTGTGCTGATTTGTCGTCAGGGTCGTTTAGTCCTAGATTCAAGTCGCCTAGCAATAATATTTGGGTGGTGTCTTTTATGTTGTTGGCTAGGAGGCTGGATAGGTCTGCTTCGAATGAGCCAATGGGGCCGGGTGGCCTATATATTAGAAGGATGGTTAAGGTGCGACAGTTGGAGATGGGTAGTTTGGCTACTAGGAGTTCGCAGGATTTGAGAGGTGCTTGAGGCAGTGGTCTTAGCTCGAGGTTTGTTTTAGCTATGATGGCTAGGCCGCCTCCTCTGTTGTTGGGCCTGTCCATTCTGATTATTTGGTAATTTTCTGGAATGGCTATTGAGAGTGCTGGGCCTGCTGCTTCGTGCAGCCATGATTCAGTGATAGCTAGGAGGTCGAGGTTGTTTGAGGATAAGGTGTCTGCTATTTCTGTGGCGTGGGCCATTATCGATCTGGCGTTGATCAAAGCTCCGGATATAGTGGTAGTGTTGGGTGTATCCTGGATTGTTATAGGGATGAGTTTGGGTTGGGTGGAGTTGTAGCAGGGTGTGATGTGGCTCGGGTGGATTTTGGTGTGTTGCAGGGTGGGTCTCTTGTTGTGGTAGATGGGCTCGTAGAGACGGGGTAGTCTGGCTCGTAGTCTAGTGTTTCTTTCTAGGGTTGGACAGGGTGCATTTTCTGCAGGGTACATGGTTATGGTGGCAATGAAGATGGTAAGGTGTAATATATGTATGAGGAGATACAGTAGGGTGGCTGTTTGGCTCTTGCTGAGGTACATTGTACGGTTTGGCATGTGTAAATAGACAGGGGGTTTACCTGAGTTCGCAACTCAGGCTAAGAAAGGCATGTGCAAATAGATGCAAGTAGGCAAGGGGTTCACCTAAGAACAGTAATCACATTTGGGCTAAAGGTGGCATGTGCAAGTAGATGCAAGTAGGCAAGGGGTTCACCTAAGAACAGTAATCACATTTAGGCTAAAAATGGCATGTGCAAGTAGATGCAAGTAGGCAAGGGGTTCACCTAAGAACAGTAATCACATTTAGGCTAAAAATGG
The DNA here is from genome assembly GCF_040938575.1 of Ambystoma mexicanum. Lineage (NCBI taxonomy): Eukaryota > Metazoa > Chordata > Amphibia > Caudata > Ambystomatidae > Ambystoma > Ambystoma mexicanum. Next base: position 1,049,991,996 of record NC_090935.1, read on the forward strand.
CATGTGCAAGTAGATGCAAGTAGGCAAGGGGTTCACCTAAGAACAGTAATCACATTTAGGCTAAAAATGGCATGTGCAAGTAGATGCAAGTAGGCAAGGGGTTCACCTAAGAACACTAATCACATTTAGGCTAAAAATGGCATGTGCAAGTAGATGCAAGTAGGCAAGGGGTTCACCTAAGAACAGTAATCACATTTAGGCTAAAAATGGCATGTGCAAGTAGATGCAAGTAGGCAAGGGGTTCACCTAAGAACAGTAATCACATTTAGGCTAAAAATGGCATGTGCAAGTAGATGCAAGTAGGCAAGGGGTTCACCTAAATTCGGTAATCACATTTGGGCTAGAAATGGCTACAGACATATAGATAACTCTGCAAGTTGGACCAGTTAGTAGAAAAAGACTACCACATGGTCGGGGGGCGCATGATACCAAGAAGGATCTGTGGTGTTGAGGGCATTGCTGTGTATGAGCAAAACATGTATTCGTGTCTACTGTACTTGCTTCTTGAGTACTATAGAATGATAGCTGTTCAGTAAGTGAGAGAGCTCCAATCACACATTAAGAAATGCGTACAATTTGTTTAACGTTAGAAAATCTCAGAATTTGCGCAGCTGGTGATTGTTACCGCTTTTGTTGTTAGAAAATCAACAATTACAAATGTAGGTATATCGCTTCAGTTATTTCTTAAGAGAACTTAGCCGTCTTATGTAGTTAAGCATTACTCACCAAAACAGTTCAGTTAAGCTGATTGGCCATGTACAGCACCATGATACCTATGTACCATACATGTTTAGAATCAGTATAATGCGGCTGAGGGCGTCTCCAACTTCTGATAGTGAGAGATCCTGGAGTTGAAAGGGCAGAGATCCTGGCCCCTGGCTCCGAACAGGCACCCAACAGGCCTTAGAGTGGCCTTGGAGCTGGCCGCCGGCGTGATCCGCCTGCCGGCGGTTACCGCTGATGTAAATGAGGCTCAGCCTCGGTTTCAGTCCGCGCTGCGCCCGGCATGGGCGAGTCGGGCGCCGTGTGGGGACAGGGTCAGGCAGGCCCTGTCCTGTTCCCCGCTTGTCGCGTGGTTCCTCTGCTGGGCTGGGGGTGCTGGGGGGGCTCCTGCCCTCGCCCCACGATGAGGAAGAGTGGAGTGAGGGGGTTAGCAGGCACCCAACAGGCCTTAGAGTGGCCTTGGAGCTGGCCGCCGGCGTGATCCGCCTGCCGGCGGTTACCGCTGATGTAAATGAGGCTCATATATCCAGTTGGGTCGGAATATGCTACAGGCCATACGGGAACACATACAGGAACACATAGAAATGGTACACCTGTGATGTAGGTTACAAATGAATCCCCTTCTGATGAACTTTTCTTTCTTTTTTTTGGCACTTAAAATATTTGGCTCAAGTCCGTGCATTGCAATAAGTTGCTATTGTGGCTGTTACATGGCATTGTTATTTCTTGGCCCTTCAGTTAACCACAGCGCGCTGGCGTTTCCCTCTCTTGGCACCATTCTTTCTCTATCCCCACACTCGGGCTCCCAAGTGCCTGTTTAGCTCCTGCGGCACCCACTCTGAAAACTTCTCTCAGTGCCTAGGTTTGCATGATAGGCCTTCATATGGCTCCAGCTGTTATTCGAGTCTGCAGTACGTCATCACCACTATAATCTCCTTTCTGCATCCTTGCCTTCATGACCCATTTTGCGGTCTTAGATTTCTTTTTTACTCCGTCAAGGCTTTTGCCATTCTGATTGTGGCTGTCTGCTGACAGTGCATTTTGTGATTGTCTGTAGTTTATGCTGCGTTTAATCTCCCTGTATGTATGTATGCCTGCCTTTCTTTCCACGCCATGACCTTTTATCAATGTTTGTGGAACAAGCTCTAATCACTCCTCCGTGCTTTGTCTTTTTCTGTTGCTCTGGCTGCCTTTATCTGCCTGCCTTCTTTACTTAATATAGATTCTGTAATCCGCCTTTTCTCCTTCTTTCTAATGAGTTGTGGCATTCCCTCCCCCTGGCAAACAGCTCCTCTTTGCTCTATTGAAACGTTTTGCTGCTTTTCCCCCCACCGCTCCAATCATCCCATTGACTTTCTTGTTTATAGCCTAGGTGACCTGTCTGCAGTCTTCCCTCACCCGAGTCGCCTCTGCAAATCCATACTCCACAAGGCTGAGGCGTGGCCAGGATTGTTTAGCAAGTGAGGCCTGATGCTCATGTAGTTGGATCCACCCAAGGGGAGACAATAGAGGGAAGGGGGTTGTTCTTCCAGGAGATTTTTAGGAACAGTTGTGCTTTTTAATTGCAATTTATAGCTAGAATAATGGATCAAATGTGCTATAAATTCTATTTCTCCAGCATGGGGTCTGGCATGGATTCACATGCTCATGAATATTCCCCGTCGTCAGGCTGGGAATCCTCGGTAAAGAAAAAATCAGTATCAGTTTTGTTTCTGATCTGTCTTTATCAGTAGTAACCAATCACTGGTCTCTGGGTCATACTGCCCCCAGCCAATGACTGCCCTCTCCCTGAGCCCCGCCCCTGGCAGCCATCTTCAGATTTTTACCGCACGTTAAAGTGTTGGGAGTCCTCATGCTATAGCTCTCGAGATTTTACTGCGTTTTGTGCTTTTTTGTGCTCGAGCTCCACCGTTTCTACTTCCGATCAACGGGGACCCGTTTCGGATTAATCTACGCCCCTCAAGGGTGCGCTTCTTGGAGGATTCCAGAAGTTTCTGAGGCCTACCTCACGGACGAGAAGAACATGGCCCAGGAGAAGGAAAGCTAGACTCCTGGCAAACTGTTCAGGATCTGCCCTGGATGCAACCTACAAAATGTGTTCAAGGAGGACGAGCATTCGAAATGCCTTTACTGCCTCCACGAGGACAAAACGCACGTGGAGAAGGACTGTGCGTTTTGCATGAACATGTCGGATCGGACTATGAGGGATAGTCGGACCCGTCTCTCCAACTGGCTGGAAGGCAAGAGCCCAGCAGGTGAGAAGAAGAAGTCGTCAAAGCGGTCTTCTAAGTCCTGTGAGGGCGCCCGGGCGACCGGGGGCCCAACAGAAGGCAAAGCACCGCGAGTCCGCGGGCACTGGGAGCACCGAACGATCGGGCACCTCGGCTGCCAGGCAGGGCGCACCTTCACCGATGCCATCAACTGCGAGCCAACGCTCTGGCTTGGGGAAGAGAAAATCCGAGAACCCGGCTAAGCTTCTGGAGAGGACCCAGTCGATCTCAAAGGATCAGGCCGAAGGGGAGCGAGGCGGTGACCCTCCCCCTAAGGTGAAGGCCTCAAGCGCGCCCAAGGTGGTGAAGGCCTTGATCCCGGCCAAGGCCTCGATTGAGGGAGTCGCTGCGGCACTGGCAAAGCCTGTGGAGGCTATCCCAGTGGAGGCGACCTCGGGGCCCAGAGTTTCCCTGCCTCTGCGGAGGGAATCCTCTTTTAAGCCTGTCGAGAAGACCCCCGTGAAAACCCTAGTGGAAAAAGAGGGGGGAGGGGGTGGTAGCCGTGACGGACATGGACACAACCTCCGAGGAGGAACTGGCTGAGAATTTGGAAGAGGCCCGGTCCCACGGGAGGGATCCCGATAAGGGGGACAACGAGAGCGAGGGTGGCGATGACGAGGTTCCCGTGGAGGAGGAACAACCGTCGCTCCTGGCACGCCCGTCACAACCCGAGCCACAAGACTCGGTGGCCATTTTGACGGCAATCCAAGCCTTCTGCACGGAGATAAGGACGAGACTGCCCCTACCCCCTGACGGACGACCCAGCTGAACCGGGTCCGTCGGGAAGCCCTCCAAACAAGAGGAGGAGAATTCATCCGGCTCCCTTCAGCCCTCACGACCTTCTCGCCTTTGTCGCCCTAACCGGTCCAGAGGGATGACACGGGAACAGACACGGCCACGACAGGGATGGATGACGACGGCGGGACTGACCTCCCGTCTCCGATTCCTCGGGCGTCTCCTTCCGATGAAATTGGCTCCTTCCATGCCATGATTGCCAGGGCATCCAAGCTTTTTCAGCTCTGCCCCGAAGAAAAGGAAGGCTTCCTCTACCAACGGCGCGAGGACAAGAGAAAGACGGTCCTCGCGGTGCCGTTGCTGGATGACATCTGGGACGAGGGTCTTGCCCTCCTAAAGAACCCGTCCACGACGCCTGCCAAGAAGGACCGGTACGAGAAGTAGTACCGGGTCCCCTACTGCGCCCCTTTGTGCCTTAGGGCACAACCGACCCCGGATTCGGTCGTCTCGGCAGCGGCCAAGAAGAATGCAGGGGGGGGCTTCGACTTCAACTTCCCCACCGGACGGCAAGGGAAAGAAACTAGATAACATGGGACGACGAGTCATCTCGGCAGCGACAACGATTAAGGCGGCCAACGCCCTAGCGATTGTGGCCCTCTACGACAGGGAGTTGTGGTACAAGATCGCCCCCTTGTTGGACTTCCTCCGTGACGACAAAAGGGCAGAGGCCCTGGTGATCCTACAGGAGGGTGAGGTGGCGTCGGGCCACGCTATAACTGTGGCCACGGACATTGCCGATACCGGTTTCCGCCAGTTGGGCAACGGTATTTGCCTTCGACGGCGGGGGTGGCTCAAGGCGACGGATTTCCGCCAAGACGTGCAAGCCAAGGTTTTGGACATGCCCTTCGACTGGAACAATCTGTTCGGAAAAACAGTGGATGAGTCACTGCAGGCCATCAAGACCGACACAGAGACGGCTCGAGCCTTGGGAGTTCTGCAGCAACGGCGGCCGCCCTTTCGGAACTCCGGAGGCAAGCAAGGTGCCTCCAAAGGGTTTGGCGGCGGCTCCTCGACCTACCGTCGGGCGGCCCGCTCCTCGTCGCAAGAAGCCTACAGGGGACGTGGCAAGTCAGGTGGATCTCGCCGTCGTCGCCAGGGAGGCCAAGGCGGCAAGGCTGCTTCCAAGTAAGACTGAACCGGCCGTTGCGTCGTGCCTCCACCGAAGCACCCCGGTGGGAGGTCGGCTGACGAAGTTCGTCAGCGTGTGGGAGTCCATCTCGACCGATCGTTAGGTGCTGGATGCCCTGGCCCACGGGCACACTCTGGAATGTCTAAAGAAGTGCCTCCGAATTCCTCCCGTGGCCAGGAAGGAAAACCATGTCCCTCAACTGCTGTTAGAGGTAAGGGCGATGCTCAAGAAAGGAGCCATCAAGCTCGTCCCAAAGAGGCTCCAGGGCTCCGGAGTGTACTCCAGATACTTCCTCGTCAGAAAGAAGACAGGAGGTTGGCGTCCCATCCTGGACTTGCGTCGGCTAAACAAATACATCAAGGCACAGAAGTTCCGGATGGTCACCCTCCAGCACGTGCTGGGCCAGCTGGTGGAAGGCAACTTCCTATCGTCGTAGGATTTGGAGGATGCGTACTTTCACATCCCCATCCTAAAAGGACACCGAAAGTTACTCAGGTTTGTAGTCCAAGGGCGGCACTACCAGTTCAAGGCCCTCCCATTCGGATTGAAGTCGCTGCCCAGGGTGTTCACCAAGTGCCTAGCACCAGTGGCGGCGCGGCTGCACCTGCAGGGGATCCACATCTACCCATACCTGGACGACTGGCTCATCCGAGCAGTGACAAGGGAACTCGCCGTCGAACACACAGCAAAGACCATCCGGCTGCTCACAGACCTGGGATTCTCCATCATCTTCCCCAAATCCCACCTGGTTCCGTCGCAGGTCGTGCTGTTTCTGATAGCCAAGCTCGACACAGTAGCGCAGTTGGCCTCACCGTCGGAGGAAAGAACGCAGGCCATCCTGGGCTAGGTACAGCGTCTGCTGGCCACGGACGTGGCCAGAGTGAGGTCCATCAAGTCCCTTCTCAGGGTGATGTCCTCTTGCATCTATCTGGTGCACCTGTGCAGGCTTCGGATGCGTCCTCTGCAGGAGTTCCTCGATGCCCGTTGGATGCAAGCGACGGGCAGCTTCGAGGACAAGATCTCGCTCAACGAAGTATTCCGCCAAGCAATTCGATGGTGGGGCATCCGCGCACATCCCGCAGCGGGCACGGACTTTCAGACCCCAGCATACCGGTTGACGGTGATGACGGATGCCTCCCTGGAGGGGTGGGGAGCGCACACCGGAGATCTTCACGCGAGAGGCCTGTGGCTCCAGGAGGAGAGGCTGCTCCAGATCAACATACTGGAGCTCCGAGCAGTGTTCTGGGCCCTCAAGTCATTCCTCCCGTCCCTCGAGGGCAAGGTGGCGAGGATCTTCACTGACAACACCACCATGATGTTCTACATCCGGAAGCAGGGAGGAACCCGATCCCCAGCCCTGTCCAAGAAAGCCCTGGATCTGTGGCACTGGGCCGTTGCCCAGGGGATGCTTCTGGTACCTTTTCATCTAGCAGGGATACAAAACACCATCACCGACTCACTCAGCAGGGAGCTGCGCTCGTGCCATAAGTGGGAACTACGCCAGGATCAAGTGGATCAACTCTTTTGGCGATGGGGCAAACCCCAAATCGACCTGTTTGCGACGGCGATGAACTCCAAGTGCCAGAGGTTCGCCAGCAGGTTCCCCCAGCCAAGGTGCATGGGCGATGCTTTCTCGTTCCCCTGGGACGGCCTGTTCCTGTATGCATTCCCTCCGTTGCCGTTGCTGCTCAGGCTCATCAACCAACTCAAGAGGTCCCGGTGCAGGATGATCCTCGTCGCACCGAGGTGGCCGAGACAGATATGGTTCCCGGACTTTCTCTCCAGAGAAGGAGGTGCCATTCTTCATCACGACCCTGAGTCGCTGAACTTGCAGGCCTGGCTCCAGCAGCACTAGAGTTTGGAGGGTACGATATCCCGGCTGACTGCAGAGAGGTTCTTGCAAAGGCCAGGGCGTCCTCAACTCTCAAGTGCTACGGACACATGTGGAAGAGGTTCTCGGTCTGGTGCCGTGCACAGAAGATTAACCCTCTACGGGATTACAGCCCCTCAAGTGCTACCATACTTACTGTCGCTGGCCAAAGCTGGGCTAGCTCATGCTTCCATCAAGATACATCTGGCAGAGATTTCCCGATACACCAGAATAGGGGTGTCCCGGTATTAGTTTCATGGAGGTACGATAACCGCCTTGCCAAATGACGATATATCGTGGTTATCGCGGTATAGCAGGTGGAGTTAACCAATCTTAACAAATATTTTCTAAAAGGTCATACATTGTCAGATTTATCATCACAAACAAAACCAGGTACCCAGGGCCAGAAGTGGGCTTTTCAACATACTTTCCACTGAAATGACATCTCTTGCTTCCACCAAACACAAACACACGTGTGGAGAGGAGGAGGGGGGGGGGGTGTTAGGCAGAATCTTGTGCAGTGCCCTTAGGGACCACTACACACAATTAAGACCACAGGTGGCAATACAAGTTTTACCTTTGGTACAAGCCTGTACTACTATGTCAAAGTGGTAGCAGTAGCAGAGCAGCCAGGCTTACCTCAAGAGTATATGAGCAGTAGCAGAGATTACACAAAGGGACCACAATTACTGTGACTCAAGCAAACACTGACTCAAGGTTTCAGGAAAAAAAATATAAGTACATTTATTTTTAAACAATTCGTTATAAACACAACACTTCTATTAATTCAAAATCACACGTAAAATACACTACAACCAACCAATTCACTTTGGTACATTCTAACTCCAGGTAAGTACCCTATGTTTTAATGGACCGGTGTTGTGAAACAAAAGACGTTACCGGGAATACACTTGCGATCTCTTTTTGACAGTAATGACAGTTCGGTCTTACTAAAGAAACTCGTATCCACGGCAAGAAATGTTACCGGGACAAAAACACACTTAGCACCTGAGTTAACCAGAGAGAGTTGGGGCAGAAATCATAGGCAATACTTTTGTCAAGGCAGACAGAATCAGAGAACACTCGTAGACAGAAATTCGAGAGTCAATAGCCCGGTACCAGTGTCAAGTTGAACCGGGTTCCTGTTGTCGAGGATCACACAGTCGGATAGTTCGAGATTCAACGTTGCCAGGAGTACTTAGATATTGTCAACAGAGGAAGCAAAAGTTATAAGAAGGAGGGAAAACAAGGGCAAGCCTTGGAGATGAAGAAAAGGGGTTCACCCTACTTCTTCAAGCAGAACACAGTACCTTATTCAATGAAGAAGCTGGTGCCACGGCAGTTGTTCCTGGTAGTTTCCTGCAGACCCATGGTTCCTGTAGCTTCGGTGTGAAGGAGGACGTCTGGAGGGGTCTGCACCACACAGGGATGAGGGCGGCAGCAGCGACGGTGAGTAAAAGGTGCTCTCCTTAAAAACAGGAGAGGCTTTTCAGATGGCTATCTGGACCACTACAGGAGTGTGCAGCGATTTCAACCAAGAAGAGGATCCTCTGGCTGTGGAAGATGAGCTGGTTATCCCCACCAGGCTCAAGGGAAGAAGACCCCGGACTGGACCTTCTCTGGTCGTCGAAGGGTAGATAGCTCAGGACTGCAGCAGGGCTTCACCGAGACGGGGTAGTTGCAGCAGCCGTCTTCTCCGCTTCTCTTCGGTTCCTTGTAGTTCCAGTGGCGACTCTGACTTCTGGCCCAAGAGACCTGCCTTTTTTTGCGAAAATCCCCCATTCACACAGCCTGGCTGTCAATCACGCAGCAGGGGGGTTGTCCAGCCCGGACAACCACCTCAGCCAATCATGGCAAAGTGCGACTTGGGTTTCCTAGGATACCCTGTGCAGGGGGTGACTACACCCCTCCCTCACATTCCCCCCACCTAGACACCCAGGCGCCTAGAGGAGGGCTTCTTGGCAGAAGTCTGCCAAAAGACAGTGAACAAAGGAAGCAAACCTGGTTTGCCGTGCAAAGTAAAACACAAGAAGGACTTTAACAAAAAGAAATGGTGACTAAACTTGACCGGAGCCAAAAGAAAAAGTATTTGGTCCAGTGGGTTTAAGTTCGAGGCTAATATAATAGCCTAAAACAATACCACGTTTATATAATATAATCGCGGTAGGGTTAGGGTAGATACCACTGCCACCAGCCAAGTCTAAATGTTAAAAGAGCGAAACAATGCTCTAGGAGGTACAGATAAAAAGGGATACAGAGTAACCCTTTCCAGTACTCCATGTAAGATGGGATGAACTGGATCTGTGGTAAAATGACTAAGTAAAGTTAATGGCAACTTTACCCTTTTCTGGAGGACAGTAGTCAGCCTCAGAAATGGAGTCGGTGGAAGTCTAAAAGACAACCCTGTGTCACTGCACTGAAGATGCTGTGTAACACAAAAAAGAAGGAGGGTACTGAAGTGGTGTACACAATCACAAAAACAGATGAAATACACATGGCAAAACATGGGTAAGAGTGGGGGAAAAGCTCACACTCTTACCAAGTGAAAGAAAATTAACTCCAAAAGTCCAGCAAAGCTGCTGGGGGCTCACTAGGTGAGGGAAATTAGCCATAAATTGAGAATTCTCCCTAACAGGGGGGCCTGCTGCGACTGGCAAAGCAAACTGAATAGCTTTTCTTAAGTGGTCATTTAGGCTTTTAGCTCCCCACTGGCTACTGCTGAAGATGAACATGTTGCCATCTTTATAACCTGCATGCCACAGATCAATGGGGTTTGATGGTAGTACATGCTTGTGTGCATACACACGCAGGCTCTCTTTACATTACAGCCTTTAGTTTACTTGCGAGCCAAAAGGTGTTCAGTAATCACAGACATCTTACCCTTTGGTATGGCAGCACAGAATAACCACAGAGATGAGTGAATTTTGCAGTGTGACTTATTATATGTAAATTCAATGATAGATCCAGGGAAATCCCCCATTGTCATATGTTTAGCAAACAGTATCCATTATAAATATATAAACCCCAAAGCTGCCAACCCAAAGTAAACCCTTTTTCCTTCTTGGCACTGTATTTATTCTTCCTATTGCTAACATACTGATTTTGTGTCTGGTCAGACACGTGTGGTTTATGGAATGGCATTAAAAACTGCTCCAAATGAAACTACTTGGAAGATGGCACATCCAACAGTGCAAGACCAAGACTGCGCAGCAATTGCTTACTGCAGCTTTTCCAAATCAGATAGAAAAGCACAGTTAACGGTATAAACTGTATACCGGTATAAACAATGTGACGGTTATTATTGTTCAATTAAGTGGTTCACGGTATCTTTAACAGTATACCGTTATACCGTTACATCCCTACACCAGAACTGCAGGATGGTCGTCCTGTGGTCTCATCGCCTGGTGAAGGAGTTTATGAAAGGACTGTTCCGATCGTTCCCGCCGGTGAAGGCTCCAGCCCCGGTGTGGGATCTCAACGTGGTGATGACCAGGCTCATGGGCCCGCCATTGGAGCCCTTGCATTCGGCTGTCGTGGAAAACAGTATTCCTTGTGGCCATCACCTCTGCACGACGCGTGGGAGCGACAGGCCCTTTCCTGCAAGCCCCCATACTTGACTTTCCACGAGACGAGGGTGGTGCTGAGGACGCACCCCTCCTTCATGCCCAAGGTGCCGTCGGACTTCCATCTCAACGAGTCCTTGGTGTTACCAGTCTTTTTCCCGTCGCCTTCGTCGCCGGCCGAGAGGACTTTGCACTCGCTGGATGTAGCTAGAGCGCTGAAGTTCTACGTGGACCGAACAAAGAGTTTTCGGAAGACATCACAGCTGTTTGTGAACTTTGGACCTGTGAACCAAGGGAAGGCTCTCTCGAAGGCTTCCATTTCCAGATGGCCCTCCGGCTGCATCATGCACTGTCATCGGTTGGCAAACCGACTGTTGCCCGGCCGTCCGAGAGCCCATTCGACCAGAGCGATCGCTGCTACCACGGCGTTCTTGTCTGGTGTGCCCCTGCTGGACATCTGCAGGGCTGCTACGTGTAGATCGACGCACACCTTCACGAGATTCTACTGCGTCGACCGGGATTCCAGGGCAGAGTCCAGAGTCGGCCAGGCAGTGCTGCGCAACCTGAGGTAAGAGATGCTTAATGTTGAGTTTTATGCAATGCTTAATGTTGAGCCTTGCCACCTCCCCTGGTTGTGCATGTGTGTACTGCTATGTATTCTTATATTCATGAGCATGTGAATCCATGCCAGACCCCATGCTGGAGAAGGAACAAGTTACTAACTGTTGTTCTCCAGCATGGGTCTGGCATGGATTCACATTCGAACCCTCCCTCCTTCCCCTCTGCGGCTCTTCACTTGGTCATACTGCCACTTTACGTGCTACCAAATCTGAGGATGGCTACCAAATCTGAGGATGGCTGCCAGGGGCGGGGCTTTGGGAGAGGGAGTCATTGGCTGGGCGCAGTATGACCCAGAGACCAGTGATTGGTTACTACTAAGAGACAGATCAGAAACAAAACTGATACTGATTTTTTTTCTTTACCGAGGATTCCCAGCCTGACGACGGGGAATATTCATGAGCATGTGAATCCATGCCAGACCCATGCTGGAGAACAACAGTTACAGGTAAGTAACTTGTTCCATATCTAGTAAGAGGAGCGACCAAATATTAAGCTACACAAACCTATTGCTATAAAACGTGTATATATATATATATAGTTTACAAATAATGAGATATAAGTGTTTTGTAACTAGAGATTTTCCTCTGTAAATGTCCCCGAGTTGTTTAGGGAGGAACCCGATCCCCAGCCCTGTCCAAGAAAGCCCTGGATCTGTGGCACTGGGCCGTTGCCCAGGGGATGCTTCTGGTACCTTTTCATCTAGCAGGGATACAAAACACCATCACCGACTCACTCAGCAGGGAGCTGCGCTCGTGCCATAAGTGGGAACTACGCCAGGATCAAGTGGATCAACTCTTTTGGCGATGGGGCAAACCCCAAATCGACCTGTTTGCGACGGCGATGAACTCCAAGTGCCAGAGGTTCGCCAGCAGGTTCCCCCAGCCAAGGTGCATGGGCGATGCTTTCTCGTTCCCCTGGGACGGCCTGTTCCTGTATGCATTCCCTCCGTTGCCGTTGCTGCTCAGGCTCATCAACCAACTCAAGAGGTCCCGGTGCAGGATGATCCTCGTCGCACCGAGGTGGCCGAGACAGATATGGTTCCCGGACTTTCTCTCCAGAGAAGGAGGTGCCATTCTTCATCACGACCCTGAGTCGCTGAACTTGCAGGCCTGGCTCCAGCAGCACTAGAGTTTGGAGGGTACGATATCCCGGCTGACTGCAGAGAGGTTCTTGCAAAGGCCAGGGCGTCCTCAACTCTCAAGTGCTACGGACACATGTGGAAGAGGTTCTCGGTCTGGTGCCGTGCACAGAAGATTAACCCTCTACGGGATTACAGCCCCTCAAGTGCTACCATACTTACTGTCGCTGGCCAAAGCTGGGCTAGCTCATGCTTCCATCAAGATACATCTGGCAGAGATTTCCCGATACACCAGAATAGGGGTGTCCCGGTATTAGTTTCATGGAGGTACGATAACCGCCTTGCCAAATGACGATATATCGTGGTTATCGCGGTATAGCAGGTGGAGTTAACCAATCTTAACAAATATTTTCTAAAAGGTCATACATTGTCAGATTTATCATCACAAACAAAACCAGGTACCCAGGGCCAGAAGTGGGCTTTTCAACATACTTTCCACTGAAATGACATCTCTTGCTTCCACCAAACACAAACACACGTGTGGAGAGGAGGAGGGGGGGGGATGTTAGGCAGAATCTTGTGCAGTGCCCTTAGGGACCACTACACACAATTAAGACCACAGGTGGCAATACAAGTTTTACCTTTGGTACAAGCCTGTACTACTATGTCAAAGTGGTAGCAGTAGCAGAGCAGCCAGGCTTACCTCAAGAGTATATGAGCAGTAGCAGAGATTACACAAAGGGACCACAATTACTGTGACTCAAGCAAACACTGACTCAAGGTTTCAGGAAAAAAAATATAAGTACATTTATTTTTAAACAATTCGTTATAAACACAACACTTCTATTAATTCAAAATCACACGTAAAATACACTACAACCAACCAATTCACTTTGGTACATTCTAACTCCAGGTAAGTACCCTATGTTTTAATGGACCGGTGTTGTGAAACAAAAGACGTTACCGGGAATACACTTGCGATCTCTTTTTGACAGTAATGACAGTTCGGTCTTACTAAAGAAACTCGTATCCACGGCAAGAAATGTTACCGGGACAAAAACACACTTAGCACCTGAGTTAACCAGAGAGAGTTGGGGCAGAAATCATAGGCAATACTTTTGTCAAGGCAGACAGAATCAGAGAACACTCGTAGACAGAAATTCGAGAGTCAATAGCCCGGTACCAGTGTCAAGTTGAACCGGGTTCCTGTTGTCGAGGATCACACAGTCGGATAGTTCGAGATTCAACGTTGCCAGGAGTACTTAGATATTGTCAACAGAGGAAGCAAAAGTTATAAGAAGGAGGGAAAACAAGGGCAAGCCTTGGAGATGAAGAAAAGGGGTTCACCCTACTTCTTCAAGCAGAACACAGTACCTTATTCAATGAAGAAGCTGGTGCCACGGCAGTTGTTCCTGGTAGTTTCCTGCAGACCCATGGTTCCTGTAGCTTCGGTGTGAAGGAGGACGTCTGGAGGGGTCTGCACCACACAGGGATGAGGGCGGCAGCAGCGACGGTGAGTAAAAGGTGCTCTCCTTAAAAACAGGAGAGGCTTTTCAGATGGCTATCTGGACCACTACAGGAGTGTGCAGCGATTTCAACCAAGAAGAGGATCCTCTGGCTGTGGAAGATGAGCTGGTTATCCCCACCAGGCTCAAGGGAAGAAGACCCCGGACTGGACCTTCTCTGGTCGTCGAAGGGTAGATAGCTCAGGACTGCAGCAGGGCTTCACCGAGACGGGGTAGTTGCAGCAGCCGTCTTCTCCGCTTCTCTTCGGTTCCTTGTAGTTCCAGTGGCGACTCTGACTTCTGGCCCAAGAGACCTGCCTTTTTTTGCGAAAATCCCCCATTCACACAGCCTGGCTGTCAATCACGCAGCAGGGGGGTTGTCCAGCCCGGACAACCACCTCAGCCAATCATGGCAAAGTGCGACTTGGGTTTCCTAGGATACCCTGTGCAGGGGGTGACTACACCCCTCCCTCACATTCCCCCCACCTAGACACCCAGGCGCCTAGAGGAGGGCTTCTTGGCAGAAGTCTGCCAAAAGACAGTGAACAAAGGAAGCAAACCTGGTTTGCCGTGCAAAGTAAAACACAAGAAGGACTTTAACAAAAAGAAATGGTGACTAAACTTGACCGGAGCCAAAAGAAAAAGTATTTGGTCCAGTGGGTTTAAGTTCGAGGCTAATATAATAGCCTAAAACAATACCACGTTTATATAATATAATCGCGGTAGGGTTAGGGTAGATACCACTGCCACCAGCCAAGTCTAAATGTTAAAAGAGCGAAACAATGCTCTAGGAGGTACAGATAAAAAGGGATACAGAGTAACCCTTTCCAGTACTCCATGTAAGATGGGATGAACTGGATCTGTGGTAAAATGACTAAGTAAAGTTAATGGCAACTTTACCCTTTTCTGGAGGACAGTAGTCAGCCTCAGAAATGGAGTCGGTGGAAGTCTAAAAGACAACCCTGTGTCACTGCACTGAAGATGCTGTGTAACACAAAAAAGAAGGAGGGTACTGAAGTGGTGTACACAATCACAAAAACAGATGAAATACACATGGCAAAACATGGGTAAGAGTGGGGGAAAAGCTCACACTCTTACCAAGTGAAAGAAAATTAACTCCAAAAGTCCAGCAAAGCTGCTGGGGGCTCACTAGGTGAGGGAAATTAGCCATAAATTGAGAATTCTCCCTAACAGGGGGGGCCTGCTGCGACTGGCAAAGCAAACTGAATAGCTTTTCTTAAGTGGTCATTTAGGCTTTTAGCTCCCCACTGGCTACTGCTGAAGATGAACATGTTGCCATCTTTATAACCTGCATGCCACAGATCAATGGGGTTTGATGGTAGTACATGCTTGTGTGCATACACACGCAGGCTCTCTTTACATTACAGCCTTTAGTTTACTTGCGAGCCAAAAGGTGTTCAGTAATCACAGACATCTTACCCTTTGGTATGGCAGCACAGAATAACCACAGAGATGAGTGAATTTTGCAGTGTGACTTATTATATGTAAATTCAATGATAGATCCAGGGAAATCCCCCATTGTCATATGTTTAGCAAACAGTATCCATTATAAATATATAAACCCCAAAGCTGCCAACCCAAAGTAAACCCTTTTTCCTTCTTGGCACTGTATTTATTCTTCCTATTGCTAACATACTGATTTTGTGTCTGGTCAGACACGTGTGGTTTATGGAATGGCATTAAAAACTGCTCCAAATGAAACTACTTGGAAGATGGCACATCCAACAGTGCAAGACCAAGACTGCGCAGCAATTGCTTACTGCAGCTTTTCCAAATCAGATAGAAAAGCACAGTTAACGGTATAAACTGTATACCGGTATAAACAATGT
Organism: Ambystoma mexicanum; assembly: GCF_040938575.1. NCBI lineage: Eukaryota > Metazoa > Chordata > Amphibia > Caudata > Ambystomatidae > Ambystoma > Ambystoma mexicanum. The sequence goes on from NC_090935.1 coordinate 1,050,007,400, forward strand.
GACGGTTATTATTGTTCAATTAAGTGGTTCACGGTATCTTTAACAGTATACCGTTATACCGTTACATCCCTACACCAGAACTGCAGGATGGTCGTCCTGTGGTCTCATCGCCTGGTGAAGGAGTTTATGAAAGGACTGTTCCGATCGTTCCCGCCGGTGAAGGCTCCAGCCCCGGTGTGGGATCTCAACGTGGTGATGACCAGGCTCATGGGCCCGCCATTGGAGCCCTTGCATTCGGCTGTCGTGGAAAACAGTATTCCTTGTGGCCATCACCTCTGCACGACGCGTGGGAGCGACAGGCCCTTTCCTGCAAGCCCCCATACTTGACTTTCCACGAGACGAGGGTGGTGCTGAGGACGCACCCCTCCTTCATGCCCAAGGTGCCGTCGGACTTCCATCTCAACGAGTCCTTGGTGTTACCAGTCTTTTTCCCGTCGCCTTCGTCGCCGGCCGAGAGGACTTTGCACTCGCTGGATGTAGCTAGAGCGCTGAAGTTCTACGTGGACCGAACAAAGAGTTTTCGGAAGACATCACAGCTGTTTGTGAACTTTGGACCTGTGAACCAAGGGAAGGCTCTCTCGAAGGCTTCCATTTCCAGATGGCCCTCCGGCTGCATCATGCACTGTCATCGGTTGGCAAACCGACTGTTGCCCGGCCGTCCGAGAGCCCATTCGACCAGAGCGATCGCTGCTACCACGGCGTTCTTGTCTGGTGTGCCCCTGCTGGACATCTGCAGGGCTGCTACGTGTAGATCGACGCACACCTTCACGAGATTCTACTGCGTCGACCGGGATTCCAGGGCGGAGTCCAGAGTCGGCCAGGCAGTGCTGCGCAACCTGAGGTAAGAGATGCTTAATGTTGAGTTTTATGCAATGCTTAATGTTGAGCCTTGCCACCTCCCCTGGTTGTGCATGTGTGTACTGCTATGTATTCTTATATTCATGAGCATGTGAATCCATGCCAGACCCCATGCTGGAGAAGGAACAAGTTACTAACTGTTGTTCTCCAGCATGGGTCTGGCATGGATTCACATTCGAACCCTCCCTCCTTCCCCTCTGCGGCTCTTCACTTGGTCATACTGCCACTTTACGTGCTACCAAATCTGAGGATGGCTACCAAATCTGAGGATGGCTGCCAGGGGCGGGGCTTTGGGAGAGGGAGTCATTGGCTGGGCGCAGTATGACCCAGAGACCAGTGATTGGTTACTACTAAGAGACAGATCAGAAACAAAACTAATACTGATTTTTTTTCTTTACCGAGGATTCCCAGCCTGACGACGGGGAATATTCATGAGCATGTGAATCCATGCCAGACCCATGCTGGAGAACAACAGTTACAGGTAAGTAACTTGTTCCATATCTAGTAAGAGGAGCGACCAAATATTAAGCTACACAAACCTATTGCTATAAAACGTGTATATATATATATATATATAGTTTACAAATAATGAGATATAAGTGTTTTGTAACTAGAGATTTTCCTCTGTAAATGTCCCCGAGTTGTTTATTTTCCTGGGTCACAAAAATGGAGCAGAATTCCACACTGAGTAGCAGTGGTGGCTTGTGATTTGTTTCAGTTGGAGGGACATACACATTTCCCATGAATATGCGGGATTGACCAAATTTAGGGAGGAAGCCCAAACCAACCAAGGGAGGCAAAAGGGGATTCTCCCAGAGAACGTTTTCTAAATACTGGGTTAAAATGTGCACTTTACAGCACAATCCCTGGGGAAAATGTCAGTAAAAGAGCCACAGTTTACAATCTCTTTTTTAGGGTTAGACATAAAAAATAAATTATATGCCAAGACGGCAATGGTACTCTGCTAGTGTAAAAAGAAATGTCATGTTGCAGCCATGCATGTTTATGCTAGCTGTACAGTATATGTCAATATTTCCACATGAGCACCTACCAGCCTTTGCTTTGTCCATAACGCCAGTAATGAAACCATAACAAAACATGTCCATGCTTGCTCTGTCAATAAATGCCAATTCCCCCATGCAAGAAGATGCTCCTGTTGGCTCTGCTCTCAATGTCAGTCAACCATGCCATGCCACAGTAAAAAAAGAGATCCTTGCTGGCAGCACAAATGCTCCTCTCCCCATATAAGAACGCTCCTCATGTTGACCTTAAAGCTAGTAAAACAAAAAAACACAATAAAGGTAGTCATCTGTAAGAGCAACTGGCCCTGAATCGTAATTTCAGTCCTTGCACTTATCTCCTTTGAATCCCTCTGCTGGTTCATCATCACAAATTACTCTTCCACCTTACGACAACATGGACCGTAAAGAGATCATTCACTCACCCATGCTGTTCAAAGGCCACATGTACAACCTTGTCTTCACTTCCTCCCAGTTCCCCCGTGTTCAAACCCCTCTTCCCCCTTTCACTGGACCGACCATGCTGCAGCCACCCTTCTCATGTTATACACAAAGCTGCCCCCACAAAAGGCCAGTCTAAATGCCCTGTGATTGAGCCCCACTCCTTGAATTTCCAGCGAGACACACCACAGAGTCAGCCTTCACAGTGTTCATCACCACAGAGAATGCATCAGTCCTTATCGAAACATTCAACCACTTCAACAAAGAACTAGCGGACACCCACATGTCCCTTAGAGGGTCACTGCAATAAAGTCAAAATGCCTGCACCCTGGTACACACCGAGTGCGCTGCAATAAACGCTCAGATTCCTTGAAAAGGTATTTCGCGAGGACCGCAGCCCTGAGGATCTCATCTTCCAAGCCCCTATGCACCCAATGCAGCCACATTATCTCTGAGTTGGTCTGCTTACCACACCTCCACCATTGAGGCAGCCTCTGACAGGAGCAAAACCTTATTCAAAGTAGTCAAGCACTTTGCCAAGCCCACAACTGACCCCGAGGTGGTGGCATTTAACCCGGGAAACGGGTCCTTTAAGACGAGGTAACAGTATCTGAGATGGATGGGGATGCAGATCTTACTCGTACATCAATAATCAGACCCACTCAGGAAGTTGGCAAAAGTTAAAGCTGTTTCAATAACAAGTCTTTAAAACAGGGAGTACAGCGGACATCAACAGACGCTGCACAGACTTATCTCTCTCTGTTCAACTCGACATATTTCATGAAAACCATTGCCTTTGCGCTAAATATTCCTCATGAGTGAGGTCAGGATACGTGGTTAAATAAGAAAACCTACTAGGGGTTGTGGTTGATGAACAGGGAACATCTACATATACTTTCTATGGGATACAGTGATGTGATTGGATCTCTCATGTCAGGTGGGAAACTAAGCCCATCCTAAGTGCAAGTCATCTTTCGTGTCATGAAAATATACAACATACTATTGGCTTCTCAAACTATAGGGCTCCTTAATATGTGGCCCACATTGGTTGGCACGCTTGTACCCGTCTGGAAGATTCCACTCGCTAGCGGCACGCAACTGGGACTCCAGGTGCTGGGGGGTTTAGCCTGGTCATGCCTCCCCACTCAATTAGCCCAACATCTATCATCACTCCTGCGGTCTGCCATTCAATTAATACCTTTGAACTTGGCCTTGCAGAGGCTCACTGTGCCTGAGAATAAAAGGTAGTGAAGCATTGTCTTATCTTCTGGTCTTGGTGTAGCTTGCCCCAAAGTTTATTCTCATTTGACCATGTGACTGGAGACCACGTTTTCGAACACTTCTTTGTATTTTAATACCATTAAATGAAGAAATCTTGACACCCTCGATGGATTTCATTACACCTCAAACAGGAGCTGAGCTTGCTTCTCACGTTTTTGTATCTTCTTGAGTAAATGGCAAGGCTCTCAGCGGCCCATACTCTTGACACTGGGCCAGGCAAGCCTTCGCCGTCAGCCATTATTCTACTGCGCCACACTTCCAGCTCTTCCATTCATGGGGTTCAAGTTTGCTAAAGCGCGTTGTGGAACATGCATATCCTATATATTCCTATGTATATACATTGGCGCATTGCCGCAATCTATTCACTACGTAGCCAGCCTTATCATTACTTCGTCTACTTGCATTACTGTGTCTGTACAATTGTAAAACGGTTTTGTATTTTCTTTGGTGCTTCTCTGCACGTGCAATCTCCATTTCACTCCTGAAATATTGCATACTTCATTACTTCGTCATCAGGTTCTATGGGGTCTATATTCTTGTTTCATTTATATCTCTTCTGTGTGCGTCACCTCAACTACATGTGATGTCGCCAGTTCTTTCTTGCTTCTTTTCACGCTTGGTCCAGAACTTCCTTCAGAAGATCATCATTTCTTCGTGGATACATATAGGGTTTTCTCAATGGATACCTTGTTTCAAGTTTTTTTTCGCAGTATAGGCATTCTCACTGGTATTACGCGTGTCGCAATTTCCAGTTGCCAACATATAGGCAAAATAGGGGCGGAACTTCAGGTATAGAGGTACTTGGCTCCTGCTCTACAGTATCATAAGAGAATGTGATGGAATCAATACCTTTTTCATACCAAAATGTATCAGATCCGAGGTCTCGCCAATGCTTCCGAGCCAGACGCAGCCCCTTGCCCGGCCACTGCCCTTATGGGCCGACTTTACCCTCCTTTCCTAAGGATCTCTCAGACTCGCTTGCTTCCCTTAAACCTAACGCTTACACAGATTTTTTCCTCCTGACCTTTTTCATTAATCAACTCGCCGGCCCAGGTCTCCAGGCACCCCCTGGAATTGTGAAAACCTCCCTAATTGAAGGTGCAGTCCCAGACATGTTGAGGACAGGTCTCATATGACCTCTTGTCAAAAAAACCTTCCTTGACCCAGAACACAGAGCCAACTCAGATGCACTGCAAGCCTCCTGTTCATCAGGAAGCTTATCGGGATCATAGTTGTGACCCATCAACTTGCCAAAATTGACCAGCTTGTCCTCCTCCACGATAACCAGTTCCTCTCTTGCCCTTTATAGCACTGAGGCTAAAAACATTTTAGTGGTGGGCTAAGCGTTGCACATAATAAGCACAGGGGACTCATGCCTCCTTGTCCTGTTAGACCTCTTGGCTGCCTCTGACACAGTGACAGAATGGACTAATGATGGTTGGCTTTCTACCTACCTATCCGGCGAACACCAGGTCAAACAGATGGGCTCATTTCGAGACAACTCTGTCACATGTGGGAACCCCAAGGTTCCATCCTCTGCCCAGTGGATTTCAATAAATGCATGGAACCTTTGGGAACGCTCCTAAATGACCCCTTCAGTATACTGAAAATCCCCTATACCTTAAGGTCACTGGCCACCAGGACATCGCTCGCCTCTGAATGCCTGGCTACAATCCAAACATGGATGTCAAATGCCTCCCTCAAACTGAACCCCACCAAGACCGAAACAGCTGGACAACATGCACAACAATTCACCTCTCAGCTGTCAAACTCTGCCAAATCCCAGCTCTTTGTTACCGACAGTTGCCTTTGCATATGGCCAAAAAGGATCAAATGGTGTGGCTGTAGAACACCACACTCTGTAAATAAACACCTTCACCAGCCCGCATGTCTTCCACTCGGTGGTCCAAGCACTCAGTCTCACGCATTGACCAGGGGATATGCTTTCCATACTGGGCTTCCAGCCAACATACTGGCCCCCTTCCAGGCAGCTTACCACGCCGCAGCCAGTAACATTACAGGTGCGAGATAATTTGATAGTATCTCTCCTGTACTATACAACCTTCACAGGTTCCCTCGCCCTGCCAGAATCCTATTAAAAAGTAGATGTAACAAAGCAGTCTCTAACGGAAACGCCAATATGCTTGGCTGCTAAACTCTACATCTCTGGAGGCTCTCATGCCATACGTAGAAAAAACTATCAAAAGGATAAGTCAGCGCTAGTCCTTAAAGAGAACGCTCATAAGCCGTCCTCCTGCCAAGCACGACCATTTGGAACTACATCTAGGCAGAATGTGCCTTTTCCTTCAATACATGCCAGACAAATAGAAATCCCTCCACCAATGGTACTGCACTACTGTATACATTTCAAGCCCAATGTTGGCACCCTCCTGTTGTGAAGCGCTCCACTGCTCTTGAGCTAGGGTTGTGCTTTAAGTGCAAAATAAAGAAAATGCCCAGGCTGCTTGCATGTAGTAGCCCCGCCGACCCCACCCCCCCTCCTCCACGTAATAAGACTCATTAGGTGGACTTCTCCCAAAAATGTTAATAGGATTTCAACCACATACCTTTTAAATGGTCTCATGGTGTGTTAGTGGTGTAGGACTCAGTACCTGGGAAGATGTGTGTAATTTGATTGTAGAGGTGTAATAGTCTGTTTTACGTCTGTTGGGAGGGTTGTTCTAGCGCCTCAAAGTCAATGAGATTTGCATGTGGTGTGCCTTGTACATATTTTATAACCAAATAAATATTGTTCAGTTGCTGTGTGTGAGCGAGTTGGTATGCGCATAGCATGTTTGAGCATAGAGCTTGTGTGTTAGTGCAGGGAGGTCAGTGGAGGGCTTGGCGGGCACCCACCTGGTCTGGGCACAGTGACGTTTCGGTAGCGGTGCCCTGTGGGCGACGGGCTGAGTGCATTAAATGAAGACTTTCTCACTCGTATCTTAATTACCAGTTGTAAATCCTGTTCCTGATTGGTCTCCCTTCTCTTATCAATAAAAGGCCGAATCAATGATGAAATAAACTGAACATGTTCCCACCTTTCCTAAACTTGGTACATCTCTTCGGAGAAAAGTATTTTCTGTAAGCCCTTTTCGAAATAAATTCTCCTAGTTTGGAAATATTCATAGAGTATATGTCACGTTTGATATGCAGTTTTGTAAATAACCTTAAACCCACTTTTTTAAGAAAGCCAACTATATACATAAACCCCGCATTTAGCCACAATGTGACAAAGCTAAACGTAGAAGGCAATACCATTATACCACATCTTCTCAGAAGTTCAACTTTAATATTTTTATAAAAGAACGCATCCCTCGTCTCAATATTTTGCATAAATCAACAGAAAGTTCAAACGGATTTAGAAAAATGTGAATGATTTTATTGTGTTAGACAGCCACCTGGGACCTAGGAGTATAGCAATGAGTCCAAATGCTACCTTGGCCGTGCCCTTGTGTTTATATGGTTTAAATGTGCCTGGAGAGAGGAGTGAAAGCAAGCGTTGGATCGCAAGTGCTGGAGATGAAATCTGCAGGTCGGGCAAAGCACGTCCACCTGCCAATAAACCTTCAGAAGTCAGAGTTTTTATGCGAGTTTGAAAACCTGTAAATTCGGGTTCGATCAAGTCTTGAGGCAAGGTGTTAACGTGTCCTTAGGTGGCAGAAACATGACTGCAGAAGTAGCGGTCTGGTTTGGGGTCACATGTAGCAAGAGGTGTTGCACAGCTTTTAATTAGCCTTAAAATGTCAGCAGAATGTTCTGAAATGGCTAGCTTATAAAAAAAAAAAAAAATCACACATTTCTGCTTGTGTTCTTTAACCAACAGCAAACCCCACCCCAAACTGCTACTACCTGCTGGCATGGGCAGCATGGGGCACCCTGCACCACGGGGACTGCGGGCCCCCGTTACGCCAGTGGCAACCCATGAAAATAACCCCTGCAAAAACACTACTAAATTCCCTCCTTCCAAGGTTATAAGGATAACTCTGCAGATTCACAAGAGGGAAACTGTTCCCCTACTTTTTTTATTTTTTACTAGCTGTTCCTGGCATAACATATGCCATTCTAGCATATCTTAAAGGTTAATATCCGTCGGTAATTCATTGGGTCACTTCTGTCACCCTTCTTAAATATCGGAATTACCACTGATCACTTTCAGGAAGATGGCATAGGTCCCTGTGACTTATTAATGGTCACTGAAAAGGCTAAACATACAGGAAACTGTCTTCTTTTGAATTTGAAAGGCATATTTGTATCAGAAGGAATGAGAGGTATGAGCGGTATAAGAACAGTATCTAAATTTAATCCATGGATTGCACGGGCCTCTATGATGTGTCTTTGTAGACGCGTAATTGTCAACCTTGTTTCATTGAAGAGTCCCCATGATGGCATAAGATTGCATAGTAGCATAATTACAGCACCTTTGTTCAGATTTAGCATGTGAGGAGGCAATCCTCCGACAGCTTTTCACTCTTTAGAGACTGAAACTTTGAGCCGGTAATTAACTGTTAATTGACACTGGAACCAGCGTGCCCTGCGTGAAGGAGAGTGGAGGTGGAAAGAAGTAACTTGCAATCATTCTGAATGTTTCCAATAGTGGACGGTGAAGGTGACTGCGTAGAACCATGCTCATTCTGTTTTTAAAATGATAGCTGTTAAGTGGAAGGTCGCACAGAGGTGCACTTTGCCATTTGGACAGCAGAGGGCCACCTAACACTGATAAATTGCATCAGCGGAATATGGTAACATACCTAAGCGTTTTTTTTATATATACATATATATTACACAGCATGTGGTAGCGGCCGTGTAGTTATGGTTATGTTGCTCAACTCATAGGAAGAGCACTTTTTCGGCGGCTTATATATTCGCTTTCCCTGGACGAATACTTACCATACTTTGCAAAAAAAAAGTACATGGCCCGGTCTGAATTTTTTGGGCAAGTTTGGTGAGGTTTCGTCGAGTGGGGCAAAGTTATAGGGGGGGGGAATCCACAATTTTTTTTTGTTTTGTTTCCTTTGACCTAATGTAAAAAAGATTTTCTCACACCTACAGCCCAACCCGCTGGACTGGTTCACCAAATTTGCACCAGGAGCGACAGCTTGGTCCCGAAAGCGTGCCTTTGTAAATTTGGTGTAAATCCGTCCAGTCCTTTTTTTTAAATGACCAAAAAGTAGGTCCAAAACAATTTGTGATATCTGGGTTCGGTCCGCGGACAGGCATCCGATTGGCCTAGAGGGTGCCGTGATGTCCGTGTACATCGGACACGCACACTGATTGGATGGATGGTGAAAAGCATGGAGTGCGTCAGATTTTTGGAAACGCCCGCCATGTTGGATTCGTGGACATCCGCCGATGTCCGCGAACACCGCAGTAGAAACGTATAAAAAAAACACAACATTGCACTTGTCAAACTTATCAAACAATCTGTGGGGATGTGAGGGGTGATGAAAACAATGTGTTTTTCACCTCCGAAGTCCGCGAACAGTCTGGATGTTCGGGGACAGTCCTGTGATTTTTGCGAACACTTTAGATGTTCGGGGACATCTATGCGTATTTCTGCATTACAGGGTTGGTGAAAAGCAGTTCTTGGATGGCGTATAACTTTGGCGCCATTCAATGAAACTGCAGAAAATGTTGGTGAATTTTATTCTAGACTGAATTCTGGTTTTGCAAATTGTGGAGCTGTTTTGTCAAGAGGTAACAAATTTAGAGAGGGGTCCCAAAATATTGCAAAGGCTTATAAATGTGGTGCCATGTGACGAATCTGCACAAAAGTTTGCAAACCTATTTTAAATCTAGATATAAATGTTTTTGTAAAGTTTGGTGGGATTTTCTCAAGAGGGGGCTAAATTAGAAGGGGGGCTCAACATTTTTAGATGGCTTATAACTTGGTTGCCGTTTGACGAATGTGGACAAATGTTTTCTGAAAGATTATAGGCCCAACCTTCAATGTTAGTGTAAAGACTGAATGGATTTTGTCAAGTGGGGACTGGGTTATATGGCTACTGTATGTACATACATTTTGACACTTTTGAAATAAAACATGGGCGTATTTCAAGCAAATTCGTCTAAGGAACATTCGCAAGGACCTTAAAGCTTTTGCAAATGTGCCGGTGTTTTATTTTTTGATAAGTGTTATAATATAGGTACGTACAATAGTGATATACCTTTGGTGACTAAGGTATAGCTTGTGGCCATGGGCAGTGGACGGACAAACATCCAAGGTAACTGGTACTCACGCTTCATAAAATATTCTCGACTAGATGAGTGTCTGTAAAATGTTAAAGGTTAGCTGCATAAATGGACACAAATAAATAAATAGATATGATAAAAAAGGCTGTGAAAAGAGTTTGACGAGCTCTTTCACGGTGCTGATATTAAATGCAATCCTAATCAAAGAGCAAAGTGAGCTATGGAGGCTAGCTACAGTGTATGGTGGTGCAGCTAGTGCTCCAGATAAGATTTTGAAGTGGAAGCATTTTACTCCATATTTATGGAAGTTGGGAGTACATTATTTGTTTAGGGAATGAAAAGAGTAAGTTACATTCCCAATTGGAGTAAAATATGTTAACTATGAAACAATGTATTTGCAATAAGTATTTCTTTGCACCTAGGTATTCATGTACAATAAAAGATGCATTTTCCCTCTTCAGACTAGGCAGTAATAATTGTAGTTTCTCCATGTGACACTACCTGCACTACTAGATCAAACATATCCATGGAGATGTGTTGGTGAAAGCAGTGGGGCACGCTCATATGCGCCAATTGCCTAGTTTCTGTTGGGAGTATTTACACTTCCTATTTGTCTTTTTTTAGAGTATTTGACAATTGTTTGGGAGTACAAGTGGCTGATACACCCCCTCATCTGTAGGCTGGGTGCAGTAGATCAGTAGATGTTCAGATGGAATAAATCTATTGATCACTACTTTTCATAAAGATCGCATTGACTTTGTTTATTCATGAAGTAAGAGGAAAGAAAGTAAGACCAAGCAGAGTGGATGGTTGAGCATGCAGAGAACTGGGCAAACTAATATGTGGCCATCTCACTTTCAGGGTAGCTGCTGTAAAGCATCAGGGTGATGAGATGGAATCAATAAGTATGGGTTCTTCTAATGGGTTGAGCACCATTCGCAAGACGTATGCTACAAGTAGGTTACAGAACTAGGTTTGCCATCAAAAGCTTTTGGCCCTGGGATCATGTACATTTTCAAAAGTGTTTATTCGTCAATATGATGCAGCTTTCCCAACAAAATGAAACATAGTTGACACAGTGAGATTTAGATGCACTAACTTAAACTTCACTGTAAAACATGGAGACAATGAAGTGTTTTACAAGAGCAATACTTTAATTATGCATTATATAACAAGGTACATGTTTAGGAATGGAATTGCATGGCCGCGTTTTTAAAAATAAAGTTCTTTGCCAGACAGGATATAGTTAGCTCAATAAAAGTATCATCCTGATTACTTCTGGTTTTGCAATTATTTGAAAAAGAGAAAACAATGTGCCTAGCACTCCTACAAAGGCCTTAAGCACTTCGAAAACATTTAGGCTGCACTCTTTCCATTAGCCCCTTTGAACTTGAAGTGAACAGAGAAACGAGGGTGGAGAGGGCCCTGAAGACAAGGGAGGAAAGCAGGACGAGCTCTGCTTTCATTGAGCAGGGTAACATAAATAGCTAGCTTTGCTACACAAGTGCCCATTTAATTAGCAAACCTACAGAATTGCAAAGCAAATTGCTATATGACACTGCCTATTTTATACATTGTAAGCTGCTGACTGACCTGGTACTGCAATGCTCCTATTTATGCCTTTCAGCCTCTACGCAGCTGCCCATTAACTACAGGGAGGCCCTGTGAAGAATAACCAACGTTTCCCAGTGTTACCCTGGTGACCACTGATGCTTTGACATGCTGGCGCACACGACACCAAACGTATTCATCTCCACTACTGCTACAGAAACGTCACCTTCTAAACAGCGATATTTCACCCCAACAGTGGGGGGCTCATTTGCCCCTTTCTCTCAGGCACTGTAGTTAGGAGTGATGCTGGCTGAAAATTGGGTCAGCCAGTGAGTATTCCACAAATTGGCACCCTCTGTCAGTGATCTTCAAACTCAGTGACTGCTCCCCCTGCCCCCAAGGTGGGCACGAATGATATTCAGAGGGGGCCTCAGCCTCTTTAAAAAGGGATAAAAATGAATTTTAAATATTAAATATAAGCAGATTTTTTATGGGGCCTACCTGAATATGCTTTGGACCTCCTACAGGGTGGCCAACCCTAAGTGGGGGTACGCTCAAGTACTCAAGGGGGTTTGGGAGAAGTATGAAAGGTTTGAATACTGCTGCTCTATGTAATGCAGTCCCTGTATAATGAGATTGCCACCCATGTTGGTTGTCACAAGAACCAATGTGGAAAGTGTGTTATGTTCCCATATGGGACCCATACAATTCACTGAGGCAGGAGTCATAATTGAGCCCAGGCCCATTATATGGTAGACCAACATTGTATTTGAGGAGGAAAGCCAGGTACTTCAAACGGAAAGCCTTGCAGAACGAGCAAGCCATAATCTGGGCAGTCCTGAGACCTGGTGCCTTAAATATTCACTTGAGTTTGAATTATAAATCAGTTTTTAAAGGGTACGCTGGGATATTGACCATGGACACACTGACAATAGACGTGGGTAAAGTCCCTGGTAAGGATTGCAGGGTGAAGTGTGTAACAATGATGGACCGCCATTACATCAAGGTAAGTTCTCAGGTTCTTTATTGTCCATGTCCTGAACTCCTCCACAAGACACAGGGATGGTAGGGGACACAAGATGACACGGGAAACACCGGGCTCACCCCCACACCCATCTGTAGGCCAGATTACTACACTTCTCCTCCCCTTAGAAACACAAAGCCAGTTTCTACACCACTCCCTCCATGGGAAAACATAAGAATGACAAGGTAATGTGACCAGCACAAGACCTTAACACCCCAACTCAACACACTACCAGGGTTCTGCAACACAGCGGCCGTCTATGTGCAGAAACCCTGGTAGCACCAATAATGGGAACCACACGAAGGACAACATTTGCAGGACACCCTCGGACCAAGTAGAAAGTGCCAACGGCATGCAACCTAAAAACAACTCACCACTCCCTCGGTCCACACCTCGAGGCCACAAAATAACAAACAAAGCACTTGCGCCTGTCCCGAGCTGCCCCTCAGGACCTAGGGCTGCCACCCCTAGCCAAACTATTGTTAGCCAACACTAAGACAACTACCCTAACTATCTTACCCACCTTGGCACAAATCACCTTCCACTTCGGTCTGCCACCCTGAAGTCTCCGAGCACTAACCAACCGCCCCCAAAGGAAGCAACAACAAAAGCCTGACAATGACCGAGGAACCACACAAAGAACCACGAACCGCAGTATAAGGAAGAACCACAACCCAATACCGCTCCTCTGCACAAACCGTTAGTCATTCCATCCACCTACAAAACACTGTTATTGAACACACCAAGAGGTAACCTGACTTACCGCACTCCGAATCAGGAAACACACTGGTAAAGCTAAACTCCAAACCATAGTAACCCATCACGGCCAATAGGCCGGACCCTATGGATGATCATGAAATACATTATAAAATTCGACATAACACATGCCAAAAGCGACCAACCCTGACAAAACAGGCACTAATGACGGAACAAGAACGCCAAAGGTGACAAACCCTGCAACCTAAGGCACCAGAACAACAACCGCTCGGGCCGATAGCGACCTACCCTGACCCATCAGGCACTAAAGACCTTAACACAACACCACTGCCAGCTAACCTGGAACACGCCAGTTAGAAGGAAACTCAAGATAACGAGATCAACACCCCTGAGTGCCAAAACATAGCGACCAACCCCGGCTTAAACCAGGCACTACACAAGTACTCATGCACTCCTGACCATGCACTCAAGACACAAAGCACACGGGCAAAACAACTCAACCCATGACAGCACACAGCAACCACAACACCACCCATACAAAGTGCAAAAATTCCAAAGCTGTAATAACACGTGACTGCAGGAGCGCCAAACCCAGCATGCACCCGCACACAAATTCACACCCAAACACTGACTACATCAAGCATGCATAAATGCCATTTGGTAAAATTGCATAACAAGGATGGAATTCGAATGCAACATTGTGAAAACACATCACATGTTCAAAAGTGAACAAAACATCACATGTGAAAACATTGCATGAAGAAGACCCCCAGCCCATCCCTCAATGCCACCAGCTTGGGCTCCTGGGCACCACACAATAACAACTTGCATGAAAGTCAGTGTTCGGTGAAAAGTCACATTACTGCATTTTCCCGCCTAAGTAAGTTCACGATGCATTTCCTGCATAGGTTAGTTCACGCCCAATCCACACTCCTTGGGGTTACGTTGCCCGGACCAACGCTCTATCCCCAGATGAAATAAAGCAAAGAGATATACATTTCAATTGCATATTCAATTACATTGCAGATTCCATTGCATTTCAAACCCCCACCCCCTCGCCTGGGAGTTGCAAAGGAAAAACCTAAACCCACACACAGAGGTCTATTTCCAACAAAAGGCCACGACACAAGGACACCACAGGGGACTGACAACGGCCTTCAGTAACACCCCTGTCCTACTCCGGAAACTAAAATGGGAACACCCAACACTTAACCCTCTAATATGGTCCACAACATGTACACACTCATGCTCACGCACACGGCCCAAAACACTAACCTGACATGAGAGTCCCTTCTCACAATGCACGATGGAACTCCTAAAAGTCACCGCCAAACAGACCAGCAGAACAGTTGTTAGGATACATCCTTTCCGGGACGTACCTCCCGGTCCGCAGCCATTTACTTCCAACGATAATCCTGCAGCCATGTCCACAATAAGGCATCGGAAATTTAAAACAAACACTCCCCATGGAATGCAGCTTCCCGTATTTCCTCAATTCACTTCCTGGTAATGCAGACTCAGCGGATCATAACAATGGCCTCAGATCACGTGGCTGCTGTAAGAGCTACATCCCGCCCGTGACGTCACCACAAGTGCTGGGAGCCCCGATCTGGCTGTACCCCAGCGATCCCCTTACTCAACGAATCGCCAGGCACTGGTCAGACAATGAAGTGCAGCCCACCACTCCCACTTCTTACATGGAGCGGCAGGCACACGGCCGCCACAGGGAACTACGCGAAAGGCAGGCCCACAGGAAGAAACGGGCCGGACACACCACCTTCACAGAGCGGCTCCTCCTCCTCAGCCCACCGTCGACACGTCCCGCCTCCAGATGCCGACGGCAGACACAACCGAAACAGGGCTGGAAACTCCTTGACGCACCAGCTCCCCATCCTCAGCCCCACCATAGACACACCTCTACTCCAGACACCGACAGCAGGCAGAACTGAAACGGAGCCGGCAACTCTCATAGCCGACACTTCTAGCTGCCAGGCGCCAAGGAACACTACGGCCGGAAGGCTCTCCCCATGCTTCATTGCCGACGCGCCGACAGTCCAGACAAGATTGTCACATAGTACGCCAACCTTGCACAGCCAGGAGCGGATTGAAACGGGGACAACGCAAGATCCAACACCAACTGCCACGGACACGGACCCGTCTGGGTGTGGGGGGACATCACGGGGCGGTGTTCCAGGAGTGCTGCACCCCCCAGCAGCGCCAACATAAGGCAGTCCACCTACCATCCCATCCTCGTCGCCAGTGTAACAATGATGGACCGCCAGTACATCAAGGTAAGTTCTCAGGTTCTTTATTGTCCATGTCCTGAACTCCTCCACATGACACAGGGATGGTAGGGGACACAAGATGACACTGGAAACACCGGGCTGACCCCCACACCCATCTTCTCAGCTCACTGCTTCACTCTCCTCTCCAACCGTCACCAGCAGAACACCTCCACACAAACATTCCACACAAACATTCCACTGCAGATGACCTCACACTCGCAGCTAATCTGTAGGCCAGATTACTACAAAGTGGGAAGATCGCCTTTAAGATGGACAGTGCATTATC
Source organism: Ambystoma mexicanum (assembly GCF_040938575.1). Classification (NCBI taxonomy): domain Eukaryota; kingdom Metazoa; phylum Chordata; class Amphibia; order Caudata; family Ambystomatidae; genus Ambystoma; species Ambystoma mexicanum. The sequence goes on from NC_090935.1 coordinate 1,050,023,051, forward strand.
TTGGAGGAGAGGATATTGTGTGTAAGTGCTGTTTCGAGAGCATGGTTGTTTGGAATATTTATTGGGGTAGGGAATTTGGTGGTGGGGACTAGTGGGGATAAGGGCTAGAACTGGGAGGCATCACTTGGGTGAGGAATAAAAGGGTCAGATTGTTGCTGCAGTGGAGGCTGCGAGTAGAGGAGTAGCACGTGATTAGGGATGACTGGTAATGGAGGTTCAGGGGGGAGGGGGGGTTTAGATCTTGGAATGAGTCTACGTCTAGAAGAAGGAATTTGAAGTGATGAGACTGGAGACCCATCTTGCATGGAGATGGAGATGGAGACCCGAGAGGAGCATGGAAGTTTTAGAGAGTGGGGGTAGCTGCAATAGGGATTTTGTCAAGGTAAGTAGACGAGGAGGCTCAGAAGTAGGCTGTAGCCTGTAGTCTAGATGAGTTTAACAGTAGGAACGAAAGAGTTGTTGAATGGTAGGCGAGGAGCGCGTGTATCCATGTAATGCTTGATTGGTTGAGTCTTGCTCTGGTGACAGTTGATCCACAATCTTGCTTCTTGAGGTCGTTCTCAGAGGAGCCCCATGGCCTTGGGAAGGTGTGATAGTCAGGGGTCAAAGGTTATTGGAGAAGGTGCCATTGTGCTCAGGCTGGTAGATTACCTCTGATTTAGATAAGCGTGAGGCCGCGAATGGCCATCCATTAAAATGGTTATACTGTTTTTTTTATTAAAAAAATATTATGTTTGTGCTATAAACAAAGTACATGTTGTACTTTTGATTGGCACTACAAATAAAACAAAAATACAGAGTATGAAAAGTATCTGCTTTTTAGAATTTGCAAAACGCTATTGTGCTTATTTAAAATCTGGGAATAGCTGTTTCTTGCTTTGCGTGTAACAAAGAACGCACAAAGTGGCGTTGCTAGGGGAGGGACCTGGGGGGCTGGCCCCCCCCCCCTGTGAAACCCTGTGCCCCCTTGTGCCCCCCCAACCTAAGACGAGCAGTGAACATGTTATCCCCCTACTTTTGTCTGTGCCCCCCTACTTTTGTCTTTGGCCCCCTCTGTGCCCCTCCTAAATTTGATTCCTGGCGCCGCCACTGATCGCGCACAAGTAAAAAATAAATAAATAAATAAATAAAAAGCTTGAAAAACTCAATCGAACTTGCCAATCTTGCAATCCTGTGAACTGAGCTAAGCAAGCATTTATTTTCATTTGGTTCTCGTGATTTAGAAAGAATGAAGTATCGGGACAAAAGTGTGTGGTTGGCAAGTAGACTGACTATTGGCACACTGTGTACTGGCAAGGGAAAGGCTGCCGAATCTGGGCCAGGAGAATGTTTAAGTGCAGTTGTCCGTGTTTGTTGCGTTGTAGACTATCATTTCCTTCACAAATAAATTAATCGCTGCCTTGGCAAGAACTCTAATGCAACCGGTGTCATACACTGGTCATTTTTGCAATGATTAGGCGAAACATGGGGATAGTTTTGAATGTCCTAACAATTTATTTTAATTTTTTTACCTCCAGTATGCAAATAAACCCAGTTGATAGTAATGTTTAAATGGCTTCAAGTTAAATCTCTTTTAATAAGGGTGGCCAAAAACATATGTTTCATCCCCTCTGAACACACAATCCTAGCCATGGGCTGGAGAAGGATAGTCCGGGTGGCAATGTGCTTATCTATGAAGCAAGACCAAGGCAAGCAGAATTCGATAACCGGCCCGCACTCCTCCATGAAGCATGATCTAAAAACCCAATTTAATTTTGTGACACTGGTTACCTTCGCCTACTCAAGTACATGTGTATGGTGTTCTACTTGCGTAGCGTGTGCCCACTCCAGCTTCCCATCTTAATGCTGAGCTGATGCGGCTGTTGATCGGCAGCACTTGAGGTGCCAATGATCTGTGGTTGGCAGCTTGCTTTTCAGGATGTCCTTGTGAAACCCTGATCTGCCCTTAAATATTAGATGTTCTTCTACATTAATCTATGAGGGAAGGTGGCTTGGCGACTGGGGGAGGGGTGGGTCAGTTGATTGTACTGCTTGTGGCGTTGGCCCTTTAAGCGTACGCACGCGACGGGGTGACATTCACTCCGTCGCGTGCGCAGTTAAATAAACGGGGCGTTCCCGGTGACGACACAATCACCGGGGAGCCCACACTGGTAACACCGCTGTCTTGGTGTCTCTGTGTCACGGGAGGTGGGGGGCTCACGGACGGCGGCATCCGGAGACCGCCAACAGTGGCGACGAGTGCCGGGATCACTTCCTGGAACAGGCGGAGACATTCGCTCGGAGCGTAGATGATCCTACGTGAACGCTCCAGCGAATTCTGACCGCGGAGAAGGAAGAGACACACGCGGCTGGCGGCCATCTTGATGAATAGGCCTCGGAGACTCAAGGCTTCATAACGAAGCGTCGGTGAGCCATCCGGACATAATTTTTGGATATTTCAGCGGCGGACAGTCGCTGGAAACAGCACGTGTCAATTTCAGAATGATTCATTGACATTTTCACTGTTTTTCACCGAGTAGATGGGTGAGACTCTATGGGAAGCCTGCTGAATGCACTAGGGGTCTCCCCCCCTGCTCAATTTTTGGATACTTCATTGTCTGCCTGCTGGCTTGAGCGATACATCTGCGAGGAGTGCGCCTGGTGAGAGGCAGAATTCAAACCATCTCTGGAGGCTGACTGCTGGTGGTGAGTTGCGGCTCCATCAATTATATCTCCTGGGGTGCCTGTGCGCTATCCACCATGAGTCAAGCTGCTGCTGCTGCGCCTCTGCCTGCTCCCCCGCTGAAACCACCTGGGTCCCTACAGCCAATGCCTGAGTTTGATACCTCGGGTGCTCCATCAGGCCTGGGACAGAGGTGGAAGATGTGGATGGATAGGCTTGAGATGTACTTCAGGGCCACGATGGAGACAAGCGACGACAGCAAGCTGGCCACTCTCCTGTACTCTGCTGGCCCAGCAGTGCATGAGATATTTCTGTCCCTGCAGCCGGCAGATGGGTCGTTTGCGGCGGCAAAGGATGCACTCCATAATCATTTTCTGCCAATGGCCAACGCAGATTATGAACGTTTTCTCATGGGAACGGCTCGACAGAAGGATGACGAGACTCTAGATGTGTTCTATGCGGGGCTGCGGAGACTGGCGGCGCCATGTGCGTGGAACCACCCTGAAGTCATGATTCGCAACCAACTCATTCAGGGGTGTGTCTCTGGGAAACTGAGGCGCCAGATATTGCGCGAGCCTGGCATCCTAGAACTGGGAAGGTGCCACGAAGTGTCGGAATCGCGGGCGACCAGAATGGAAGCTGGTGCCAGCCCAGGCAAGGTGGAGGAGGTCTGCGCGGTCGGAAGAGGCCGTGGAGCGAGGCGTCCCATGAACACTCGGAGCCCGCGCCCGCCTGGGACTACTTCCTCGTGCCCAAAGTGTGGGTACGATCTCCCGCACCCAGCTGAATGCCCTGCGACTGGGGTTAAGTGCGGTAGGTGCGGAGGCGCGGACCACTTCGCCAGGATGTGCAGATCTGCAGCTCCCAAGGTAGTGCCTAGGGGGCCTGTTCGAGCCGGTTTCTTCCGACCCCAAAGGACGTCCAACGTTGCTCAGGTGGACCAGGGTGACGAAGGGGCCCCTCAGGAAGGGGAGGAGGAGGAAGAGGACGAGGAAAACATCTTCTTCGTGTCCAGCGTGAGCATGCTGAAATCCTGCTCCAAGAGACAGCCCAGGTGCAACGTGCTTGTCAATGGAGACTCTGTACCAATGCTAGTGGACACCGGTGCGTCCGTGAATGTGATGGCCAGACAGCACTATGATACCATGCAGGCCCCGCCCACGCTGACCGCACCGAGAGCACGCATATTCGCTTTCGGCGGCGATCAGCCCCTTCCTCTGGACGGCGAATTCGTGGCTGATGTTCAATATGGTGACTCGCACATCCGGGCCAGATTCTATGTCACACCGGTGAGCGACAACACCCTGCTTTGCTGTGCTGCGGCTGAGGCGCTGGGAATTGTTACATTCGCATACTCAGTGTACTTAGACGACATTCAGGTACTCCTGGCCAAACACAGCTCCCTGTTTGAAGGCATTGGACAGTTGGTGGGTGAGCCGGTCCGGCTCCACATCGATGAGTCGATCCAACCAGTGGCGCTGAAACACCGGCGAGTTCCTTTTCATCTCAGGGATCTGGTGGATCGAGAACTGGACAATCTGGTGGGGCTGGACATTATTGAAAAGGTTGAGGGCCCCACCCCATGGGTGTCTCCCATTGTCATCGCGCGCAAGCCTAAACAGCCAGATGCGGTGAGGATCTGTGTGGACATGCGACTCCCCAATAAGGCCATAAAGAGGGAGCGACACCTGACCCCTACCATCGATGACATCATAGCAGAACTGCAAGGGGCGAGGTTCTTTTCCAAACTGGACCTGAGAGCAGGCTATCATCAGGTGGTCCTGCACCCCGAGTCCCGCTACATCATCACAACCTTTACTACTCATCGAGGTCTTTACCGATACAAGAGATTGAGTTTTGGGGTGTCTTCCGCGGCGGAGGTTTTCCAAAACATCATAAGAGGGGCACTAGCGGATCTGGATGGAGTCCTTAATATTAGCGACGACATCTTGGTGTATGCCAGGTCGGAGACGAGCATCTGGTACGCCTGGCCAAGACCTTTGAACGCCTGTGCTCGCTGGGATTCACCCTGCACAAGGACAAGTGTGAATTTCTGAAAACAACGATCGAATTCTTTGGGTTCGTGTTTAAGGCGGATGGGGTGTCGCCGGACCCCCGCAAAGTGAGGGACATAAAGGAGGCACGTCCGCCAGAGACTGTTGCGGAGGTGAGGAGCTTCTTGGGCATGGTTACTTACTGTGGCCGTTTCATCAGGAATCTGGCGTCCCGTTCAGAGCCGTTGAGATCGCTCACAAAGAAGGACACCACCTGGCAGTGGGGCCCCCTTGAGCAGGCGGCATTCGATGACATCAGAGGTGCCTTGGCGGCGGACGACACCATGGCGTTCTTCGATCCGAGCCTGCAGACAGAGATCGTAGTGGACGCCAGCCCATATGGACTGGGGGCAGTGCTTACACAAGTGGGGAATGACCAGGAGATCCGACCCATAGCATACGCCAGTAAGGCGCTCTCCGACACCGAGCAAATGTACTCCCAGATTGAGAGGGAAGCTCTGGCGGTGCTGTGGGGTTGCAGACATTTTCGCCTCTACATTCTGGGGCGCCCCGTGACTGTGGTCACGGACCACAAGCCGTTGTTGCCGATCATGGCGGGCTCATCATCCCGTCCACCAGTGAGAATAGAGCGCTGGATGCTCACCCTGCTCGAGTATGGAGTGTCGTTGGCATATCGTCCAGGGGCTAACAACGCGGCAGACTACCTCTCTCGACACCCAAGAGGGGACTCGCAGGAGTCTGCATCAGCGGAAGAGGCCGACGAACATGTCCGCCTGGTCGTGGAGACGGCCACCCCAAACTCCATGCAGGTGGAAGAGCTCGAGGTTGCATCAAAAGGCGACGAATGTTTCGCCATCCTGAGGGAAGCCATGCAGAGGGGTACCTGGAAGACGGTACTGGAGGCCGTGGAACGCAGGACATGTGAGGCCAGAGTGGCCCTCGAGCAGATATGGAGAGTGAGAGAAGAACTGACATTCTCAGAGTCGGGGCTGCTACTGAGGGGTGAGAGGATCGTGGTGCCCCAGGCCAAAGTTGCACAGGTCATCGCCTTAGCGCACCAGGGTCACCAAGGGGCGCCCAAAACCAAAGCTCGTCTCCGCCAGAAGGAGTGGTTCCCGGAACTCGAGCGGAAGGTGGAAGCATTTGTGGCGTTGTGCGTATGGTGCCAGGCTGCGGCACCGGCCCAGCGGGAACCGTCCATTGAAGCGATGCCCAGAGGGACCAAGCCATGGGGTGTAGTGCACGTAGACTCCGGGTCCACGTCGAGAGGCACTCACTTCCTAGTTGTGGTGGACGAGTGGTCTCGATACCCGGAGGTCGAGTTCATAGAGTCCGTCGCATTTGAGAACGTGGTGGTGGCGCTGGAGAAGATTTTCGCCACCCATGGCCTGCCCTCTGTGCTGTGCTCCGACAACGGGGCACCATTCCAAGGCGAGAGTTTTGCCGACCACATGAGGGAGTATGGCATTCAACACTGGCGGGTAACCCCACTGTGGCCCCGGGCCAACGGGGAGGCAGAGCGCATGATGCGCACCCTCAACAAAGTGTTCAGGATCGCCCATGGAAAGGGCGAGTGCTTGCAGAGGGCCCTGTACGTCTTCCTGCGGGGATATCGGACCACACCTCACTCCTCAACGGGTGTGGCCCCGGCGGAGGCTCTCTTCCAGAGATGCCCGAGAGACGTCATACCGGAGGTGGGGGACAGGGACCCTGCCGTCATTGAGAATGAACAGGTCGAAGAGGACAGACGAGTCCGGACGCAGATGGAAAACATCCAGAGGGGCCTGAGACCCCAACATCACGCTGGGAGATGAGGTGCTGGTGAGGAATCGCCACCCACAAGGAAAGTTGTCCCTCACGTATGAACCCGCTCCTCTAGATGTCGTGGCGGTCAAGGGTTCTATGGTAACAGCCTCTGACGGGACGTCGTCTGTAACAAGGAATGCTTCATTCTTCAGGAGAATCGGCGACCCGAGAGTGGACAGCCCGGACAACCGAGAGGGTGAGGGTGCCTTGGATGAAGGTGGGGGTGAAAGCCCCGCCGTGGACTCTCCGGCTCGAGGCAGACCAGGTCAAGAGACACCGGCCAGGGACGTTGGCAGGAGGTACCCCCTGAGAACAGGGTGTGGGAAACCTGCCCGTCTCACAGACTATGTGACGGACTGAGCTGGGGAGGCTGACCGGGGGTTAATGGTCAGGCCGTGACAGGTATCCGCGGGGGATCCAGGGTGGCTATGAATAAATGGGGGTCTTTGGAATTGACAGAGTTGTGTGCTTTATAAATGTGTGATAGTTAGTCCCTCCTGTTTCCAATTTGTTGTTATGGAAAAGGAGGAGTGTGGCGTTGGCCCTTTAAGGGTACGCACGCGACGGGGTGACGTTCACTCCGTCGCGTGCGCAGTTAAACAAAACGGGGCGTTCCCGGTGACGACACAATCACCGGGGAGCCCACACTGGTAACACCGCTGTCTCCGTGTCTCTGTGTCACGGGGTGTGGGGGGCTCACGGACGGCGGCATCCGGAGACCGCCAACACTGCTGAGGCGACTTTGTACAACAGCAGCATCGAGCTGTGCAGCGTTTTTTGTTTCCATTCATTTGGCATACCCCCTACACAAAGGAAAGCCCCCAAATACAGTGCTGCCATCGGAGGGTGAGAGGGTGGGGGGGGCTTCAAGTTGAACCATCCTCTCGTCGGCCCAACCTGCCCGACAAGATGATGGGGTTGAGCTTTGAGTATATTCCAACACACAAGAGTACATCTAGGTATTTTTAGATGTGAGTGTTTATTTTATCTGCATGTTTATTCGGTCTGTTTCAACCTCAATCAATTCACAAGTGGTTTATGGTTTATTGTTTATTGATGGACGAAATCTGAGAAATCTCACAATTTCAATTGATGTCTAATCGTATCCCCAGCAAATCACATCACCCGTATAGGAAACCTCGAACAATATGTCATATCAGTACAGATCCAAGTAACTTGCATTCATATTGTTTCAAACAAAAAACAAACCTATGCAGACAAATGCACATAAAACGCTACTAGGAAAACGAATGAATATGGCCAGATTATGAGCAAAACGTACCCCTACATATTTCAATCCTTACATAGGTGTGGGATTTTCATCAGGGGCAAATCAATTTAAGGTGATCCAAGGAATTCTCTAGGAGACGTTCTTATATCTTCATGAATTGAGGTTGACACTGACATTGAGGATTTGTTTCGTCTGCATGTAAAGTTTATAGTATCGCTACAATAGACCTGATGCCCTACTGTAAGTGCAAGAATTAAATGTGTGTGATAGCTGCTAATTAGGACTGGTATTGTTAAAATAATTCTTCCATTATGACCAAGGCAATGAGGAGTCTAAACGTGATATCGGGCCAAGCTTAAGGGTCCAGACACCACCAAGCTCGGAGTTTCTCCGATTAATCTGGGAATAAGGCCAGCCAGCGCATTTGCAGCAGAGTGAACTCACATCATGCACAACCAGGTAGATGAGGCAAACGGCTTCTGCTAAAAACCTTGCACGTTAACAGATTGAACTGTAAACCACCTTCTCATTCCAAGGTATTGCAGTGTTTTTATCACATTGCAAAACTCCTCTTTTGTAATATGCAACAGAGCTGGGCGGTTACCCCTGAAACACAGTAATGTGTAACTCTGAGATTAATGTTCTATTGTGCAATGTTTAGGACTCGCAGCTTAATTTTGGGAAGACATTGTGAACCAGTACATTGGGCAAGGCATGTCTGTGCAGCTGGGACTTTTTTTTAGCTAGACTGGAAAACATATGTTTTAAGAATTTCTATTGCTGGCCATGGAGGCCCTTAAGGATAGCTGAATGCACTTTATAAAGAAGTTCCCTTAAATTAGACAATATTAGGAGCGATTCCGTTTCACAACAAAACACACACTGGAAGTGCTGGGGGATGCAAATCTCGAAACGTGAACAAATGTGGTAGTCAACATAGGAAGCCATGGGACTAGTAATTCCAGGTACTGCGTCTGACTAAAAGTTTTAATAGTATACAAAGGTCAACCGTAGTAGTGATGCAGACTGGGCACTCCTCTTGGAGCAATGAACGTCACCCTGATACAAATGAGATTAATCTGAGGTGGAATGGAGAAAGTATAAAGTTTTGCTCCTTTAGAAGGAAGGTTATTTTCAACATCTAGCATTTTATGAATCATTAATTTAATGTGTGTGAGGTGCTCCTGACTGTCACCTCAAGCGAAGGTAGATTCCATTGCCATTAGTTGCAGGGGGTTGGAAATGGGGATTGAAGAGGCTAGAACTCTTGTGAAGAGTTCCTCAATTGAAGTGTCCTATGGCTCAGAAAGAAAACACTGTGAGACAGTACTTTGAACTTGATGGTGCATAGCCGTGGGCATTTTTTTTGGTTGGAGGAGAGCCCCCCACAATGAACCAGAGCCTCGTCCCTAAGGTACCGCAGCTAACGGGAATGATGGGAAGACCGGGTTGGGTGTGGGAAGAGACCCAACTCAAACAGACTGTGTCGGAAGTAATTTCCCTCGTCGCAGTGTCCCACCCAATACCGCTGCCCAAGCAGAGTGGAACAGGAGCCATCTCTCCCATCAGAGATTCAGCAAATACCTCTGTTAAAATAGAGGGCTTCAAGAGTTGTCTCACCTATTGCTGCGGCCCAACAAACGTCATTGGAAAGCCCAAGAGCTTTGGGAACCCATCCCCTCAATATGACATAGAAACCGGTAGAGAGCCATACAAGAAAGATGCAGAGTACCATGGAAAAGACATCCATCATCAGAGTGTTAGATGGAAGGCAATTCGAGTGTTTCTAGTTCCTGGAAAGAGTTAGAGACTAATTCAAGTTTTCTGCAAGATTGCTTAAAAACCAGTGTGGTGATTTTTTTATAGAAGGACCAGCAGGAGGGAGTCATTCCCCTGGTCCCTTGTGATGGGACATTGAGGAAGTTGCTTCTAATCTAAGACTGAAGCAGCCAAGACAAGGGAGTCATTCTCCTGGCGAAGGAAACGCAAACTTCACTTTAGTTAAAAACTTATATTTATAGTTTTGGGCGTTCGATTAATTGGTTTCTGTCAGAGAACATTTATTTTTGACTGACATTCTGACTGCTCACTAAAGCTTTCCTAGGTTGAGGAAGAGCAAGCCCCTTAGAAGTAGGGAGAGAGAGTTTTACAGAGTACAAGGTTATAGCCCACAAAATGACACCACCTTGTAAGTCTTCTTCTACTACATCCTCACACAGCCCAACCTGTTGACTCTTTACTCCATCAGTATTTGTCTGTGAGCCTGAATCATTTGTTACCACATCCTTTACCATCACACCGGGTGCTCTTAGGTACTTCCATCAAAGCCAGCACTAGCATCCAACCCTCTGACCTTGTAGACACTATGGCTTATGCCCCAACACTTCCCATTTTCCATGTGGAGTGCAGTTGAGTGCATCCCCTTCCCCTGTGTGCCCCCTGAGCCGCGTCTTTATACTTTGCGTTTGTTCCTGCCTTGATTTCTTTTTTTCATGCAAACCTCTAGCGCTCTTTCTCCCCCCTGTTCCCGCATCCCTGCTGTTGTGGTTTTCCCCTCCCCAGCATCCTCCACACCATCCGTTGGCTGCAGACCTCCTCATCAGCACAGTCCCCAGGACAGTCCCCCTGCCCGTGCAGCCCCTCCGGCGAAGGGCCATGAGGCAAAGGGCAGTTCCTACAGTAGCAGCTCCAGAGTTTTTTCTCCTAGCGGAGCATGCAGCGCAGCCATCAACCAGCAGCGACTGATACAGTAAGAAAGGTGGGGATAAGGGGAACAACCATTACTATTCCCTATGTAACTGTCCCTCCTCTCCTATTACTCCTATTAGCAATTCTTGCAGTTATTATTTTCTGTATCTTGCATGAGGACTTTTCTTAATTAGTCACATGGGTTTTTCTCTTATGAAAGTCAAGTCTGGGTGTTTTTGCAATGTGGTGTGTTTGACATTTAGGCTTTTTTTACCTCTCTAGGATAGTCCATTCTGGGCATTTCTGCAGTCATTCCTTGTCACCGACTCCCTCTCCGATTCTCTTCTTGCACTCCCTTGTGCACCCTCAAGTGCAAGTGAATCTGTTCACCTGCACTAATTGCACCCTTCTTCCCTGCCCTGCACTACTCCTCCCCACCTCTCATTTCTGTTACTGCACTTGCATGCTCCGAATTGTCTCACAACCTAGTAGGAATGTTATTGTTTCTCTTTCCTTGTTCATCCCAACCCCCCCCCTGTTTTCTTGTTACTGCACTTGCATGGTCTGAATTCATCAAGTCCTAGTAGGAACGTTCTTGTTTAGTTCTTTTCCACTTCCTTCCCTTACTTTGTCTTGATGTGCCTTGAAACACTTTTTGCTTTATAGGCACATTATAAATACCCAATTAATAAATAAATAGTCCTTGAAATGTCTCTATGGAGCAGGTCTCGGCATGCATTGAATTTACCTTGGACAGGGGCTCGAAGTCCAAAGGGATGAAGAGTATATTTTGGGTAAAAACAGATCTTGCAGCCCTTTCCTCTTGCCTTTAGTACACCAGTGGGCTTGAGACATTGCCTAAGTTTGATATTTTTGGGTCTTTCTTTAGTCACTTGGACATGGTTTGAAGCCAGACTTAGGTGCTGAACAGAGTCATTGCTAATTGGAGACTTGTCCTGAGAGCTGACACCTGAGCGGATGGCCCAGGCTCTGACTGGTAATGGCTGATTAATTGTTAAAGGTGCCTTGCCCAAATTGGGGATTTCTTTGTGAGGTAAGCCATCTTTAGATTATTGGGTATGCAAGAAGCTAGCCAAGAAGAATATTTGTTCTCCTGAGCATCCATTGTTCAGGCCTAGTCTACACTAGACCGCCGGTAATCCAGTCATTCAGTAAGGACCCCAAGCTTATCACTGTTTTTCCTCCCGACTGCTACAAAGGGAGACTCGTTCACCTCCAGTGACCATGGTCTGAGGACTTTTACGGTATATCTACATTTTGTGGGACATGTACTATGTAGCTACTACCCATTTGTGAGCAGATATGCAGAAAGTTATGCAATGAGCAGCAACAAGCCGGGAAACTGGATTTCGATAACTGGCCAGGATACTGTGGACTGCTTGGCAAGGTCCATTAGCACCACTCTGAAGCCCGGGAGGCATTCCTGGATGCCTACTTCCAATGTTTTATCTGACGTCTAGGCGAAGCTGCTTAACATACATTTTCAAGGTAGATGAGTCCTTCTAAAAAATAAATTACAAGACTCCCGGTTGTCTGCTGTGGTCAGGTAATGGTGAGAGCCTTTTGGGAGATACCCATTCTCTGGCCATCCATCTCTAAAGCCATTAAAGACATAGCAACTAATTCTTCCACGCTGTAAGAGGAACAGGTTCTGCCCATGTCTATGCAACACTGCAATGCCTTAAGATCCATCCACACCTGTGCCCTTTTAATGAAGAGTGCGTTTAACAGGATGTGTTCTTTTTCCCCGAATTATGAGCCTGTTATCCCTGACCAGTGTGTCCTCCCCACAATTCAAATGTTTCGCTTACCATTTCCGGAGTGGTCCCCTCAGAATCGTCCTCCTTCTATCCTTCCCCACTTCAGGAAGACGTCCTAGTGAGGAGTTTGCCAAACAGTTTCGCAAAGGTGTTGTAGTGCAGGTTCCAGTTCAAAACCTTAAGAGGCCCCAAAAAGAGGTTGTTTGAGGTTCATATTAGATCTTACCCTATTGAAAAAGGTGAACCATGCCCAGATCATCCAGGCCCATTGAGAGCTGGACTGACTGGTGTCGCCAGACTTCCGGGAAACATGTTTCCACATACCCAACCACGTCAATTAAAGGACCTGTAATTTACTTGGTGCAGTTACTTTGATTTATTTACTTCACTGCCCCTGTCTGACACACTCTAGGGTCCTCACAAGGGGTGTTGGTGGTGGACAAGGGGTGTTGGTGGTGGCTGCTTCCCTTAACAGAAAGCTTCCTGGTCTTACCCTGTCTGGGTGATTGGCTATTGACAGTAAAAATTTCGACGTTCGTGTTTTTACACCATGCAAGACCTGTGTAAATTTGCATGTTCCTGAACGTCTGAAAATGCCTTGGTGGTCGAATAGGATCCATTTTATTTGACCGTATTAATGCTCTTGACCAACATTTCTCGATTTGATTGTGGGTGTGCAGTCATCAATAGTTCCAGTGAGTAGTTCGAAGGCATTGCGGGAGCGTAAGAAGAAGCTTTCTGTAGGTAAGGTGGCCAAGCCCTGGAAGTCGAAGTCCACCGGCCTTTCGACTGACGATTCGAGGGGCGACTCTCCATATCGTCGTCGGTCCGGGGGGTCTCGGTCCCGGAGTAGGTCCCGCCATTCCTCTGCCTCTTCGAGGCACTCACGGAAGCACCGTCACAGGTCGCCTTCCCTGTCCTCGTCCGAGGACTCCGCCCGTCGGCGGGTTGCTTGTCCCAACAAGCATTCCACTCCTGCCAAATGGGATTCCTTTCGGCAGGAGAGGATGGCGATTTTTCAGTCGCAGGGTTATGGTCTGTCCACGCCGTCGAAAGACGCAGGCCGTGACCATGCTAGAGACATCACTCGCACGCCTTCGGCTCGAGTGGTCGTCACGATCACTGGGCGCCTTCGAGATCCCGGTCGGACAAGGTTGGTCGCTCTAGACATGCCCGTTCCAGGTCCTGGTCCTCGACACCCTCGAGACCGTCTGAGCCTGTGAAGTCTTCGGCGCTGAGGTCGTCGAGGGACTCTCTCGAGGTTCTGCCTCCGAAGAAGCCGTCGACGCCATCGGCGACCAGGCTGTCGAAGGACACGCTCGGGGCTCCGCCCTCGAGGACTGTGTCGAAGCTATCGGCGCCACGCTCGACGTCAACGCCAATTTCATCGACACCCTCAATGCCTTTCGAGGCTGTTTTGTCTGAGGTACCCCGTGGCACGGTGGAACCCCCTAGAAAGGCTCTGGCCAAGGCTAAAAATGTCTTTGTCCCTTTTTCTGTGCCCTCATTCCAGCCTCTGGATTATATTTCTGAGGTGGATGAAGGTTCTGAGGAAGGGTTGGTTCCTGATACGGCACCGGACGAGATTTTGTCTGGTCATAGCCAGATTGATGACCTGCGTCAGTCGTTGCACGACGCCAGTGGTCTGGACACTTCTCTGGAGGTGGAGTTCTGTAGGCCTGAGCCTGGCACCCATGCCGAGTCCTAGTACCGGCGCCTTATGTCGAGGGCAACGGAATACTTGGAGTGGTCTGCGCCACCAGTGGATTTTCTGCAGGATGACCTGATGGATATCCTCAACCAACTGACCCGGTACTGCCATTCCATACGGCCTTGCAAAGAAGGGTGGCGGCGGCTTGGACTGCCCCGGAGAGTCTCCCGGCAGTGAGCAAGTCTTTGCCGCGAAAATACCGTCCAGCCAGTAGCGGCCCCTGCTACTTGAGCACGCACCCCACTCCGGAGAGTTTGGTGGTGCAGGCGGCTACTGCCCCAGCAAAGCATGCGTAGGACCCTACCATCGCTCCTGATAGGGACGACAAGCGTTTTGATGGTTGGGCGAACAAAGTGTTTTCTTCAGGGGGTATGGCTTTGCAGGCAGCCAACTCTGTGTGTGCCTTATCACGTTTCATGCACACTCTGTGGAACTGTATTTCGTTAGTGGCTGATCATATTCCCGAAGGGGAGGAACGGGATGGTTTTCTTGCCATGGTGCAGGATGGCAAGGATGCCATGTGTGAGTCCGTTCAGTCGGGTCTGGACATGGCAGATTGTGTCAGCCGGTCCATGGAGGTGAGCACCGTAATACGCAGGTTTGCATGGTTGCGGAAGTTGGGGTTTGCTCCTGATGTGCAAGCCCGGCTCCTCACCATGCCCTTTGATGATGAACATCTTTTTGGCAGCAAGGCTGATGAGGGCCTTGAAAGGTTGAAGACCTCCAAAGCTGCAGCGAAGTCGTTGAGCGCTGCAGTTCGCAAACCTCTGCCTTTTCGTCCTTGGGGACAGCAATGGAGGGGAGGTTCCTTTCGATATTACTCATCCTTTAGTAGATCGAGAGGAGCTGCAAGTCAAAGGGGCCATCGTAGGATGCCAGAGGTGGAAAACGGGGTACTCAAGGTGCCAAGGCCGCTCAGGCAGTTGCCTCTTTACCCTCAGGCAATGCCGCAGCCGCTCAGTCATGAGGCCAGGTCCCATGGTTCGCCGTCTGGGGGAAGGCTGGCGCAGCATCTTGTAGAGTAGCGTGCCATTACTTCAGATGTGTGGGTTCTGGAGATCATAGCCCACGGCTACTGTCTTCCTTTCCGGCAGAGGCCTCACAACAATCCACCAGGGAATCCCTCTTTGAGGAGTCCAGATCCGCTACTTGCGCAGGAAATACAAGCCCTGCTGGAGAAAGCCGCCATAGAACTGGTGCCTGTAGCGGAGAGGAACGGTATTCCCCTTATTTTTTTATTTCGAAGAAAGACGGGGTTTGAGACCCATCATGGACTTGCGCGGTTTGAACAAACTCCTCAGGAAGGACAAGTTCAAGATGGATACTTTCTCTCAAGTCCTCCAGGCCCTTCACCTTCAGGACTGGTTGGTGTCACTCGACCTCAAGGACGCTTACTTTCATGTGCCGATCCATCCCAAGCACAAGAAGTACCTGAGGTTTGCGGTTGGCAACTCGCACTTTCAGTTTCGGGTCCTGCCGTACGGATTGACCTCCGCCCCGAGGGTTTTCACCAAGCTCATGATGGTGGTGGCAGCATATCTCAGGAAAGGGGGGATTCACGTCTACCCCTACCTGGACGATTGGTTGATCAGGTCGCGCTCTCCCGAGCAAGACCTGGATCATCTGTCCGTCACTTGCCACTCCCTTCACAAGCTGGGCTTCTCCCTCAACTTAAAGAAGTCCCACTTAACGCCAACTCAGCGGCTCCAGTACATCGGAGCAGTGTTCAACACGTCCCTGGGGCAGTGTTTTCCTCCCCAGGTGAGAGCTCATCACATTCAGCAGATGGTGCACAAGTTTTCAACATGGCCAGAGTCTCCCAGCGTTCGAGTTCTTAAGGTTGCTCGGCCTCATGGCATCCTGCATTCTTCTGGTGCCAGAGGCCAGGTTGCGGATGAGATCTCTGCAATTGGCCCTCAAGATGCAGTGGTCACAGTCCTCCGGCAGGATGTCGGACCCCGTTCAGGTGCCGCCCTCGGTCGCCCAGGACCTTCTGTGGTGGGCCGTCAAAGGCAATCTGATGAGGGGGTCTCCATTTTGGCTACCCTGGCCTCACGGGATGGGGAGCTCATGCCAACGAGTTGACAGTCGGCGGTCGTTGGTCTCCGTCGGAGTCCAGACTCCATATCAATCTGTTGGAGCTGTGGGGCGTCAGGCTTGCCCTGAAGGCTTTTCTGCCGACTGTGCGAGGGAAGAATGTCCTGATTCTGGCGGACAACACAGTGGCCATGCACTACCTCAACAAAAAGGGGGGGGCAGGGTCACTTCATCTGTGCAGGGAGGCGATGCAGCTCTGGTTCTGGGCCATCCAGCAGGAAGTTTCAATCTCGGCAGTTTATCTGGCCAGAGACGAAAACGAGACGGCGGACGCTCTGAGCAGGCAGATCGCGATCTCTCACGAGTGGGAGCTGGCTCAGGAGATTCTCCTTCAGATCTTCGCCCTTTGGGGGACCCCTCAAGTGGATCTATTTGCCTCCAGTGTCAACCGGAAGTGCGAAAGGTTCTGCTCACGGGAATTTTCTTCAAGAGGAGCCTTGGGAGACGCGTTCGTGGTGGAGTGGTCCTTCCCACTGCTGTACGCATTTCCTCCAGTCCCCGTCATCCCGCAAGTGCTGCGGAGGTTACGGAGGTTCGGTTCCCGATTGATCCTCATTGCTCCGGCATGGGCCCGGAGGACGTGGTACACAGACCTTCTCGACTTGTCCATCTGCCCTCCACGTCGTCTTCCCTACCGAGACGATCTGCTCTCACGGGAGGGGGGGGGGGTTCAGGTTCTCCATCCAGAGGTCAGATCCCTCAACCTTCACGCTTGGCTTCTGAAAGGTTGAGGTATAAGGATTGGGACCTCCTTGAAGACGTGATGGAGGTGTTGCTTTCGGCCAGACAACCGGCAACAAAGTCCCTATACCGTTGCCGTTGGAGAAAGTCCTGCAGGGTTAAGAATGTGGATCCTTTTTTTGTGACATTCCTGTGGTTCTGTCTTTTTTGCTTTCTTTAGCCCACAAGGGCCTGCAAGTGGGTACCATTAAAAGTTACCTGGTGGCACTGTCCATATTTAAGCGCTCGTCTGAGGAGTGTTCTTAATTCATAATTTCTCAGTTTTTGAAAGGGCTCACTAATGTGTTCCCACTGTCATCTTTCCAGGTGCCCGGTTGGGATATGAACCTTGTTCTAAAGTTCCTAATGGGTGCTCCATTTGAGCCTTTACATTCTTGTCCTTTGAGACTGTTCACCATTAAAACTGTATTTTTATTTGCGGTCACTTCCGCTCCCAGAGTGAGTGAGTTACAGGCACTTTCAGTTAAGCCACCCTTCACTGTGTTTCATAAGGACAGGGTTGTCCTTTGAGTTCGTCCTTCCTTTCTTCCGAAAGTGGTGTCGGAATTTCATTTAAGCCAGAGGGTCATTCTTCTTCGTTTGGGACAAGCTGTTACTAAGCAGACTTTGTCTAGATGGATTATCTTGGCAATTTCTGAATGTTACCGCTTGGCGGGTAAGGACCCTCCGGTAGGCTTGCGGGCCCATTCTACTAGGGGTATGGCTGCCTCTACTGCCCTGCAGAGGAGGGTTCCTATTCGTAACATCTATGAAGCAGCCACTTGGGCTTCGGTCCATACTTTTGTACGACACTACTCCCTAGATTCTATCCATGGGCAGGATCTGGCCTTTGGCAAGGCGGTCCTTTACTTTGCAATTTGATTGGGCATTCTAAATTTCTATATTCTAAATTCTTTTTCCCTCCTCCATACTTTGGTACTGCTTTGGGAGTCTGTGATAGATATGCAATACGTCGGAGGATCCAATCCCCTCGAAGAACAATCCCATCGAAAGAACGTTACCCGGTAAGAGAGTAACTTGTTAATTTATAAACTGGGTGATTTGGGTACACTGAATATGTCCAGGAAGCATCTGTCAATGTAGTTCTTTGAATTCTGAAATGTGAGGGATTTATCATACCAGCATATGGTGACGTACCTGGGAAGTGGCAACCAAAGCCACAGACTTGGTGTATCGCTGCCTTCACCTGCTGATAGAATGCTTCTTATTGCCAATGCCATACCTTTTTTATTTTAATTTCTTTACTGTAGTCTGTGTTAAAATCTATTGATTGTGTACCATGTAAAGACTCAACCAATACTTGTTTCTTATAAGTGTATTTTCCGTCTCTTGACTGGACAAGTTCCAGCACTCGTCACTTCTCAGCCCTTCTCCACTGCTTGCTGATAATACATAGCATTGAGAGCACACGTGTCTGCTAGCTGTGTGAGGCCTTATGCTTAAGTAAGAAGGACTCCTGTTCTGGTTGATAAGATTGATTGATCGCATCAGTTAATGTACATTCATTTTTAATGTTGGTGATTTTATGGAACGCCACACACTTGACCATAGTGCATTTAGAGCACTTGCTTATGTAAAGTATGTGCAAGACCGAAAGAAGAGTAAGGAGGGTTGGTAGATGCATTGAGGTTAGGTCACGTCTACTTATCTTAGACCGCATAGAAAATTGAAAAAGTGGTTTTCCGCCCGCCTGTGAAACAGTTATGGGCATTCAGAAAGCAAAGGAGGGAAGAGAAGGATGCGTGACGTGAGTAAAGAGGGATACGTCGGATAATAGTGTCGTTGGGCAGTTAGAATAGAGAAGAATTTGAGTCTGGCGCCTCTAGCCGGCGTTCCAGTCACTTCCATCCAGAGCCAAAGGGTTCAATCGAGGACCAGTTTGAACTGTCCGTTTATAATTGCTTTCTGGACTTTAGGTCACTGGATTCGGCTTTAAAGTGTGCTTTTAATCCATGCCATAGTATGGGCGGCTAGATGGCCGGGCTTCTACCTCTGTGTTGTGATTTGAAGGTCAGCTGGTGGATGCTCTGTGTGATTTTGGACCCAAGGTTTCTGTATTGCATGTAGTGAGGTGCAAGATTCTGCCAATACTGTGTGCGCCTTCGTTCCAGTAAGCATTTTGCGATGGACCATTTACTTGGAAATTTGTAATCCTATTTCTTCAGGTTTCGCCACCGTCTGGCTGCCTGGTTTTGTAGTCTGTGTTGCCTTTTAATGAGCGTTTTATGGTGCCCGCTGCAGATAATGTTTCAGTGGTCTAGACATTGCATGGCCACATTTTTCAGTTTCTAGACAGCTGAAGGTCCCCGCCCCTGACCAGCGATTTCAGCTGGGGAGCTTGCAGAATATGTACTATTTTTTTCTTCACTTTCTCAGCCAAGACCGATTATGCCAAGTTTATTGGCCAGAAATGGGTATTTCTTTGCCTCAGTGTCACCCACTATAAGGATCTCCATTTCGGTAAAATTCAATTAAAGGAAATTGCTTCATGAAGTAGGAACAAGCTGTAGCATCTTTGCTACATGACGTATTAAGTCTGGTCCAGAGCTGACTTGTTTTGTGGATCTAGGTACACTTTCGGCACATTTTAAACTGCAGCTGCTGTTGCTCTACTGCCTCTGTAATAGGGGCACTAATGTTGAGCAGCAGGGATGTTAGTGAGAGCCATGGAGGAACTCCTCAACACCAGTGGTCGAAGTGAGCGGGAGCGGTGTTCCTCTACTTTTTTAAATGAAGTATTACTGTACCTATCCTTTTATTTTAAAAAGAAACCATTCCGGAATGGTTAGTTTTAAAATAAAAGTGTAGGAAGAAGTTGAAACGTACACTTTCAGTGCACTGCACTGAACATTCCCTTAAACAGCAGGTGCATGTATTTGGGGGTTTGTATTGTGTGCTGGAGGGGGCTCTGTGGTGGGGTTTGTGGGGAGTGGGTGCAGGCCAGCAGGGAATATAGTTCCAATACTTTTTTTTTTTTTTTTTGATTTAGCTGTTTTTCACAACTTTTCAATATTGTATAATAAAACATTTGCAATGAATTTACAATGCACAACATATTCGCTTCTACATTTACATTTTTGTTCTTATCATGTAATAAAAAGAAAAATACATCCTTTATAAGAAAAGGAAAATAGTTAAGAGTTACTCAATCTGTAAGAGTTTCCAATTAAAACCTATTTAACATGGAACATAAAATATATTATTCATATCGCCTTAAGTATCATTTGTAGTAACGTGTATCTCCAATAGGATCTGTTTTAAAATAAGAAAAGGCAGAGCCACATTAACATAATTATTCAGCTTCGCCCCACTTTAGTTTTTCTAAAAAGTGCATTATAGCTATTCTCACCCGTCCACTACTTACTTCTTTTCGTGCAATTCGACCACTGAACAACACTGTACGAGTCTATCATACTAAGTAGATATCAACTTCTTGGCTGCAGTTTTGGTGCAGGGACTAGATACTCCAACACCCGACCAGATAATCCTTTGAATATGGTAGGAATGTATGTTCTGATGTCCGCTGCTTATGGGGTTGAAGCTGGAGTGTCAACCATTTAGTACCAGCATAGTTGCTTTGATTGTAGGTCTTGCTGTATTCAAGCTCCGCCCCTGTTTGCAGACACTGTGTCTGAGAGGCCCAGTTGTTGTTCTTGACATTTGACTGCTGATGCACGCTAATGCATGGGCGCGCACATGAGAACCACAAAACTGCATCATCCAACCCTAAAAAATCATACACTGCTGCCCTCTGCTCCAGGAGCCCAGCACTAAGGTAACAAGAAAAGGGAGCTGCCAATTGAAAGCTGTGGGCACTCTGTTGCCGTCAAATGTCAACTTTATGGACATTGTTTCCTAATGCTGTTTTGTGCTTTTTTTATTTTTATATTCGTGGTTTGTCAATAGATGGGCTTGCCTCCCACATTATCTTACTATAGAGGTGAGCTTCTACCCTTCATATACAACACCCCCATCACTTCTGAGACCTACTTTTACAGTCCTCCGACATTAACCACTAACGCATCCAAAGAACTCCATGGGATCCATAGTATGCGTGTTTGTGCTCCACTTAACAACCTAATTGCGATCTGTCATGCTGTTCAGATGAGTGACCTCACCATCGGATTTCACACTGAATGATCTTCGCTTAGTACTTCCAGGATTGAATTTCCACTTCATGGAAGGTCAGGAGTGGAAGTGCTTGCTCGAGATACCATTTTGATTTCTCCGACAACATTACACTCAGAACTGCATTGCATTTATGTTGTGGCACGAAAAATAAACCTTGCCCCAAACCCCCCGAAAACTGCATTTTCACGGTTCTGTGGTATCTGCAACCCCCCAGTGCTCGTCTAGAACTCCAGGGCCTAGATGCCCTTGGGCCTTAGTTGCGGTCTATATATTTCATTAAAATACAATACAAATCTGTCCAGCCTTTAACTAATCAACTAGTGGGACTGATTGGCTCTTTAACGTGAAATAAAACTCTCGCGTGAGGTGATCTGAATAACCAACTTCATTTGCTGATGTTTGTCCAACTCCATCATGGACTGCTGCCACCAACTCGATTTCAGATACTAAGCACGGGCACCACACAACAGGAAGGGCACGCCGTGGCCATCGTTCTGTACAAGGGCATTCTCATTTGCTTCAACAACATTGTGCATCTAATCTGGTCAGATCAAAGAGTAATATTCTGAATTGCTGATGAGCGACAATACCCTCTGCTACCCCAGGAGTGATCGCGCCTTCGCGATCCCCTCAAAATATGACCGCAGATAACTTTCAGCCTTTCTTTGCCAATGTTATCATGGAGTGTAGTAATCGGTCTGAAAACACTTCCAAACCTGTCCTGCAACATAACACCCACATATCTAATGCCTTGGCTCCTACAAAACTGGGGAAATGTGAAGGAAATTAAGAAAAAAAGCAAACTGGTCCAAGCACCTGGGCATGCAATAACAGGGCCTGGCAAATGACTAATACTTATACTTGAGCCAAAACGGTTGGCTTTGCCAAGCTTGTTTTTAACAGGACTTCAGTGAAGGACGCACATAGTGCTTATAAATCGAGTGGCTGCAGGCAGACCTGGTTTAGAAATGTTTTCATTACACCAGTAGCTTTTTTACAGCTCCAGTGAAGGCATTAACTCTGAGAAGACTGTTTTGAAAAAACTGTAAGGAAGCAGGGGCGATCGTCCCAGGCTCCTAAGAGGTTTTGAGTAAGGCAGATGCCTCCGAGTGTGCTGGAGTGGTTTGTGGCTGCTGTAGGGAGGAGGGGGCGCTCATAGAAGCATCATTATGATGGTAGAAATGGGCTTGGGCACAGCACACCAGAACAGGTTGCAACATGGGCAGAGGTGGGAAAGGCCAGAGCCACGGAGATTCATAAACCTTCCATTGTCTTATGCTTCCAGCACTCGTACCTTAGAAGGAATGCGCCCTGCAATGCCATGAGGGGGCTGAGAGGTCTGTGAATGGTTATCCCACGAGAAGGAGGGCACAAGCTTCTGACCCCCTCCCCTCATCCCAGCTTTAGGTTACAGCGCCCAGATGCCCCCATCCCAAGACCCCAGCATTCCAAGCTGATAGCTTGGCTTTGATAAGCCAAGGGCAGAGGAGAATAAGGGTGCACAGTCCAAGCATGCTCAACCGGCACAGTCAAAGTCTTTGTCGACGACTGTCAGCGGCTACCACTGCCACGGCAGCTGCAGGTGCTGAACCGGCCAGGACATTGAGCCCCACCCGTGCACCCCGGTGGGAGGCCGGCTGACGGGATTCGTCAGTGAGTGGGAAAAGATCACCACTGATAGATGGGTGCTGGACGCTCTCGTCCAAGGACATACCCTGGACCGCTGATCATAAAGCTGTTATACCTCCAATCGATCAGGAAAGATCAGAAAGCAGACACAGGCTGCCCCCACCATTTGGCCATGTGATTTGTGCAGCGAGGTGCCGGGAGGGCCAAAACAACAAATGGGGTGGGGAGATCTGAAAGGGCACCGATGTGTCTGGAATTAAGCTGAGGTTTATAAATTGCGGTGACCTCGAAGTATCCTCCAAGCCCATGTCTGCAGTACCAGGTGCACACTAGGTTAGAGATAGAAAATGTATTGTTCTCCAGCATGGGGTCTGGCATGGATTCACATACTCTTGAATATTCCCCGTCGTCAGGCTGGGAATCCTCTGTAAAAGAAAAAAGTTTCACTTTCACTTTAAAACTGTATTTCTCCTCTAAACCAATCACTGTCCTCTGAGTCATACTGCCCCCATTCAATGACAATCCTCTCCCTAAGCCCTATCTCTGGCAGCTATCTTCAGATTTGTACTGCATGCTTCAGTGTTGGGAGTCCTTGGAGTTTGCTCTCCAAGCTTGTACGATTTATCGCGTTTTTCAGCAAGAAAAGTTAAATGTTTGTTCCAAAGAGCCTTTGTGCTATTTTCCTCATCTGCCCACAAAGGGGATCCCTTGTCAGTGAAGTTTTGCGCTCAAGGGCGAATATTCATCAAAGATTCTAGAAGGCCATCTTGGACCTACCATCATGCCTTCCGACCATGTCGGAGGAGAAGGAGGGAAGGTCCCTCTTCAGGCCGTGCACCAAATGTAGTCTACAGAATTTGTTTGTAGAAGACAAGCGCCTGCAATGCCTCCACTGCCTACGCCCAGACCATTAGGAGGTAGAGTACAAGATATGCCAAGGTTTTTCTAAGAAGACGACGAAAGACAGGCACAGTAGGTTGGCGGCATGGCTCAACTCGAACAAGGCCTCTGACCCGTGCTCCGAGCAGGGTCATGCCTCGTCCAGGACCATCCGTTGAGGGTGCCCCATCTATGAGTGTCCAAGATAAGGCCAAGATCCGCAAGTCGAGTCCACCGGGTTCGCCGTGGATGCGGGTCCCAAATTGGTAAGGAGCGATCATCATCACCCTCTGCCTCTATAGCCAGCCTTCCTCTTTGAAATTTAGCTTGATGGAAGTCATCCACCCCAGCAAAGCTACGGGAGAGATTTGATAAGCCAAGGGCAGAGGAGAATAAGGGTGCACAGTCCAAGCATGCTCAAACGGCACAGTCAAAGTCTTTGTCGACGACTGTCAGCGGCTACCACTGCCACGGCAGCTGCAGGTGCTGAACCGGCCAGGACATTGAGCCCCACCCGTGCACCCCGGTGGGAGGCCGGCTGACGGGATTCGTCAGTGAGTGGGAAAAGATCACCACTGATAGATGGGTGCTGGACGCTCTCGTCCAAGGACATACCCTGGAGATTCAGTACAGGTGTCATGCGGATCCCTGCGGTGTCCCAACGGGAGGAGCACATCACTCAGCTCTTAGAGGAGGTACTAGCCATGGTACGAAAAGGGGTGATACAGCTGGTTGCCCAACTGGCTCCGGAGCCTATTACAGATAATTTTTAGTCAAGAAAAAGACAGGGGGCTGGAGGCCCATCCTAGACCTGAGACGTCTGAACAAGTACCTCAAGTCACAAAAGTTCTGGATGGTCACGTTGCAGCATGTGCTTGGCCAGTTGGATGAGGGAGACTTCTTGACGTCACTGGACCTGGAGGACTCCTACTTCCACTTCCACATCCCCATTCACAAACATTAAAGGTTTCTACATTTCATAGTGCAGGGACAGCACTACCCGTTCGAGGCCCTTCTTCAGGATGTTCACGAAGTGCATGCCACCGGTGGCGGCCCATCTTCGTCTATGGGGGATACATGTGTACCTGTACCTCGACGACTGGCTCATCCGGGCCCGTTCGCGAGAGTTGGCCATCGGACACAGAGGCGACCGTCCAGCTGCTGACGGATCTGGGATTCTCCATCAATTATCTGAAGTCCTACTTAACACCATTGCAGAAAGTGCTGTTCTTAGGAGCCAGACTCAATACGGTTGCATGCCTAGCATCGCCCTCGGAGCAGAGGGTAGCAGCCATTCAGGGGAAAGTGCAATGACTTGTCAATGAAGACCACCTTGGTGCGGACCATCACGTCGCTGCTCTGCATGATGTCTTCTTGCATCTACCTTATCCAGCTCTGCAGCTTACGGATGCAAACGCTTGAGGAGTTCCTTGACACTGGCTGGATACAGGTGTCCATAAGCTTCGCGGACAAGATCCCAATCGACGAGGAGTTCCGTCGAGCGATAAGGTCATGGGGCGTTCACTCCAACATCGCCCGGTGCACAGGGTTTCAAAACCACAGACGCTTCCCTGGAAGGCTGTGTAGCACACACCGGATGTCTGCACGCCAGAGGCCAGAGGAGAAGGATCTCCATATAAATATCCTGGAGCTATGGGCAGTGTTCTGGGCCCTCAAGTCGTTCCTTCCGTCTCTGAAGAACAAGGTGGTAAGGCTCTTCACGGACAACACCGCCATGATGTTCTACACCAGGAAGCAGGGGGGGAACTCGATCCTCAGTTCTATGCGTAGGCGCAGGACCTGTGGCACTGTGCCGTCAGACAAGAGATGTTTCTCGTTCCTCTTCAACTGGCGGGAGTCAAGAAAACCATTGCAGACTCCCTCAGTAGGGAAATGCGTTTCTTCCACGAGTGAGAACTTCGGCAGGACCAGGTGGACTACATCTTCGTCAAGTGGGGCAGGCCTCAGATCGATCTGTTTGCAACGGCGGTGAACTCCAAATGGCAGAGGTTTTCCAGCAGATTCCACCAACCGAGGAGCCTGGGGGATGTGTTTCCTGCGTTGCCGCTTGCTACGAGTCATCAACACACTAGGACAGTGCAGAATGATGCTCATCGCCCCGGTGTAGCAGAGCCAGATTTGGTACGCGGACCTTCTCACCCTGTTGCATCGTCTCCGGTCAAGCTGCCAGTGGTTCCGGATCTTCTCAACAGACGAGGCGCAATCCTTCACCACAACCAAGGATCGTTGAACCTGAGTGCTTGGATCCTGCTGATACGAGTTGCCTGTGGACTGTAGGGAGGTCCTCGCCAAGGCCAGGGCATCGTTGACTTTGAAGTGCTACGGTCACAAGTGGGTTTGCTACGTGGTGCCGTTTGCAGAAGATTACCCATCTGAGGGTCATACCCCGCAGATTCTTCCATACTTGATATCCTTGGCCAAGGCCGGACTGGCGCAAACCTCTATGAAGGTACATGTGACGGCTATCTCCTGCTACACCATGTCTCCAAGAAGATCTTCACTTTGGTCTCACCGACTCGTCAAGGAGTTCCTTTAAAAGGCTGTTTCGATCTTTCCTGCCGGTGAAGGCTCTGTCCCCGGCGTTGGAACTCAACGTGGTGCTGATGAGGCTCATAGGTGCCCCCCCCCCCCCTTCGAGTCTATGCATCAGGCTCCTCCAAAGTACCCTCTCGTGGAAAACGGCTTTCCTTGTGGCCATCACCTCTGCCAGAAGTGTAGGTGAGATCCAGGACCTGTCCTGTGACTTTCCACAAATCAAGGGTGGTGCTGCGGACGCACCCCCCTATCATGCCGAAGGTTCCGTCAGAATTCCACCTCAAAAAGCCTTTGGTGTTACCTGTTTTTCCTGGAGCCTTCATCAACCGGCTGAAAGTGCCTTTCACTCACTGGACATTGCTCGTGCCCTGAAGTTCTACGTGACACACACAAAGGGTTTTCGGAAGACTTCTCAACTGTTGTGAACTTTGGTCCTGTGAACCATGGGAAGGCCTTGTCCAAGGCTTCCATCTCAAGGTGGCTCTCTGGCTGCATCGTGCACTGTAATCGGTTGGTGAACCGACCCCTGCCTGGCCGTCCGAGAGCACACTCAACCAGAGCGATCACTTACGATGACGGCATTCTTGTCTGGTGTGCCCCTGCTGGGCATCTGCAGGGCTGCTATGTGGAGGTCCACGCACACCTTCACGAGATTCTACTGCATCAACAGAGGTTCCACGGAGGAGTCCAGAGTCGGCCAAGCAGTGCTTCGCAAACCTGTTCGCTTGAGGCGAGTCTGTTCCAGAGGTAAGAGTAGATTGCTTCTGTTGAGCCTTGCCACCTCCCGTGGTTATGTAATGTTGTACTGCCATGTATTAGTTATTCATGAGCATATGAATCCATGCCAGACCCCATGCTGGAGAAGAAACAAGTTACTTACCTGTAACTATTGTTCTCCAGCATGGGTCTGGCATGGATTCACATGCGAACCCTCCCTCCAACCTCTCTGCGGCTCTTCTTGGTCATACTGCCACTTTACGTGCTTACCAAATCTGAAGATGGCTGCCAGAAGCAGGGTTTAGGGAGAGGACTTTTATTGGATGGGGCAGTATGACCCAGAGGACAGGGATTGGTTTAGAGGAGAAATAGTATTAAAGTGAAGGTGAAACTCGTTTTTCTTTTACCGTGGATTCCCAGCCTGACGACGGGGAATATTCATGAACATGTGAATCCATGCCAGGCCCATGCCGGAGAACAATAGCTACAGGTAAGTAACAAACTTTTTTTTAACTTCTAATTGATAATTAACTGCCGCTTCGCGTCCGATGACCTACACAGAGGAGCCCACGTGAAAGAAGACGAACAGAAGGGGCTGGGACCAATGGACTGGCATCCCTTAGGTAGCCTATGCATAGGTTCGCACCAACCAGCCATTTCGATTTGTAACCTATGTAACTTATGTCATTGACGCTGTGTGCCTTTTTAACTTGTTGGTCGTGCTGACTTTGCCAGATTCTTCCGTGACAACAGAGTTTGTTGCTCGCGCATCCTATTTTGGTGGAAAGACACTTTGTTCTCCTTGCAAGAGGTGTGCTGGGCCTTTTTCCCTAGTGGGTTACATTTGTTCTGGAGTGAGCGTTGAGGGATTTCTCTACAAAACACTGCCAGGCAATTTGAGTGCAAAGTTTGACTGTAAGGCTAGATTATACCAAGCTTGAGGAGTTCCCATGAGGAGGTGTTTTGGGCTGGGAGGGACAGGAACTGAGTGGAAACGGCCATAGGGGTTAGCATAGCCATGGGCAGTTAATGGGTGGGCACATAACCAAACGCCTTCAACCTTTATATCCCTCCTCGTATGCTGTTTCTCCCTATCTGTACTCCAATGCAATCGTTTTGGCTCTGCCACCTAATAGCCCTCCCTAAAAGGGGAAGTACCCACAACAACAAGGCCCTGTAAGTGCACGGTGAGTGCCCCACCTCCCTGCTGAACTAGTGAGGTGCTGTTCGGCTGCCAACACTACACACCCCTGCTGTCCACTTTGCTTTGGCTGTGCTCCCATTCATTACAGTAGCGAGCAGCGCCAATGTCATGTGAGTGGACTAGAAAAGTTTGCTGGCATGACCAACCAGAGTGCCCATTACGTTGCCTTATTGTAATGCATGTAACTGGATAACTAGCGCAACAAGTGCTGCTACTCGTAAGTTCCAAACTCCCAAAAGTGTGCAGGATTTCCCAGGACACTCTGATCTGAGTGCATTGGGCCTAGTTGTGGCTTGCCTCCCATGAGCAGCACCAAACTAAAAAAAGATTTCAATACCTAATTATTGTCTAGTTAGGTGGTAGTTGATATGATGGGTTGTGTAGGTAAGTAGCTAGGTGGGTGGTTGGGAGGAGATGTCTAGAGCAGCATTCCCTTTCATGAGTTGAGTTGTGAGCTAGAATCCATCAGTAGGTCCGGACGATAACCATGACTCGTGGGAAAGGAATTGCAGGTTTAAAAAAAATGTTTTTAGCAAACTCTTTTTTTTCGACTATGTCCTGGGAATCCGATCCGCAATGTCGGTACCGCCCTCCTCCAGTGCACCCCAATCTCCTCTGTGCAAAAAGCTGGCTCCTCTTTCAGCCATGCGCCATTTGCATGCGTTGTCGATGCCTCAATTACTCGCATAAGCTCTCGTCCCCCTGCCCGTTTTGCATCTGGGCTCATCGGAAATGTAAAGGGAGCAGCCCCCTTGTTATTGAGGCGAACATTTGTTTCTGCTTGTTCAGTATAGACTTGGGAGAGGGGGAATGTATGGGTAGGGCCGAGCCTGGCGGTCGTTCTTGGCTCTTGGGGCCAAGCACGAGTCGAGGCTGGATATTGGCCACACGAAACAGGGAAGGGACCTGTTTGGGGGGAAAGAAAAGGGTGGGGGCATGAAAATGAGCTATGGGGTTTCGGGAGGCAACAAAAAGGGCTAAAGGGACACAAAAAAGGCTAAAGTGGACTGGAGTCAGGAAAAGGGGCTAAAGAGGGCAAGAACGGGATATGGAAAGACTAGGAGCTATAAGGAACTCTGGCCAGAGAAGGGGCTAAACGGGAGTGGGGCAACAAAAGAGGTTAAAGGAGTTGGGATCAAGAAAAGGGGCTAAAGGGAGTGGGAGGATCAAGAAAAGGGGCAAAAGGGGCCTGGAGCAGCTAAAAGGGTTAAGGGGCAACACAAGGGGCTAAATGGGACTGGGGGTCAAGAGAAAGGGGCTAAACGGGCCTGGGGCAGCTAAAGGGGTTAAGGCACTACAAAAGGGGTTACATGGGATGGGGTCAAGAGAAGGGGCAGACGGATCTAGGGGCAGCTAAAGGGGCAACATCAGACTGGGGGGGGGTCAATGAAAAGGGTTAAGGAGCCCCAAAAGCGGCAGAGGGGAGAGTCAATCTCGGGCCAGCGTGAGCCCCACCAGGCTCGCCCAGCTCTAGTTCAGTTGTTTTTCCATTCACGGTTCACTACTGTCTGTTCATTCGTGCTGCCAGCCCGCCTACCCGCACTTTCATCTGGTGTGCTCCCTCTACACGTGTTGGCAAGTTTCTGGCTGTAGGGACTGGGCGGTTCGACTTGGGGGGGGGGGGGGGGGGTATATTGGGTGGCGATGGAGCTAAAATTAAATAGACAATAGCAAACTATGGTAGCTTGTGTTTTAGCAAGGTTGAGGGCAGTATGGAGTTTACCTCTGGTAATTCATTTTTTATTTGGGGCTCTATGCAGAATTCATGTACTTTGATGCTCAGGCTCCTCTACCAGGTGTTCGTCATTACGAGCTGCGATTCCTGCATTTTGGGCATACTCCAGGGGTTCTGGCCTGGGAATGTTTCTCTCCCATGAGGACTGGCATGCCATGTAGGGTGCTTACGTGTGGTTGATTTAGTGTGCTATGCTGTTTTAGTAGGATTGAGGGAAAATGGCTGCCTCTAGCGCTCTCCATGCTTCATTACGCCAGACGGCATGCGTGGCAATAAGACAATAGCCAGTTGCGCAGTGGGTATGCGCCTAACAAGTCAAGTGGGTTGGTGGGTGTGGAGCTATGATGAGACTGTTTTGGAAAACTGCACAAGAGCCTGCCTTCCCTGATGGCCTATGGCAAAGCCCAATAGCAGCCCTGGTGGCGTGAATAGTCTGTTGTTGGGAATCGGTTGTGGCTTCTGTGACACCGCAAGCTAGCTTGTGTGACTTTCGTAGAGGAGTGTGTGGGCAGTTATCTGGTGTCCAGTATGGTATGGTGTCTTCGGCCTGCTACATAAAATCAAGTCACCTCTGCATTTGAAGCTGCCAGGCCACCGACGCAGCGGATGGCCTGGAGCAGACCCAGCTGAAGCTTGGAGTATGTTGCCCCAAAACTCTAGGGTCTCCAGCAGGCCACCAAGGCCCCAGCACTGCACATGCACGTCCACCTTCTCTTTCTGACCAGGAAGGAGAAACAAATCATGATCTCTTATAGGGCGGTCAATGAAACCATGATGGGATTTGTGGAGTAAAAATATGTGCACTTCACTAAGTGATGGGGAAAATGCTGGTCCCAGTAAGGAAACCTATGTTGACAATATACCGTGAAGGGATAGGATTTGCTGGGAGCTATTTAGCTCCTGCTCGTAGTCTAGAAGAGCCTGGTTATCTTGAAGCCAACAGCTATCGTACAATAATCTATTGAGGACTTCATAGGCTGACTGGTGCCATTCAAAGACACCCTGAGACATTGTGTTTGTTACTGTATATGAAGGACATTAGGACAAATGTAGAAGATATTTAACACATAATGAATCACTTATAATGGGACAGAAGGTACAAGTTTGTATCTGATGCGGAATTTGGATTTGCCGGACATTCACTCGGCCGCGCATTTCTCCACATGCATGCAGCACATCCTTTGTTACTTGACCAGGGGTCAATTATCACTAGCTAGTGGGGTGTGCAAATATTGAGGCCTGGTTGCGGCGGGCATGTCCAAGCTCGTTTGGTCCTTGCTTCCTGAAAATTAATTGGGGTTTATCATTTCAGTCTTAGGAGCTGCTTGTGGACCAGATTCGACCTGAACCCTTTACGTAATGGCACTGATGAGCAAAACAAGTGATGGGTAATTGCACTTAACAGTGGTGCACAAGAAAATATGTCGTCCTCTGGGGCTCTGTCCAACCTCATTAATCACTCATGCTGTGCTGCGGTTATGCTCGTCTTCAGAACCCCTCAAGGAAACATATTATGGTACTTTTGTATGCCTTTCAATTTGCTTGAGAAGCACAACTGCTATCCAAAAATATGAACCCATGAATGGAATGACCACATGAGCGCATAACCCAACCGTTGCTCTGGCCACTCGGTTTCCAAGTCCTACTGTGTACCCAAGATGCTCTCCTATGAATAGAATGTAAGTACCAGCAATTCGTGTACAGTAGTATCATGTTTACTTTGTTACCGAGTGAGGTCAGAACTACAACTCAAAATAAATGTTGCCTCAAGCGACCCCATACAAAAGGGGCTACACACTCTGAATCCCTCTGCCTCTTATGTTGTGTGGATTGACATTTCGGTGAACTTTTTTGTCCACAAAAATGCTATCAAACTGTGTCTTGCCCCAGACAAACGGAGAATTTCTACATATTTCAGCTCTAAAACAAAACACTGATTCTACAGAACGCACATTACGTTTAAACACTACACTTGTATATATCTTTATTAACTGAAAAGGAACATAGTCATAGCATTGTGTGCACTCTTCCAAAGTTGAGTGTGTATCATTTATTGCTTTCAAATATGCATTCAATGAGTCTGAGTCCCTTAAAAATAGTTTGGGAGATAATTCAAATGACACATATGAATACCGTCTCCAGTTTCCGATGTCTTTACCATTTGCACGAGGGCGACGCGGTTCGCAAATGAGACCCACCAATGTGCAATATTTCCATTATCTGAAATTTGCTGTTTTCAGACACCATGTTTCATTGTTCTACTTTTCAGACTAAAGTCGGCTACAAATATCATGTCAAAGGTACGTCCAGTGGTGCATGATTGCATCTGAGTGGCATAACTTTTTTTCCCCACTTGGTTGAGTCGGGTCCCATTCAGCAGGGAGATGAGCAGGCATCTGGCTGATGCCAGAGACTACACAGCATTTATACGAAAACGTCCCACTTGACCTCCGCACAGAGCCGGACATCCATCTGGGGCAGGTTTTGTGCACAAAAGGGGAATAGCCCAATGCCTCCCGTCGTTCCACAAATCCTGCTACGGGTCCAGTTGGCACCTGCCAGTAACAATGTGGCTCAGACTTTCTTGTGTTGTTGTAACCCATGGGGGTTTCAAGGAACCGATGAAGAACAGCCAGCGCCTAGTAAGAATGGGTCATATGACTGGAGCGTAATCATTAGTAAAGGGGATGCAAAGATTAAGCAACTGGTGGAAATTGCCTTTGGTCTATTCAGTAGAACACCACCCCCCTCTCTCTTTCTCTTTTTCTCTTTCTCTTTCTCAAAGCCATTCACGTCAAGGCAACAAACAACTGCATTGCGGTTCAGCTATAAGCGGTGTTCCCTCGATCCTAGGAAAAATCTCTACCTAGACCTGAGGACGTTATACCAAATGCACATCTGGTTTGTATGTGCTACTATAGACCTATTTGCTCCCACACCTGGAATTGCATCATCCCGGCGTTCCGTATGAGATTCCAGACTCTCTGGCCTGCGGCTGGGATGCGATGACCACAAAATGGTCTCCGAAATTACTTTATACTTTTCCACTCCCCCCACCTCCCCTAGATTACACACAGATCTAGAGACCACCACCCGTGCAATCAGAAGAAGTGATCTGAATGGTCCCATATTGGCCCAGGTGATCCATCCCTACTAATAGTCATTGACTGAGTTTGGAGAGTTGCCTTGTCCACAGCTCCATTGGCTTGCAATAGATCAGGCTTACAGATAAAAAATAATCAGATGGTTGGTATGTAGGTTTAAAAGTAGGATTGATAAGGCTGGGTATTTAAAGTCCCTTGCCTTCCATATGTTCCCAACCGTAATGTTTTGCTGTAAGCAGTTGGAGCCCTGACTGGGTGTTACGACTGTGCCACCAGAGCACCAAGTGGCACTCCTTTTGGACTATTTGGGACTTGACATTCATCACCATAATCCAGCCTGGACAGTACCTATTCATGTTTCTGTTTTTACTCTCTCTTTCCAACACTTCTGTTTTTCCCCATTTTATTTCACAAACTACATATCCATTTATGCACCTTTTGGCAGTTCTCATTACCTGGCTATTCACATGCAGCAGTCCTAGACCTACAATCCCCAGAAGCTGTAGAGATCTGTGCTACTTTCACTTTCCCAGTTTCAAAGAGGGAGGGGGGAGATTTCCTTTAGCTGTGGTGCTCCAGGTGCTGCTAACGAGCCCGCTTCAGCACAGGGTGGGTCTGTATTTTAGCAGCTGTCTGCAGAAGCCCAGGGCTCTTGTGTTGAGTTTGCTCCCAGCCCCTCGTGCTTTGATACTTGGATTTCTGCTGGGTCCTGTTGCTACTTTTTCCAGAACATCTTCCTGTTCCATTGCTATGTGCTCTCTGCCCTGCTGACCTGCTACTCCTGCACTCATGTGCTTCCTGCCCTGCTCCCCTGCTTGCAGCCCTCTGTTCTGACCCTTGCTCTCTGCCATCAATTATTGTGTTCCCTACCCGCAGTTCCTTGCTCTGTGCCCATAGTCTGCTACCTGGCTTTAGCTTCCTAGATTCCAGTCCTGAGTTTCCTTTTTTCTGTCTGCAGTCCTGCCCTGGATATTCCTGTCCAGGTTCCTTGTATTCCCTGTTTGCAGTTCAGTCCTCGTTATCCTAGTACAGAGTTTCAGTCCTGAGTTTTCTTATTACTGGTCCTAGTTCAGTCCTCTGTTCCTTGATTCCAGTCCTTAGTTTCGAGTTCGCAGTACCACTCTCCTGCATCCTTGTGCTTAGATTCTTGTTTTCTTGCGTACGCCCTTTCTCTTCTCTGTCTTGAACCTTGCTCACTTTGACTTTTTCTTTCCCTGGGTATTTCTTTTAAGGTTATTCTGCTCACTTGTGCTTTTGTAATTCTTTTGCACAGAGTCTGACTGCTAGGATTCCCAGCAGGCAATTTCTGCCCATTTGTCGTGTTTCAGTATTGTACCTCATTCCATATTATTTGTGCTGGTCCCTGTTCAATTCCTGCTGGACCCATACCGGCTTCAGTCTTGTGAGCATTGTTTCCTTGTTTGTGCCTTAGGATCCAGACACCCACTCCTCCTTTCCATGAGCATTCAGAGTGGAGCCTTGTAATATTACCAGCTCAGAAGGCTGGAGATTACGCCTTAACGGTTGGGGTAACACTTCCCCCATTCTGCGTAGACCCCAAGCGGGAACCTAATGGGTTTGTCTAGCTTGTACTCCCTGCCCTTTCTGTTCACTGCCTTTGTTACCTGTCTGTAGTTATTGCCAAAAGTCAAATCTCTATATTTTTGGGCTATATCTCGATATACAGTATACACCTCGATATTGTTTGTGGGTTAAATACTCAGTTGTAAGCCGCCAACTACATGTGAGATGTCACAAACCCCTTTATAAGACATTGATCAAAATAAAGTACAAATACAAGGCTGCTCTTTCTGTTTGCGAATATACACAGCTGTGTAAATATCAAAATGTAAATGAAGAATTGTAGTATATGCAATAATGTGTATATATATTGACTGCATTCTAGGTAGGCAACCTACATACTGCAGTCAACTGTAATAATGAAGTGTCTTCATGATCACCCACTTATTTCTACTATAAAACTGGGTGTTCTAGGCTCCAGTGCAAACCTTTGGGTGCACTGGTGCTCATATTGTTGCTCTACATCTTCAAAGACTCCTCCCTCTCTCCTAAGCCTCAGTGCTCTGAGATTGCCTTAGTGTGGCATAAAGCACTATACAAGCAGCAAGTGTGTAATTGACATTATGTGGCGACAGGCATGTGACAAGCTCAGCCCCCGTGTTGTGGAATCCGGAGCTGTGCAGTGACTACACGCTGAGACAATATTTCACAACATATCAGACTATTACACTTTTCCCTCTCACTGCAGTAGTGACTCGGTTTGTAACCATGCAAGTAATGCTTTCTGAGGGATGACCCACACACCTGGTTTCTCTTGTCCTATATGTCCACCCCCACTTGCATTGCACATAGTCCACTCTGGGCTCTGTTACTTTTGACATTGGGCTAGGAAATCCCAGATCTGTCTCTCTGGAGGTCTGCCAGGTTACATTAGTGGACAAACAAGCCTCCATGATTAAAGGGTACACTTGAGCACATTCAAGCCCATCATGGACCCACTTGCTGACTAGTTTCAATACTTCCCTCTGAGTACTAGAAACTGCCCTCAGCAGAATATACTTGTTCATTGGCTCATTAAGTATCTACCATTACCTGATGAGCAGTTTACTTTGATCTTTGTACGCTGACTCTTGTCAGGGTATCGCACATTCCATCTCTACATCTCGTTCCCTTACCTGTACAAATCCTTCATGTGTATTTAATATTTCCCTCTCTTTCCCCCTCCTCTGCTGCCCTTTTATTTTCTCTCTCAGAACAAGCAGGGGATAACCACTACGTGGGCACAAAACTCCACTCTTCAGACAAGCCCTTGCACTGCTAGATGACAGTTGTAGTGACTGTCGCAGTGCAAACAAATGTTTACCATGGCAAAACTCCTAGTCCTACTTTTGACCCTCTGGATGCCATGGGTGCATTAGTCTTCAAAGTTTGACGAAGTAAATAAGTGGATTGTGGGAAGGGGTGGTTCTTATACTGCCTCCATCTTGAGGGGACGGTGTACAAAGAAAGAGGAGAAACCAAACCTCAACAGAAGGTTCCATCTGAGAGAGTTCTCACACTACGGTTCTGTGATTAGGAGGAGTAAGAATAGGAGTAATGAAGATTACCAATACATTATTTTGGCATTCACCTTGCTACAAGTCGGAGGCGGATTTAACGGTCGCCAGGCAGACCAATGGCGACCGGGCCCCTGTGCTAGGCCCCGCCCCTTCCATACAGCACAGGGCCCTTTCTGCTGTGCCGTCACTCTAGTCCAGCTCCTAACAAGCTGGGATAGCAACGCGCTTTAAAAAGGTCATCTTGTAAAAGGGCGTGGGCAGGTGCCCGCTGCTCCGTGTGTGTCGTCTTCTTCCCCAAAACTATAAGCCGTGTGTTAGCAAAAAGGTCACCATGAAGAGTGGGAGAATGGGCAGGCTAGGAACCGCTCCCTGGACGTGTTCTCTCTGATCAAACTTCTGGTTGCAGAAATATTTAAAGGGCTGTGATTCGCTGCTGCTTCGGCGCTTCCTTTTATAGAGAGTTCCTCACGGAATGTGTATTGTATCTGCGGCTCAGCTCAGCAGTTTGATAGACTATTGCCTGACTGTCAGCAGGGTCCTGTTTCTCTGAAGCACTATTATAAGTGTGGCAATCTGTTAGCTGGATGATTTGCTCAATGTGTGTCTGTGTGTGCTGTATCTATTTTGCTTGTGTTATTCATCAGTGCATTTTTCCATGTCGCATTCCCTTTTCTGTTATATGTAGGCTCAAGGCCGCAACTGTACTACACAGCATTTTATCATCTTATGGAAAAAAACAAATTAATAAACTAATAGATACAGCATCTGGTCCTGCGGCGATCACAGCAGCTTATCACACTGTTGTCACAAACATCAATTCTCTTCTGGTTTGTTTTTTAACACCGTCCACGTTGATCTGTTTTGCATCTAAAGTACACTCAGATAGAAAATATTGTAAAGGGCTCTGTAATTCCGTACTCTACAGTACACCCTTATACAGATCCGAGGTTTTCACTCTCCAACCCGTGCAGCAAGAGCTTAAAGGATAGTTCCGGGACTTTTTTTTTATTGTCCCTACGGGTCGGCCATGTGT
This sequence comes from Ambystoma mexicanum, assembly GCF_040938575.1. NCBI lineage: Eukaryota > Metazoa > Chordata > Amphibia > Caudata > Ambystomatidae > Ambystoma > Ambystoma mexicanum. Next base: position 1,050,059,851 of record NC_090935.1, read on the forward strand.
TTGTAAGCATAAATCGGTACATCGTAGGAAACTTTCCTATGGACCTTACCCGACTTTTCGCCCATTATCGCACTCGAAATCAGCCTCCATTTTGTGATAATCCTATCATTCCGCCGCATCGACCTGGCTCACCTGCCTTTGCGGCACTAAATCAAATCCCCCGCCCCTGAAACAGACTTTATCAAAACATTCATATTCCCCGCCTCTATCCGTGACGTGACTGTGCTGCGTAGGCAAACGCGCCCAGGCGTCTTCTACGCGACTCCACACAGACCCCGGAAATCAACACAGATCAGCTCACAATACAGCGCACCACAATTCGGAATATGAAACTGTACTTTGAAATCAAACCGCAAGATTGTAAATGTGGTAAAGTACATTTATTTGACATCAAATGTTTAGAGAATATTCAGCGATTTGCATTTTTATTTGCTCATGTTCCAAAAAGTTCGTATTGAGGAACGCGATGGTCCTTTGCTGTACACAGGGTCTTAGAGCATCTCACAATACAGCACCACAATTCGGAATGTGAAACCGTGGTTTAAAAGCAAACGGCAAGATTGTACATTTGGCAAAGTACGTTTATTGGACATCAAATGTTTAGAGAATATTCAGCGATTTGCATTTTTATTTGCTCTCGATCCAAATTAGTTCGTCTTGAGGGAAGCGATGTTCGTGTGCAGTACACAGGGTGTTGGTTTACGATAAAAATAAGCTCTTCTGTCGCACTGATAATCGCATGGCTGTTCCAACAACGAGGCACTAGGCCACCACAACGGTAGGTATGTTGCATCTAACCGTTAGTACCGCGTAAGGGCATACTTGTACTTGGCGATCGTCCCATAAAATGGTCAGGGTGGTAACGTTGTTCACGCGGAGAAGCAACTGGCGGCTGTAGAAGCCGTCCGCCGGTGTCTGGTACTCGTGACACAGACAGTAGTGAATGATGTACCTAAAAACATAAAAAATGAAATTAGTCTCACCATCAGATCCTTATTAAAATTATTCATTTCATAGCGAGGACAGCGCTACTGGGTGTACACAAGTGTTTAAAGGCGTGGCGAGGCATGGAGGGGGGGGAGTGGAGTACAAGGTAAGTAGCATAAAATAATAAATAAATAGGGCCAGCTGGTGGCAAGTGCAAGGTAAGTGCAGAACAAGTGCTGGGAAGGGGGGGCTGTAGGATACTGAGACAGTCCCCCAGTGCAGGGGTTGACAGGGAGGCAGTGCAGGTGGAGAGTGGAAGGGCCCAGGACCGAGGTCGCAGACAGTGGACCAGTTGTAGCAGGGGAGAGGGAGAGAGAAAGCAGAAGCAAAGAGGAAGGTTTTGAGGTGCTTCAGTAAAAGAAGATGGTTCTCCTCCAGATAGTGCGCGGTAGAAAACACTATGCCACATAGAACGAACAAGTACAACTGAACCCGTCTTTAAAGCCACTGTATAGTAATGAAATTGCGGTATAAACTCATCAAAAGTTACTTACATTATATTTGCATTTTCCATTGTGTCTCTGTGTAGGGCAGACCCGAAACACCACTCCTTCTTTGCCGACGTTACTTCTTCTAATGAACGTGGCTCATCGTTTCGTTTCTGAAATTTTATTCATTATCTTTTCTTAGTCTTTCAGGATGGTCCCGGCCTGTCAAGGTCAAATCACAATAGAACCTTATATTGGGTCGTGGGCCGTTCCGCCACCCGAGCAAAACATCAAAGCAGCTGACCTTCACTTTGAGCGAGCACACATTTCTAGTTAGCTCCAGTTAGTGTAAGGGCATCTTGTCTGCGTGCCTTTTTTTTTATTGTCCCTATGGGTCGGCCATGTGTTTGTAATACGGAAACATTCTATAATTTTTGTAAAAATGATTTATATTACTGTTTGGTTTAATTGCAATGGGCCTGCAACATGAGGAGACTCGAGAGAACAGACAATCGAATTACAATCATTTAAACCGTGATGTGTATTTCTCAATGAGCTCTGCTTTAGGTGGACATGGAACAGAGGCAATGTTGGGTGGCAATGCAGTTGTCCCCTGCATAGGTTCGTTCACCACTCCATGTATGTGCCTATCGAGGACATCTACGATAAGTCTCTCAATAAACTCATATTGCATATCCTCAAACACTGGTTTGATCACCCATTGTTTACTTCTTTTAGTGAAGGCCTTATTGTAGCGAAGCGTCCCTAAAGTTCCGGTCGTCCTACTTTGTTGACGGCCAACATTATGGTTATGTGCCAAGACCGCTAGAAGAGTCCGATTTATCATGCCTTCCATGCCAAAATGCAATCTTTTGGGCCTGTACTTTAGGCACATATTGTGGAACACCTCCAAATCTCCTGTGTGGCAGAATTCCGTGAGTCCCCTCAAATCTCTTGTTATAGTTTTATCAAATACAATCTTTTCAATGGCCTTGTGAGTGGGTGATGAAGGAATCAACCACTTCTTCTTCCGTGCCTCCTCTGTGGACAAATGGCCATGTTCACATTTGTGGAAATGCTCATTTGTCGACCATTGATGTACGTTGCTACAGTGCAACATTACTGACGCCATTTTTCCAGTAGAATTTCCAACGACCCTTCACATGTTTTTGAGCTCCACCAAAGATGGTTGCTGATTGACTTGGACCACTGTGAAATACCTTGCATATCTTTTTTTTTTCCTGCAGCCGACAATTTTTTATTGATTGTTTTTGCAAGATGCCATACGTCAAATTGGTGATTTATATTTTTGTACTGTTCTCTCATTGTCTTGGCAATTGAAACGTGTCTGTCCGTGGCTATCAGGTCGATCACCATTCCCCGCGATTGTAGTTCTTGCAATGATGCTACAAAGCCAACTTTCTCCATGGCCACTGAGGATGTACTTTGTGACACCTGCACGACCACCGAACTCACAATTTTCTTACTTTCCATGTCCTGAAAGTGGTAGGTGCAGTACTTGGCTGAAAATCCTGGACTGTCGCATTGTCCATCACCGGCTAGCCTGAAGCGTTTGCCCGCGAATGTACTTTCCATTGACATTTTTTCCATTCTCCAAGCTTCGCTGATGGCTGGAAATAGATAATCGGTTTGGTATTTGTAGAACTGACTTTTCGCAATGAAATGGATTCCCACAAACTGAAAGAAATACTGTAACTTTTTAAAACTTGAACCACTAAAAAGTGCGGCCGCTGCACAAAGTAGATTGCCTGCTGGCAGTTGCCCCAGCATGGGTTGTGCAGACCATGCGAACGGATGATATTGTGTACAGGTGGCATGTATTTTAAGGTTAGTGCCTCGAATTGCACGAGTCACATTAATCAATGGCTCCCCACATACTTCCCCACCAACCCAATGCCCACATTTCATCATCATAATAATATCCATCAAACAGCTATCGAATACAATGAATTTGGCCTCTTTCCTTATACTGTCACTCTGCATCCCAGCTGGTTCGGCCTGTAACGTTGAGGACATGTCACTCGCATGAAAGGTAAAATCTCTGATATCGTCTTCCGCTATGCTGAGTGATATTGATGGTGTTTCATTGTCGTCCACTTCATTCTCTTCCATTGCAACATCTGTTCCTTGTCCGGAGATGGGAGAAAAAAACAATGTCTTCAACTTTCGCGTGCTCTTATTTTTTGCGGGTGTGGATTCTGTGAATTGATCTACGACTGCATCCAAACTACCAGGAGGACATTCACTATCAATGGCTGGTGGTGGTATAGCTCCGTTGTCAATCACTTCATATTCTTCCCATTGGCACGATGCATCTCCAGTCTCAAGTCCCTGCCAAAAGGTTTGACAAGCAACATCTCTCGTTCGCTTCACTGTCTGTGTAGATCTAGTTCTTACACCCACTCGCAACTAGAGGACAGATTAGAAAAGGGATGTTCAGTTTAAACACAACTTACAGTATTGAACTATTGACAGTGAAAGACAACATAATATAGTGAACAGGACACTAACCTTCTTTTGCTTTCTTTTCTTTGAAACTTTCTTTCCTCGAACTTCAACATCTGGACGCTGTTGCTCCGACTCGTGTGTGCATGTCTCCACTTCCTCTCGCGCTGCAACGACTATACTTTCATGATAAGCACATCCATCACTCACTGAGGCTCCATCGACTCGCTGAAACATAGAACTTTCATTAGTATGTATAATAATATTGAAAACACAAAATGTACTTGGGGACCAATACCCATACGTACATCTCAATAGCAAAACACGAATGAACGCATTGTGTAGAACATTCAAACGACAATAGTTCACGCATTGTTGATCTAGTTAGATTGAACTGTCAAGATCCATACCTCGGGCTCCGCATAGACTTCCATTGATGATATTATTGAAGATGACGCTTCAGCAACTCCCTGAAACACAGTAATTGCATTAGTATGGTTTTCTATTTTGTTTAAAAGAACATAAACTTTCTGCAGGCGTCAACGGCTCATCTAAATAGACCTGCACAAATGATCAGTTGTCTAAAATAAATAATGGATATCTAAATATGATTCGATTTGCTCCATCGTTGGAAGTGTCACCACCCAGAGATCTGCATCAACTACTAGGGGTGATGTTCTTGTTGAAGAAGCTCCGTCAGCTCCCTGAAACATAGTACTTGCGTTAATAAAGAAGGAAGTATAGCGGATGTAATCACGTCATTTGATCTCGCATGATTGATCTGTCAGTATCCATACCTCGAAATGCATAAGAACATCAAGGGACGCTGTAACTGCGGTGCACACTTCTGCAAGCTGTTGCGCCGACCCGTAACTGCATGCTCCCCCTTCCTCTTGGACTAATGCTCCATCGACTCCCTGAAACATAGGACTTTCATTAGTAATGAACACAATATTGAAAAAAGAAGACACATAGGAGGGCGACGACAGAAGGACATACCAATGGCTAAAAACGAAAGAAACATTGTGTGTAACAATCACGCTACAAGAATGCAAGATCTGATGATCTCCATCGATGGAACTGTCCGGAAACGTACCTCGAGCATCTGAGTGACATCTACGGTTGTCGTCAATGCGTTGGACTCCTCAGCATCTCCCTGAAAGACAGTACTTGCATTATTTTGGATAACAATAATTATAACTGAAAACAAAGACTAGAGGACGAGTACTGTGGTGTACCATTAGGTAAAATAATTACACGATCAATTAAAACTATTGATTTACATGCCTAAAACAAGTCAGTGTCAGAATAGCTAAGTAAGATTACCCGATAGGCGCTTGAAGTGGCTGATGACTGCAATAACGACACGGATGGAGAATCTTCAGCCTTCATATTGAGTGGATACATAAATGGGGAAATTATTGTTAGCTAATGCTACACACTACCGCAATGCCGAGAGATAAATACGTAAACTTGACTCACCAGTGGAGGGATGTGGACGAATAGAGTGGGAATAGCGGTTGAGAGCAATTTTCGCCTCGCTCGCGGTGTTTTCGTCCTTATTAGCAATGATGTGGAGTACATGTCTGGGCTAAAGTGCCTGCTGCAGATGCGGTATCGATCACCCCTCTTGTCCGCAAAGACTTCTAGGACTCTACTTTCTATCTCAGAGGCTGGATATCCGCAATATCGGACCCATTCTCTTATCTGATCTATTGTCTTAGGGAAAACATGCATTATAGTACCTTCAGATTTGTTATGGGTCTTCGAAGGGCAACCGCCAATGGAACAGGCAGGCATTATGGAAAGTTCTGAAAAGTAAAGATCAACAATTCTCTATGAATACCAATGTGTTAAAACATTAAATGACACATAAAAGGTTCAATGCAAGGTCCGTTTTGGTTCTTGGAACTATACATGTTATTCACATGCGGATAAGTATTTCAATAACTTTCAAAAAATAGAAAAAGTAATTTGACTAAACTCAGAACATGTGACTAGTTCCTTGCATGTACTGTCGTGAACGAAAAGAAAACATGGATGCAATTTGATGACTACTAGCAAATAGATATAAATTAAAAAATTGGACGCAAAATGATTATGGTACATGGACTTACCTTGACGAACAAACAGTTAGATGCAGGGATCAGAGTAGTTTCTTGTCGTAGAACAGGGAGCAGTTCACAGGTTGCAAACTGACGAGTTTGCTCAAAGTGGTCACGGAAGTTCACAGAGACGAAGAGCAGATAACCAGCACCTTCACGGGTTGACTAGCAAAGCGCAAAGAAGTTCTCATTAGAAATATGAAGTGGGTTATAAAGAATTCGAAACAGGGGTGTGTTTGTGAATGAATGACGTGTATATGTCGTGGCATTATGCGGTCTGCAGGGGGCCGTCCAGCGTGAGGGGGGATGCTTGGCAGGAGACACGGGGTCTGGAGGTAGACATGGGAACAACAACCCATGCTCTATAGACCACTTTGAAGTGTACATGGTCTTTGGCACCTCTTGGCCTTTATCGCTCCCTGACAGCTCCACTTGCCAGCACAAGTACCCCGGTGCGAACTGCCTTTGATAGGGCGGGGGGTGGATCGGGGCGGTGGTCGTGCAGACAAGACACAGGAAGACTCGTGAATGGAGACACACTTATGTGGATTGCAGGGGGCCGTCCAGCGTGAGGGGGGATGCTTGGCAGGAGACACGGGGTCTGGAGGTAGACATGGGAACAACAACCCATGCTCTATAGACCACTTTGAAGTGTACATGGTCTTTGGCACCTCTTGGCCTTTATCGCTCCCTGACAGCTCCACTTGCCAGCACAAGTACCCCGGTGCGAACTGCCTTTGATAGGGCGGGGGGTGGATCGGGGCGGTGGTCGTGCAGACAAGACACAGGAAGACTCGTGAATGGAGACACACTTATGTGGATTGCAGGGGGCCGCCCAGCGTGAGGGGGGATGCTTGGCAGGAGACACGGGGTCTGGAGGTAGACATGGGAACAACAACCCATGCTCTATAGACCACTTTGAAGTGTACATGGTCTTTGGCACCTCTTGGCCTTTATCGCTCCCTGACAGCTCCACTTGCCAGCACAAGTACCCCGGTGCGAACTGCCTTTGATAGGGCGGGGGGTGGATCGGGGCGGTGGTCATGCAGACAAGACACAGGAAGACTCGTGAATGGAGACACACTTATGTGGATTGCAGGGGGCCGTCCAGCGTGAGGGGGGATGCTTGGCAGGAGACACGGGGTCTGGAGGTAGACATGGGAACAACAACCCATGCTCTATAGACCACTTTGAAGTGTACATGGTCTTTGGCACCTCTTGGCCTTTATCGCTCCCTGACAGCTCCACTTGCCAGCACAAGTACCCCGGTGCGAACTGCCTTTGATAGGGCGGGGGGTGGATCGGGGTGGTGGTCGTGCAGACAAGACACAGGAAGACTCGTGAATGGAGACACACTTATGTGGATTGCAGGGGGCCGTCCAGCGTGAGGGGGGATGCTTGGCAGGAGACACGGGGTCTGGAGGTAGACATGGGAACAACAACCCATGCTCTATAGACCACTTTGAAGTGTACATGGTCTTTGGCACCTCTTGGCCTTTATCGCTCCCTGACAGCTCCACTTGCCAGCACAAGTACCCCGGTGCGAACTGCCTTTGATAGGGCAGGGGGTGGATCGGGGCGGTGGTCGTGGACCCGTTTGCCGCAGGGCCTCACCAAGGAGAGGCCATCTAACTGAATGTAAGAGGATGGCTGCAGGATCTACTACATGGAATGCAGGGGGGTGAGTTTATAAATACCTCACCCTCCCAGGAGAATATACACTAGATTCATTTAAAAAATCAAAACAACCATTGTTAAAATATATGTTGGGCTTTATTTTAGATTTTAATTAAACATAAATAATAAACATTACACATTGTAAAGTTGAGGTTGCAGCACATCGAGGGAAAATCCGCGGTATTGTCCACTGTCACTGGGGAAATGTTGTCTAATGGCAAGTACCGCACAGGCAGGTATTACTCTCCGAACGCGGTGTCCGAGCCTCCCGTGAAGCCACCAAGTGAAGCAACGATAGGCCACCAGCCTGTACCACCTGTGAAAAAAAAAGATGCAAACTGTATTAAACTGACCAAACTTTCTTATCAATGTCGATTCAGGTAACACATGTCATTTTTCTTAGAAAAAAATTATATCTAGAAAATGCACTATATGGAACAAATTTACATGCCTTCGAATGATATGTAAATGTAATTTTATATGTGGGAGACGACCATGAAATAGTGGTGGCATCACTGACATCACAAACAGAGTATACTTACTCGTTACTCGGATTACGCGGACGAACAGTGCCGCGAAGTTCGTGCATAAGCACCATCATCATCCTCAACACGGTCCGTGAGAGGCAGGCTTCCCTGAACTCTGGCAGCTCGGTGATGCATTGCGGACTTTGCTCGCCTTCCTGCAGACTTTGCTCGCTTTCCGAAATGTAGGCCAAGCACCCGGAATTTTCACGGCAGCAGCAGTTCTCCTCCTCAGTTGGCATTAGCTCGCACCGATTGCACGTGCACCAGGTGGAGACGCCGTCCATGCGACATGGTCCAGGCTCTTCATCCGTTGACTGGTCCTCCCAACTGCCGACCGAATCCCCATCGTTTTCGCGTGCTTGACTTTCCAGTAGTTCTTCCTCGGTGTACTCGGGCTCGTACATATACGGCATTATTGTGGCCATTGTGCGGTAAAGATAGTAAAATAATTTACAGAGATGGTACAGGTGTTCACACGGGCTACAAGCGGCGAAGGTAGCTGACCAGAGCACTGAAACGAGTCACAGAATACTCAAAGTAACACAGAGAGAGGAATGGAATCGAAAATCTGCTGCTGTGTGTTGTGAAACGGTCTGTTTATACTTATTGGGGAAAGAGGCGTCCTGCCATTTCCATGGCAACACGTCAATAGCTGAGGCGCAGCGATTGTTGACACGAGACGTGCTTGAAATGGGCAGTACGCGTCTGCTGATGTCAGGCTCAGGGGCGGGGGATTTGATTTAGTGCCGCAAAGGCAGGTGAGCCAGGTCGATGCGGCGGAATGATAGGATTATCACAAAATGGAGGCTGATTTCGAGTGCGATAATGGGCGAAAAGTCGGGTAAGGTCCATAGGAAAGTTTCCTACGATCTACCGATTTATGCTTACAAACACATGGCCGACCCGTAGGGACAATAAAAAAAAAAGTCCCGGAACTATCCTTTAACACTATGCAATTCTGCCATTTTGCAATGCATGGCTGCAGCAACTTCCGCACAAACAGAATGACATCACTTTTCTGCTACAAGGACGCGTATGTTCTCTAGGTTTAGAATATTTAGCATTGATAGCAAAGCCTGCTGAGGAGGCCCAGCTGTTTCCACTTAGTCAGACCCCTAGGTAACTGTAATGAAGACAACTTAATAAAAAATTGCTTTTGTCCCTAAAGTTTGCCATTGTGCACAAGTAACTCCGCCCACCCAAAGCTCCGCCTCCATGACCCGCCCACCAAGGGCCCTGTGTCAGGTGCTGCCCACGGGGCCCTTTGCCTTAAATCTGCCACTGCTACAAGTATTGTGCATCCACACAATCTGGGAATTGGTACAGCTGATTCCGTTTACCTGTGAGCACTGGTATGGCGCACCTCTCAACTCGTGTGATTTTTGGCAGGTGTCGCCACCCAAGGAATCAGTTCTCACCCGCCAAGCTCATTAGGCGTCCATTCACTTCAACGGGCTCTCACCCACAACAAAATAATGGTATGTTTTCATCCGCCCAGGGTCATACAAAATGGTGAGAGGTGTGGTTCCGGGAAGGAATGATGACAAATTGTAGTGGAGCCGTTTGTTTTAATGGTTTGCAAGCATGCAGGTTGCCGAGGGCATGCTAAAACTTCCAGAAGACAGATGAATTTCACGGGGCTCGAAGCCGTGATTTGAAATGCTCTAATTTAAATCTGTTCTACTCTCGCAGTGACGCTGTACTCCCCGTCCACTGCCCCACTGAAACCCTACTGCCATGCCATGCACTTCCCGTGCCCCTTGCTCATGTATGTTTTGATGCTATGTACAGTGATTTGATACACTTTTTTTGCTCGCTTCATAAAAAATTATTATAAACAACTAAAATCCATGGGGAAGGTGTGCACGTACGGATTTAACCTTTTTTGAATCATTTAAAGAAAACTATGTGGTGGTATCGCCCAAATACAAAACAAGTAGCTTGTTTTGTGTCCAGAGGGGGGCTATTTCCCAACATTGAGCTGTAAGAAGTTACAAGAGTTGCATAAAGAGGCCGTTTATATACCAGTGCCCCTGTTGCTCCTCGAGGCAGATGTGCTGCCCCTTTTGAGGAGGGCAAGTTGAGAGAGCTCTGGGTGTGGGGTTGTTGGAGTATGGGACCCTAGCAATAACCACCTGTTGGTTACTGCATGCCAAAGGACCGTCACCAAGAGCATCTGCCACCACGGGAAACAGTAGTTTACACACAGGAAACGGAACTCCTTAAGCGCGTCCTGTGATTGCTGGTTTGGGCTCTGTAATTATGTGTTTCTGGGCTGCCAGAGACCTGTAATCTCAGAGCACTGTACATGCATGCTGTTGCGGTTACCCAACATTATGGCTCTCGTTGTGTGCACCTCGGAAGTATGAACTGTCAAGTTGACTACTTGAAATTTGAGAACGCCATCTTGCATTTTAAATGAATCTATTCAGCAGGAGCCAGCGCCAGCACGCACTTAGCCACAAGAATTTGACTTCACCAGTGCTACGCACGCTTACTTCCTACAGCACAAGCCCCTCACATTCTGCCCCCTTCCACTCTCTATAATGCCCCGCTGATGGACCTTTGTGGTAGCACATGGCCCCCCTCGACAATTTTCGATCTCTGCCAACTTCTGAAAAGTGACCTTTATTCACAGCAAAATACCCTTCGGTCCTAGGTGTAATTAAGGAATGCCAAATACAACCCATGCCTTTATAAAAGCTTCCCATTTTCCCCCTTCCAATGCCTTCTAGATTACCTGACCGCTTGGTCACATCTGGCCCCCCTGCAGCTCCGGGGGATCACTGTGAATCGCTGTGCTACCCAAAATGTTGCCCAAGCCCGCCTTCCTTCTCTTGCTATATCATTCCCTCCCAATTGTATCACATCAATTGTATCACACGCATGTCCTGTGCTCTATAAGCCCCTATCCTGATAGCCTCCGTAAGCACTTCCCACCTCAACACCCAGAACATGACACCCTTTTCTATAAATTTGATTCTTGTCTTCTCCAAGCCCTAGTTGTTTTTCAATTTCCCTTTCTAGCTCTCCTTGATGCTCTTTGCACAAACGTTCCTTGGCCTACACCACATTTTCTCTGCTGGAAGACGTAAACATTACTAGATGCACCTGGCATATCGCATGCCAATCTAACATACACTCCTGCTCACTCACACTTTTGCTTTCTATCTCTCTTGCTCTCATCTCTTGCTCCCTCTCGCTTCTTTCTCACTTTCTCTTTCTCCCGCTCATCCCCCGTCCTTTTGCTCCCCAAGACCCTTTGCTAAGGCCCCCCGTTCTCTCACTCCTCCCCTGGGTACAGCATGCAACTGTATGCTGTGTGTATGGCATAGGAGTGTATTGTGTAGAGTGTATGGGTATATGATGTTTCACTACAAGTGTATGGCATATGGGTTTATGGCATATAAGTGTTTGGTATCTGAGAGTGTGGCATGAGTGTGTGGCATATGAATGTCAGGTGAATGGTGTACGTCATATCAGTGTGTGTGGTGTAAGGTATACAAGTGTCTGGATGTGAGTGTGGTAAAGTCTTATAAATGCGCGTGTCCTATATGCCCTCATATTTATGAACTCGTATTAAAGTGAGGTCTGACTTGGATGCAATGTTTTATACGTTGGGATGCGTATGAGTTTTACATTTCACACATTTACACAATTTACATCTCCTGTATGTCTTGTATTCGTATGAAAACTGTATGATGTGATTTTTTTCACTCGTATAGCTGAGTACTTGATTGAAATGTGAATCTCCTACATGTACAGTTTGTATAGACAATTTACATTGTGCGCATGCCTGAAATATAGATCAGTCTTAAAACTTAAATATCTCAATTGGCCAAATCGACTTTGGAAAAAAAAAACATTTTTAAAACGGCAGATCGTGGTCAGATCTACGTGCATGCCAAATTTCGAAGTGGAGAAATTTCCGGTCGGTGGTAGCTGTTGTGCGAGTCCTATCTGTGGATTGTTTTGTTGTTGCAGTGTAGTGAAGTTTGTGCGGTTTGTTGTGCTATAGGGTTGTGGTTGTGTTTGGTTAGTTTGAGAGGTGTAAGCAGATGGTTGAAATTGTTAGTGGGTTGGTTATTGGCATCTCTGTCTAGAGGCCATGTTCTAAATTTCCACGTTCTTTCTAGGTGTGGCGCGTGAACAACTCTGTATTTCCATCTAGATCCGGCATTGGCCGACACTCGCAATCCCCTCCACATCTGACGCCCACCAATATTCACAACTGCGTCCAAATACGTCCCAGCTCACCTTTGAAGCCTGTCTATATGTGATGCAAGCGTTTGCGTTTCCATCCAAGTCTGGCCTCAACCACTGTAGGTGGCAAGGCTCAACAGAAACTCACCTCTGTAAGGCTCACCTCAAAAAAACGGGTTGCGTAGCACTGCTTGGCCAACTCGGAACTCCTCCCTGGAATCCCTGTAGACGAAGTAGAACCTCATGAGTGTGTGCTGGCAACCACATAGCAGCCCTGCAGATGTTGAGCAGGGGCACACAAGAGCAAACTCAGTCATAGCTGCGATGGCTCTGATGGATGGCATGATGCAGCCAGAGAGCCACCTGGAGATGGAAAGACAAGGCCTTTCCCTGATTTACAGGTCCAAAGTTGACGAACGGAGTCATCCAAAAATCCCTTGTACGTTCCAAGGCATGAGCAACATTCAGCAAATCTAAGGCCCTCTCGGTGACAGATTGGGAAGGAAGACGGGCAACAAAGGTTTGTTGAGGTCAAAGTCTGACAGTACATTTGGCAAAGGGAGTGTGGTGTGTACGCAGTACAACCTTTACAGCATGGCAAAACAAGGCTGCTTGCAAGACAGGGCCTGAATATCCCGACCGCCCTAGCCAAGGTGATAGCGACGAGGAAAGCAGTCTTCCACAAGAGAAACTTGAGTGGAGCCTGGCACATTGGTTCGAAGGGCGCTCCAATGAGCTTAGTCATCACACCATTGAGCTCCCTATAGGAAAACACAACGTTAAAATATGTTCGAAGTGCAATTCAAATTTTGTATGAGAGCTGGTGGAGCACCACCAGCATTGGTAACACCCCTGTAGTATATATTACTGCAGTGAAAAATATTAACAAGCAAATCCTGGATACTTCATTTTCATAGGCAATGTCTTTGTTGGTGGTGTTCTTTCACCATTACTCGAGTCGCAGAATCTATGGCCAGGGCATTTTGGACACAGAGTCCATCATCAGGGCTGATTACACAAACAAAAATGATACATATGTTGTCTAGTGATCTCAAGAATCTAACGAAACATATGTAATTCTTCTAAAATGCTTAATGCATAACGGTTAACAGTTGCAGCAATAGTTCTGGTAACCAGACCTAATAGAAAGGTATACATGTGTTTGTAAATGAACCATAAAGGTTTGTAAAGTCTCTGCCAATGCTGTTAATCAGAAGATTCTGAAACAATGGAGGCTAATTTAGACATTTGGCCCCTCTGCGAATTGTTTTATTCTCTTTGTACATTCCCAGTCACAACAAAACTCTTGCAGGGTTTAGCTAATCTTCTTCATAATATCGGTCTCTGACACGGGAACAAAACCGGTTCAATTTGCCATCTACATCTTTTCATATTAGATTCGAAAAAAACGTGGGTAATCCACGAACACGTGATGTCATCATTGGGCGATGACGTCATCGCGTGGACTTTGCGAGCCTCACGCTGCCTCGTGTGCAGTGATGAAGTAAATAGAGAAAAAACAGTATTCCAATCTTTCCAAGGCTTGCATATAATAGATTATTTTTTGTAGTAAGAGAATACGCATATATACGAACGACAACCACGTATTGATGTGCACCTGTGCTGTGACGGGATGCTGGGATATTTAGAACCTGTGTCAGTCAGAATTTCCAGAATGTCCACAGATTTTCAAGCAGTACGTCAATGCAAAAAATACACAGTGCATAAAACGGTGTTACACAAATCCTCACCTGCCCAACCTTGATCCGTCTTTGACATCATTACACTCAGTCTTCTAAATCCCTCATGAGCTTTGAAGCACTCCATGAACGGGGCCACGATGTCTTTCTATTGTAGAACTGGGTACTCATTTATCCTCCGTGCTGCAGAAAATGCTAGTGTAAAACATAACCTAAAGAAAATAGTCTTGTAACCAAAGCTGGAAATCGCTCCCAGTTGGCCAATTAGTAACTGTGATGTGCTGAATTTTCAACGAGCCTGCTCCTGTTCAACCCTCACACTGCTGCTCTTGTTTGAAAGTCTTGGACTTCAGTGCGTCTTTTCCTCAGAGCACAAACAAGGTCGCTCCCCATCCCGTAATTACCAGAGGTGCCACATGAAACCATCTGAAACAACTGTTCTGTCATCTTTCGTTCCTCTGCCCATGTCGCCAATGCCTATAGCATGCTATCAATTCACCTGCTGCACACGAACAGGAGTTGTGTAGTGTTTTAAGTCCAGGCTGGCCTGAGTCCCTCCTGCTTCAGGCCCTACACCTAGACTCTTCCTACCTAGCCCCCTACCTCAGGCGCTCTCCTTCCTTTTGCCTTTTAGTCTAGCCCACCTGATTGCCATAGTCTGTCTTTGCTTTTGTTGGCATATTCTGACAAGCTTATTGGTCAGCAGGGAGGTGGTTGTCGCGCCCTGAGCGGTATCCACACCCCCTCCCTAACCACAGAGTACGACCCTCCCACCTTGGTTGACAACGGTCCGTGATTTTAAGTTGCAGGTTACCACGAGGCAGCTAATGTGGGGGAAGAGGGTTAGGGGAGAGGCTGTGGATACATAAGGGGGGGCGGGAGTAGGAACAGGGTTAGGGTAACACATGTGGATAGGTAAGGGGAGTTGGGGTAAATCTTGCAATGCGCCACATACCTATGTCCTGATACTGTATAGCCCAGCACACCCTTAGTTAGTGCTTGAACAATTCCTGTCCTGGCCAATTGCCTACACCTCTGCACTCTAGTGTGTTCATAACCCACCCTTCATCTTGTACTGAGTCATTACCGCCTAGTATTTCCTGACCTTCACAATAACTCCACATTAAATGAAAACATGATGAAATTGAACAATACATGGAATGAAACAAAAGTTCCTGAAGTGGAAAACAAATGGTAGTCACAAACTATGAATTCATAGGAGACTGTGATCGAAGCCACAACCAAATGAAATGGCATATGCGGTTTGCACACCACAGGATTGCCCAATGGATCTCACTAGCATTTTGAGATGCTCTGTTACTTCACAGAGCGTTTGTTTAGCAAGTTAAACACATTCATACTGGGAGTCAATCATGCACATTACTCAAATTGTACTTATCTGAGGCTCATGGAGCCTCGCAAGGCTTCCCGGCAAGTGGTGCTGCCTACGAGAATCCTTCTGTTAATGGCATCCTCACGGAATGGGCTGAATGCCCTGCGCGGTACCCTCCAGGCTCTCGACTGCACTCGCTCGGCTCTGTAGTCTTCACTCCTGAACGCACCCAGTTTGCTGGAAATAGCGCCCCCACCTCCGCTCTGCTTGCTGCCTGTGCTGTGAAGGTAAAACCATCAGCACACAGCACGAGCAGAAGCGGGCTGATCGGGACCCGGCGGAACGTGCGTTATGCATGTTGCCTCTGGGCATCATGGGAGTGGAAGTCCCAAACACAGTACAAGGCCCTAGAGACCCACACAGCCAGGTTCTATTGGATGAGCCTTGGTGGCTTCACCCACAGAGGCTGTCTGTAGCCCCACAAATCCTCACAGTAGTGCTGGTATGTGTCATTGTCCAGATGGGGAAAGCTTCACTGTCTCCTTAGGTTAGCATGGCCACCAGCATTATCCCAGCCACCCCTCTTATTGGGATGCCACTAAAATATCCTGAAAATCACACATCATTTCTCTCAACTGCTGGTCATCGCAAAAACACAGCTTCTGTTCCTTCAATTGCAAGATTCCATAAGACTTGGACATGTTCTTAGAAATAAACAAGCACCTCTCACTACCGTTCCTTCCTCAGCATAGGAGCTGCAGCATGGTATTTTAGGTGGTATTTGTATAGCACTTGCTGCCATTGGTATGGCCTTGAAGCACTGTGAGGACAAACGCCCTTCAGAAGACAGTAGTCTGTGTAGAAATGTAATGAGATGAGTGGTAACATGCATGTATGCATTTATAGCCAGGTAAAAGGTAGGTAGATGATGGCTAGGTCTCCAACAGCAGCCCATACTACAAAGGCGTGAGGATGGATGCTGTGTCAAATCGTCAGAGTCCAGCTATGACAATAGCTGGACCGAATTTTGCATGGGACTCTGCTATATTCTATGGGTCGTATCGCTTGGGGGTTGAGGGTCATGTATGTTTAGTGCAAGGTATAGACAAATAGTGTGCATCTCCAAGGTGTGCACCTGTGGTACAGCTTGAATGAATTGTTGATGGGACTCAGCTGTATTCTGTGGGGCACAGCGCACAAGGGTTCGGTGAAGGACTGAAGCCGATTCATTTTAGTCATGCAGTGCATATCATATAGGCTTGGGAGGGAGTGCTATGATCTACCGGAACTCTGCTTGTGCGCCCAAATTCCCCCGTGAGGCAGGTTGGGTGGCGGTTAGCGCTCAAGTTGGGTGTGAGATTTAGACTAAGTGTTCCAAGGCGCTGAGTGGAAGAGCCAGATTTTGAGTGAATTCCTGAAGGCAAGGTGGTCCTCTATGCAGCGGATGGTTAATTGGAGGGAGTTTCAGGTGGTAGGTGCTTGGACCGAGAAGTAGGAACTCTGCCCCCCCATACAGGTTTATTTTGTTACTGGAATGACAAGAAGTGCCAAGCCTGATCTGAGGTTTCTGTTATGCCTGTAGCATGTAGATTTATGCTGGAGTTATTCCAGTCCTTTCTTGTAAAAGGCTTGATGAATAATGCACATCGCCTTAAAGGAGGATTGCTGTCCAATGATGCCTCCTTAATTAATCTAATCAGATGTTTAGAATCCAGCTGAATGTACAGATTCTAGGCATCCCCTTGAATATAACCATTACATTTTTCCTCCCGCACCCTATGGAATTAGCACTCCTGCACAACATCAGCTTTCACGCACAACTCGATTGACACTTCGCACAACATGTCTACCATAAGAATGCAGATACCCTTTCATTGCAAAAATTCGAACTGTAGCTGCACTGATAGTGACTATCCTTTTGCACACACACCCACCAGTTTATTTCTCTAGTATACCTCCCTCGACCCATCCACGTGCCATTTAGACATGGGTGGGTAGCAGGGACCCGGCCACCCCTCATAACCGTTAATGGTCATTATGCACACATGCATAATAGCACCTCCCAATTTCCCATACTTTGGACTTTGGTCCCTCCAAGCATGTTCCACCTACAGCATGTTGGGACCATACCCATGGGGATTCAAATGACGAAAATGAATGAATTAATGAATTGGAAGCCAGAGAAGTACATGGAGGGCAGAAGAGATGTGTTCTCTGGGGCTTGGGGCTAAGAGGAAGCTTGGAGCAGTGTTTTGTACTGATTGGAGTTTTCATAGTTGCAATGCAGGGGCCCCTTAGGTATAGAGCGTTCGCATAGTCTAGATGTGAAAGGATGATGGCAACGATTGTGGAGGCTCTGTGTAAGAAGGTCAGGTAAGGAAAAAATGTGGTGGAAGATGCATATGTATAGGTAACAGCGTTTTACCACAGAGTTGGTGATTTTCTAGGAATTCAGTGTCCATAATGCATCTGAGATTTTTTACTGTGTTGGAGGTGGAAAGGTGGGCCTAGGGAGAGCAGCAGTGAGTGGTTTAAGGGAAGATGGTGGTCTTCCCAGATAGCAGGGTCTCTGTTTTGCCTGGATTGAGTAGGAAGTGGTAACCCGTCATCTGGCGTTTGATCTCAGAGGCAGGTTGCGAGATCGAGGGAGATAGACGCAGGGCTATTTGGGATTTTGAAGATAATTTGGGCACTGTCTCTGTAATTGTAGCATGATAGACTGTGGGATCGAATGAGTGCGGGTAGCGAGCTCAGGTAGAGGTAAAAGAGGAGCAGTGAGAGGTGGCCTGCGGCACTCCGTGGGCGTCTGAGCGGGGAGCCTGGGAGGAAGAAGGCATGTGTACTATTTGAGATTTTTGAGAGGTGGGAGGATATCCAATTCAGAGATGAATCCCTGATGCCGAGGTTGTGTTGTCTCTTGGTGAAGGTGGATGGTTGATGATATCGAATGCTGCCGAGAGGTTGAGTAGGATTAGTGCAGCACAACCTTCTGAGTCCGAGTGTCATTTAAGATCATCCCAAATGGAAACTTGGCATGATTCAGTTCCTCGTAAATGTCTGAAGCCAGACTGTGCGGAGTCGAGGATCTTGTTTTATTCTGAGAGGAGACCTAGTTGTGTGTATGCCGCTCAGTCATCTAATTTAGCTCTATAGCGCTTGTTTGAGATGGGGGGTCTGTACTTGGTCAGGACAAGAGGGTCAAGGGATGTCTCTTTTGAGAGAGGCTTGATGTAGGAGGTCTTAAATTCTGCTGGGAAGGTACTGAAGTGAATGATTTAGCAATGGATTTCGCGAGGTCATCGGCACAGGTGGCTGTAAACATTTCTTTTAGCAATGAGGTGGAGGCTGCTGGATGACGATGGGTCTGCACGCCATTTACGCTCCCGGATATGGTTCAAGGTTTTCCGTTTTTTGATGGCTGGGGTGAACCATATGAGTGAACGACCTAGTCTGTTACAAAAAGACCTGAAAGCAGGAAAGGGATTTATAGTCTGTGTTGCGGACCTGTTATTGCGAGGTGGATAGGGAGGCTTTGTGAAGGATGGCAAAGTCGCCTGCCCTGCTGGCACTGTGTTGCACAATATGTTTGTAACCCGGTGGGAAGACCTCATGTGCAGTCATCCGGAGGTCTTGTGAGAGCCAGGTTTCAATGATGAAGAGGATGTCTGGGAACTCTGATGAGATTATGTCGTATATATTGTGACCATTATTTGCAACGGATCTGGCATTGTCGAGAATGCAATTCAGATGACTGCCAGTCGTTTATTTGAAGTTGGGGGTGAGGGGGCAGATTCTGGGTGGGGGCTGGGAAAAGAGAAGTGGTGACCACAGAGGAATGGGGTTGACTCGATGCAGAGGCAGGAGAGGGTGATGGCCGATGCAGTGATGGAGGTTGTGATGGTGAGGAAAGGCTGGAAGGTGTGGTTGGCTTGCAGTGTGGTGGGTGGTGGGTGTTGGGATTTGTACAGATTCCAAGATGTGTGTGTGGGAGAGGTGTCCGTAGGGAAAGGTGGCTGGTTTCCGGTGAAGGGCGGGGAGACACAGGCACATATGTGTAATTGGTGGATGTGTGGTAAGGCCTGGGATGGTGGAGCAGTTCTGGCTATCGGATGGTAATGTGGCTACAAGGGATAGGATTGTGTGCAGGGGAGGGTGTGGATTAGTGTGCTAGGTACTAGGGCCACATAGGTTAGTGGTTGGGGATTCTGTAGTGTTGGAAGAGGAGTAGAAGGATGGAACATCTTGGAGATGGGGTTGGATTTCCAGTCGGGAGGCGGGATGGCTACAAGGGATAGGATTGTGTGCAGGGGAGGGTGTGGATTAGTGTGCTAGGTACTAGGGCCACATAGGTTGGTGGTTGTGGATTCTGTAGTGTTGGAAGGGGAGTAGAAGGATGGAACATCTTGGAGATGGGGTTGGATTTCCAGTCGGGAGGCGGGAGTCTGGTGACAGTTTCCGAGAGGTGCGTAGGGAGCAGTTCATGGCGTGTTCGCCTTAGGGGCTATTTTAGCAGGTTTAAGAGGTATGTGTGAGAGTTGACCATGTTTCAGTGATGGTGTGTATATCAAGGTCATGCTATATAATAGGTGAGTATATCAAGGTCATGCCATAATAGGTGGTCAAATGAGGTGGGGGTTTAAGCTTGGTGAGTAAGATTTTGCGGCGGTGGGCGCTGTGTTTGTGGAGATGGTGGAGGGCATGTGCGAGCACATAGGCATTTGCATCTGTCGGGCGACAGCATGGTGAGTTGGTGAGAGTGGGGATGCGCGAGTGTAGACGCTCTTCTCTTGGAGGGCCTAGGCAGGGTAAAGTTGTGAGGGTGGTGTGGAGACGTGAGCAGTGGAGTTTGGCAGTGTGGAGGTAATATGCAATGAAGAGTGATTCCATGGAGCAGCGTGATGGCTTGTTAAGCAAGGTCTTGAATTGTTTGGGTCTTGTCGAAGTGTCTTGGGGCATGTAGAAGATGGGAGCATCAGTGGGAGTAGAGAGGGGGGAAGGTGGTGGGTGTGGGGATAGTGGTGGAGTTGGAAATGGTGATGGTGTGTAGCAGAGGGGCAGCAGCGTTGTGTGGGGGCCTGGGAGGGGAGTGTGATTCGTTGTGAATTGGCTGGAGTTGGTGGCTACTCCAAGGTGTGTGGGGGTAGGAGCATGGAGTTGGTGAAGTAGTTAGCTTTGAGGCCTGGTGGAGGTGCAATGGCCAGAGTAAATGTACACAGTGGAGAGGAGGTGATGGAGGGCTGTAAGTCATTGCAGTAAGGTGGCATGAAGTGGCTAGAGGTGAATTAGGCAGGAACATGCTTATATAGCATGGCCGTGCAGGTGGGCAGAACCATGAGGGCGATGGCATGCGCCAGTGAGCTGCATGTTTGAGATTCTGTTATATAGGCACAGAGACGAGAGGTTAGGAAGGGGGTAGGTAGCTTGGAAACAAACTGACAGTTGGGAGGATCATTGCACATTGTAACTTGCATAGGGGCAGGAGAGCTATTACCTTGCTTTATGCTGCAGGCTGTCATGTCAGTCCATTTGTATGGGGTCACTTGAGGCGGTTTGAAGCAGGCATGGCCGTGGGAGCCATGGGTCAAGAGTAGGGCTCTGTCCAGGCACAGACGGGGGCATACAGGGATTGTAGGCCTTGTTGTGGAGCCGGCTTCACTGCCAGCTTCTAGGGTCGGGCCAGTGTTCATGATGAGTGGTCAATCCGGGCAAAGCAGAGGAGGGCCATCCGGCAGGCCTCCAGGCAAACAGTCCCCCACCCCAATTATGGCGGCAGCCATCTTTGAAGGTGCAGTTGGAGACAAATAGAGTAGCCCAAATGGGCTAGTTGTGGCAGCGACTTCGTTAGCTTTCATCAGATTAAGTTTCGATTCTAGGAACCCTGGGGGCTTTGCAACATATTAGCATCATCGGGGGATACTTTTGAACATTTTTCCCATTCATCATTTCTTAGACCAACAGGGC
This sequence comes from Ambystoma mexicanum, assembly GCF_040938575.1. Taxonomy (NCBI): domain Eukaryota; kingdom Metazoa; phylum Chordata; class Amphibia; order Caudata; family Ambystomatidae; genus Ambystoma; species Ambystoma mexicanum. The sequence goes on from NC_090935.1 coordinate 1,050,081,238, forward strand.
TTATGGTTACAGCAGTATCCGTTTCAATTGTAGCAGATACAGGAGGATGGCAGCAGGGGTCCACAGGCACGTTGATGTTAGTGCTGCTCCAGGGCACACAGGGTCCTGGACAGACAGGGATGGTAGGCCTTAGTGAGAGACCACTAATACAAGAAGTGTCCCATACTACTCCTCTCTTGAACATTAAAAACCTTTGCTCCTTTCTACATCACCCCTTTCCCGACCTTGTGGTCACCTACTGGTAGGAGGGTGTCCTCTCAGCCCCAGTGTGTAAGTTGTGAGAGGTACCCACAGCTAGGCCAAGGGGTTGTTCTCAAATCCATGGAACTCTCCTAATGGTAAGCATGGTAAAGCAACCAAGGCAGCACTCACTAGTTGAGAGCGGTTTGTTAAATGTAATTTCATAACATTCGACAACGGAATGCCCGGACAATATATTAATAGAAATTAAGGTGACCAGATTGTCAAGAAAAAAACGGGACAGCCAACAACTTAAAAGGAGTAACCCACTCACCCCTCTCTTCTCCCCCTCCCAAAGTTCACACCCACCCCCATCCGACAGTATCTGCATACAAATTGTGCGGTTTTGACAGTTGATAAAAGCACGTAAATAATAAGCATGATATATTTTAAGTAATACTGATTGAATTATGTATTTTAATGTTGTGTGCAATGAATTTGATTGGTATGATTCAATGTGAAAAGTTGCGCATCCACACTAGAACACAACAATTTTTTAAAAGCACATAAATGGCAAAGGGGCTGCTGTTCTGACATTACATGCCTTGCTTTTTACTGGTTTCTCAGCCTGTCCCTGTGGCTCAAGCAGTTAATGCATACAGCTGGTACATGGAAGACAGGGGATTAGAGCCCATTCTCTGGCATAAACAGGCACTGTGACCCTCCCTTTCCCAAAAAGCGGGACAAGGTTTTGGTATTAAAAAAGAAACTCAGAACAAAGGGACAGAGGGTCTGATCCCCGGACAGTCGTGGCAAAACTGGAACATTTGGTCACCCTAGTCCAAATATATCTTTATTTTACTGGAGAGGGGGAAAAAAGGTAGGGCAAGTCAGGTGAGTAGCTTTTTTAAATGTGGATATTTAAAAGTCTTTGGCTTATGCCAAGGTAGGGTGACTGGGTATGTTAAGGGTCAACCGGGGTCTCTGGGAACCATGGTCACCACATGGATTTAGTGTGCCCCAAAGCCAATTTTTATAGTAAAGGAAATTCACTTTTTGGAAATAGTTTTTAGAAGTCAAAGTTCACCAGTGGAAGAGACATTTTGAATTTAATTGATAACAATTCCGGTGATCAAAGGGCAATTAATCTTCCTTCACTGTGGCAGTTTATCCATCATAACCTCCCCTCCTCATATGTTTTGGTCCCCACTTGTATAAAGTCAAATGCCCTGTTTAATTTTTTCACCAAATGAAGACCAAAATGACATTCCTCTACCCATTCCCCGGAATAATCCTTCCCGGAATAGCTACTTAATGTGTCTCTTGAAGGAACAGGACATTAGGGACTTCTCTGTGGAAATCCCTGGCCACTAATGAGCATTACATGGCTATTGAGATCCTCGACATTTAATGAGCCAACTCGCCACCCAGCTCTAGGGGTCTCAGCCATTGCATGAAGACTCTTGCATCTGATCCAGTTCCCACTGATCAATAGGGAGGGCACCTCCTGCCCCCAAACATCCGGACCTGGATTCTGTTACTCATAACTTGTTTTCTAAGAAACCAAACGGGCTTACATATTCCATGAAGCCCCTCCCACAATTCCCTCTTCGAACCAGAAAACCCTATCCTTAATCTTTGCATTTAACCTTTTTACTGATTTATTACACGGTTGACCCACCCCATGTATCAAATCATCAAGGAGTTTCCAGAGAACAAAACCACTAACATTCTGCATGAAACGCAGCCCTAATCTTTTATGCATGTGAAATTACCCCAAACTAAGACGAACACCACAGCATAGATGACCTCGTTTTACAAAGAATGTGATAAAACCCCTATTTGTTTACTAATTTTACAAACTATTTGATATAAACACGCACCATACACAACAAAAGAAGACTATCTCTCACCTCCACAAAGGGGAAAATGTACACTTCATTGTTATGAACATTAGGGGTCACCCTTGCCCTTTTGCAGTTCCACTTTCAATTGTGATAGCCTAGCATTGACACTTCTCTTCTGGACGCCCAACTCTTCTTGGGGGCGTGTTCAACTTTTTAGGTTTTCTGGAGCCCATTGCACGCTTTCTCATTGACTGATCAGAAGCTCCAGTAATGTAAAAAGTTTCCTGAGTTAGCGGCGAACTACATAGACCTTTCCATTCCAAACCCCAAGATGAAGAACAGCCTATTGTATTTGGGTCTCTGAGAGCTTATAATATTCTTCTCCAATTTCAAATATTAAAACAAATGGGTAGCTCCCACCTGTATCTAATATTTTGAGTTCTCAGCCATTCTGTAAGGGTTTTACACTCCTGGCGTCACATTAGTGGTACCACCAACAGAACTTGGGCAATGTAATGCGCATCTTGTAGTTTTGTAACTCTACTACACTCTCATCTAAATTTCCCAAAATGTTTTGCTCGCCTACAAAATAGTGGCAAACTACAACTATGGCTGGGGGTTCATTCCATACTCTGGCTCCACGATGTGCCCTATTCGATAGAAGCTCAATTCCTCCCGTTTCAGAAAATAAGGATACAATCCTCTTACCAGTTTTTCTAACTTTTCTGGAGATTCGCCTTCTTGGTTTGGGCTCGCAGGAAATCTGTTTACATCTCCTTTCCCGCTTTTAAATCTCAAACATTTTAAATTCCATTTCCCTTGATTTTGTTTCTCCCTTTCCATTAATCTTGCGGTGTACTTCGTCTCGGTGAGCTCAGCCGAGAGCTGATTGTATACAAGAGCTTCTAGTCGATCCTCTATTGCGTTATCGTTTGGTTTGTCTACGGACAACTAAAAGTCAGAGCAAAACTATTTGATCTCATCTAGTTTGAAAAAAGTTCTTTTTCGACACCTCTTGCCAAGGGGTCTGCTGAAGCTGGATGAGGAACTGGGGCTGTTGATCCATAATGTCAGTTATCTCCCGAATGGGTTTCCTCTCAACCTCTTGGAGACGTTGCTACTAGTCCTTCACGGTGTATTCACATTTATGTCCTGGACTAGTAAGCATTCTGCAAGTTTCTTAACTTCAATCCAGGCCCCTGATATCACGACTTGCCTCTGTCTTATATACCTTTGCCAGTGTGGTCATCAATATTAAACTGGCCACAGTACTCAGGACTTTGTTTCTGGGAGTTTTATATGGACCTTCAACAGCAGCTCACCACTCCGCTGATCTTTTAGCTGAGCAGAAACTAGCCAAGCGGAAACTATCCCACACACAAAGGGGGCTTCTGATATGCTGATAGAAAAGATCCTGTGCAGGCTGATTGACAGCCTCCTAAATTGTTTGTCAGCTGAAAAGTGGTACACAATCAGTATGCCTGGAGGGGAGTGCATCCGTACCAGCTACCCACAACGGGGTGCAGTTTCAGAGCACAGATTGCCTTGAGCCTACAGGTTTCTTCCACAGGGGGTGTGGGCAGTTAGAATCACAGCCCCCCGCTAGATTCAAATGGGTATTGGCTTGTTCCTTTCAAATTACCCCTTGTGGTAACAGGTGCCCCACTGGCTCTGCCAAATGTTCCCCAGAGTGCCTTCCATTCACTGTTGTGAACGTCCAGTGTAATCTACCCTTGTCAGCACAGCTTCATTCACTGTCATCAGCCCACCTCCTTCAAAGCTACCAATCGCATGATCCGATCTTGTACTTTATCCAAATGTTTCATGTTACATGGAGCCTGTACCTTTCCTCCCAGGGCACAACTCGTTTCACACCTTTAAATCCCTGGTATGTTTCGGGCCACTGGGGAATATCTCAACATTGGGCTGCATTGCAGGCAGCTCTGTGTTATGTTAAGTTGACTTATACCACACACTATTACCAATTGCATGGTCTCCAGGCGGTCACGTGGCTCTGTAAATAAGAGGGCAGGGTAGGTTAGTGAGAGATAGGATATAGGTTGTGCTCTTCTGTTGATGCTTGCAGAACCATGAGGAACTGGCGCCTGTGCGTGTCTGCTTTCGAAGCATGCTTCTGTCGTATGCATCGACTTGTGTCCGGCGGGGTAAGGCCCAGTCTCTGGGCTGTTTGCGGATGTTTCTTGTGGTGAATGTGTGGTTGTGTGTTTCATGTGAGGAGTGGCTGGCCCTTTGGGGTGTGTGTGGTACTCGGAAGGTATGCGGGAGAGGAGCAGGGGTGGTTAGTACAGTTGCAAACTTGAGTGTAGTACGCTTTCAGCACAGAAGCAGAATTTAAAGGGCAGCAATATCCTATTTAATCTGGTGTCTATAAAGCTGGGTTAAAGCATGGTGGCTATGCTCCAAAGTGCACCTAGATTCAATCCAGTGACTACACTCAGAGACTTTGCTACGTTCAATACAGTGTCTATGCTTCACAAGTTCAGCTAAATGCAATACAGTGGCTACGGTCAAAATTCATATAAGTGCAAAACATTGGTTATCCTCAAAATTCATCTAATTGCTCATGCAACCATTACAGATGTGCATCCCAAATGGTCTGCAGCAGCTTTTCTTACTTTCTGTTTGAGCGCTGGTGTTTTTTTTTTTGCACGGGCTGTGAGGAGTGAGTGTTTTGGACTCTGGGACGAGAGTTGCTAAGTTTGCTTTAAGCGAATACTTAAATTGGATAGGGAGGAGTTTTCTGTTGGTACTGAGTCACTTGTGCACTTTCTGGGTCTTAATACTTGTGGGTGGTGTTGATAACGTAATGGGAGAATCCTGTGGCCCGACAAAGGGACAGGTAGTGAGATGACTGTGCCTACCTCTAGGCCATTTTGTAAGGTAGAGTAATGGGCGTGTTCCTTGCTGTGGAAATGGTCTTTGTTGGGGTTCCATGTGATAATGTCCCTGGGAAATAGTCGCCTGGTAGGTGACTTTTTCCCCTGCTTCCCTATAGACCTTCCCCCACATTTTCTAGGACGGTTAACGCTTTCGATTCAAACTCTAGTCCTAGAATATTTGGGGAAAGTGCTTGATTTTCATGGGTGTACAAATTTGGGGGAAATGTCACCCCTGGCTACCTTTTCCCAGTTGACTTTATCACTGGATATGGAACTCTGTTGATAAGTAAGTATAATAGGAGAGAGTTATGTTCCAAGGCCGGAAATATCAGTTGTGATTAAAGTACAGGTGTGGACTGAAACCTCTACTTGGATGCTGATCAGTTTGCAGCTGGTAGTGGACATTTGTAAAGGTGGGGGGGTGTAGTTTTTTCCTGCGGATGATGACTATCCCCCTCCCTTTATCAATGGTTCTGTCAGTGTGGCAGAGAGTGTAGTTATGCAGTGTGTTGTCCTATTTGAGGATGGAGGAGTCTGTGTATAACGTTTCTGTGGTGAGAAGCATGTCCAGTTCTCTGTCAAAGATGAAGTGGATTTTGTGTGCATGTTTAATGACAGAAGAGCAATGCATGGGCAGAATTGTTCCCTTTGTGTTTGTGGCTAGAGTGTTGTGCGCTCTGTGAATGGATGAGGGCCTGGTGGAGTCAACAGGACCCCTTCTACAGCGATCCCTATTGGTGAGGATCGCAGGGCTACTCCTGATATTGGGGAGGCTTGTCTTGTGGATGCTGGGGAGGGCTTGCTGCATAGTGGAGTGCTGAAGACTTTGTGGACTTTTATCTAGTGGAAGGAAAAGCTCTGAGCCTGCGCCTACCCAGGGCTGAACAGGGTTTGCCGAGGAGGTTGCATTTGTCATCATCTGCTCTTTGCTGGAAGACACCTGAGCCGGGATGCTATGGGTTCCCAGTCGAGCGTGGCAGATTTTTAGGTTTCGGGAACTTCCAGGAACCAATTGGCACTTCCACATCCTTCCTACATGTTCAGCTCTCCTGGAACCAGCCACCCGGCCTTGCCAGCATTTAGTTAATGCACTATGATCAATTGTTTCAGTCTCTGTTCCCATTGGATGCACTGTTCATAGTGTGGCATTTTAAAATCTCATTTGCAGCCAAGTCAACAATTCACTGTTTTGTGGAATTTAGTACTTTGAGACGGGTCTTGATTCATAAATTCAGTTCAATTGTCCCTGTTAGTGATCGGAGCTATGCCAAAGGTTACAATTCATTCAAAACCTTCCAGGCATCACTCCTTTTGTTTTCCTGTTCATAGTCTGGCGCTGTCATTTGAAGCTGATGAGCATGTTTATGTTCCTGTCTTAGGTGCAGAAGTTCCAGAAGAGCCCTACACGTGAAGAGAACCTGCGTTACTTCTGAGATTAACTCTTTAAGCTTTCAGGTATGTTACATCCATTCCTTGAACACATACAGGATGTCCAAATGTTTTACTTGTGTTTCATATAGCACACAACTGCTGTTTTCTTGGACCCTTGGTATTTTGGGAAACTACAAGAAATGGTTCGCATTTGATTTGTAGGAGTGGAAGAAACAGTGCAAGATTGTTATTTTGTTATTTAATCAGATGTTTAAAGGCCGAGAACAAAAGACCGACTTTGCAGAAAATAGGCCATGAAGGCCGCCTCTGCAAGGTCTGTCTTTTCCTCCTGGCCCTTTTAGGGGTGGGTCCTGTGAGGCACACATGGTATCACAAGTAAGGACATAGACACAAAGGTACAAGTTTCAACACCTTTATTAAGTTTGAGTGGGGTTAGAGACTATTAACTGGCCCTAATTCTATAATGGGAGTAGTCTTTACCGTCAAAGTGAAACAAATAGTCGAAGTCAGTCAAACAAAGGAAAAAGTCTGTGTCAGAAACCTATACTTTCCCTCACATTTCACAATAACTAAGCGTGGGGAAAATGTATAAACACAGTGTATTAAAAGAATGCCAGAATGGCAATGAAAGTGTCTCACCACTCCCTTCCCCAAGTTCAGTTCATTGGGGTTCTTACAAAGTTCCTTCAATGTGGGTAGCTTGCACAGTTCAAAGATTTCCCATAAATCTGTTAGGCCTCCCAGTGTCAGTTCAATATGCATCACAGTTCTCTTCAATGGATTCTTTCGGGCTTCCTTCACCCAGTTTCACAATTGTCAAACCAACAGATATTCACAAAGTTCAGTCTTGGTTACTTTCACAGGCTGCCCTTGCCTGTCTTCAAACACTTAAACATGGCTGAAAGACTTTCCAGTTTAACAACTCTGCTTCACAGAGCTCGGGGAGAACTCCCTTCCCCAAACCTTTGTACTTCTTTCACAATGCTCACCTGTCAGAGACCTTTGCAACCGCATAATATTATCACCCCCATGCGTGAGCACTCCGACAGCAGGGTTCCTATTATTATCGCCTTGCGAGAGACTTTCACAACCGCACAGTATTCTCACCCCTATGCGTGACCACTCTGACAACAGTTTCATGTGTTAATATCCCCGCAAAAATATCGCCATACAAGAATGGCGCCATATTTTTGCAGCGATATTAACCCATTAAAACTGTGGCGGACACACCCGCAACCCCATATTATTTTAAAGGGAGCGAGGGACACCCCTGCTCCCATTTACCCCAAAAATGATTCCCGCTAATAATATCGCCTATGGCCGTTCCCGACGGCCATATATATGGCAATGATATTGGTTGGGATAATATTACCTGATACCCTGTCAACAGGATTGGTTTCTTAATATCCGTACCTCTTGCACTTGGTTTTGCAGAACCGGCCCTCTGCCACTCTGGTTCTCCTTTCACTAAAGCATATATTTCAGTAGGACGGGCCCACTGCCACTCTGTTCCTCATTTCACATAAATATCCATTCACTTACAGGATCTCTGCACGCTCTTTCCCTCTTCCCCTTCCCTTCATTGGCTTTCAACACATTTTGCTTTCATTATTCACTGTTCTGTTATCTTTCAAGAAGTGTTTAACAAAGTGCTTTCTCACAAGGCACTGCTCTCTTACTTTGTTTCTCATCTGCTCCCTCAGCGGCTCACTTAAACATTCAAGCTTTCAGTTCAATGTCTTTATCCTTCAACGCGTAGCCTTGCATTTAACACAAGCTTTCCACAATCACGCGTATTGCAAACCGGGCTCTCCGTTCCTTTGAACTCAGCGGCTGTGATTGCTTTTTGCGGTCTATCTTCTGCTTTCAGCTCGTCGTGGTCAGGGTCTTGCCCACCTGCCTCTCGGACACTCCCGGGCGGCCTTGCGGCAGAAACTAGCAGTTTGCTGGTTCATGGAGGAAAGGGACTAGCCAGCCCCTCGGCTCCCTTCGTAGAACTCCCCTGGCTTCTTGGAGACACGGCTCCCTCGCCACGTTTTCCCCTGCCTCAACTCGCAGCATCTCAGCATCCCGTTCTCCGTGGCCTGTTTCTCGGCAGCTTTCTCTCAGTTGCTCCTCTTTCTTACTATCCAGCTTGCCTTCCTTCTTGGCCCCTGCCTCGCTCTGTTTCTTTCTGTGCCCCACCTTTTCTAGTTTGGAAACGGTCCATGAGTTTCATGTGTGTGTGTGATTGTGACTGAGTGCCTGCCCTTGCCTGGCCTTATTAGTGGGACAAGGCCAGTACATGTTGCTAGTGGTAATCTTAGTCTCAGCCTTCTTCTTACTCGCCTCACTAGTTGGGCTGATTAGGAAAGGAGGGGCACTATGGGAGTTGTAGTATAACATAAAGGTAGAGGGAATATTAGGTATATAACTGTCAGTAAATGGGGGATACCATGTCTCACCTTCTGGTGTCTCCTCCACACTCCCTGAGGGCCCCCTACCCAGGTGATCCTCCCTTGATTGTCCACCCCCAGGGTCAGGATCCAATAGCGATGGCCGTTCCCTGGCAACCTGAATAAGTGATCCCCAGGGACTAAATTGTGAAACGCCTTCAGGTTTTTCAGTCTCCTTAATCCCCCACCCCCTTGCACAGCCCCCTTTGCTTACCTGCTGCTGGCTCAAGTTCTATTCCTTGGCTGTCTACAGGCCCTGTAGACAGAAGCTTGACATGCAGCATGTCCTGCTTCTGTACTCAACCTTTTGTGTGTGGAACTTCCGTCTTTGTGGCTTACAGACGCGAACAAAGACGGCGCCAGGGCCTTTCAACCTTTGTAGTTGTAATGGGCCTACAGCCTCAGAGTGGCAGTCTTAGCATACAGCAAATACTTCTTTGACTTAGTATATTAAATGTGTTCTTTGCAGCGCACTTTACAGGCATCCTTTCCCAGAGACATCCGGTGTCGTCCTTGCAATATCCAGCAGTTCTGTTCTTATCACCTCATTGCCAAAGAAAGTTTTTTTTTTTATAGCTTTTCATAAGTGGTCATTTCGTGTTTCAGCCCCAAATCCTCATCTTTTTTTATGGCCTTTCTTAATTTTGGAGTGCAAGGGCCAGTAAATCTGTCCCTTGAAAATGTGTGGCTACTCGCCCCCTCCCTCCATTGCAATGAAGTGGCAAGATCTGACTGAGGATATCATGATATTCTCTAATTAACCTCTCTTCACAAGCTAAAGGCTGCGTCACTGTAAAGGTGTACTTTTCGGCCAAAGACGGACCTCTATAAAAAAAGTGTTATCACACACTTGCAAGCATGACTTCGCAATGGGCTCTCTCCCTCCACAGAACCCCCTCATTTTCAGCAGGCACTGGTATTGATGCATGCAGATCTGAAGGCCCTAGACTCAGTGCGGTGGTAGGCAGAGGCGTAGAGAGGGTAAGGCCTGAGCAGGCAAGGCCACCCAAAATCTGTAAATGCCCACCCAGCAGAACTGTGTGGGAATTTACAAATGTTGATGTCACTGCATCGGACCCAACTACCTTCGCCTCAGGCCCCACTTGTAAGACAAATCCTGGTTACGCCTCTGTGGGTTGGCTGATGTCGCCTACAGTGTGTGGCTAGTCCATGTGTATACATAGGATAATAGAATGGCGAGCGGGTTACTGCAAAGAATGTAAAGAAAATAATCTGAAACCCTGAATTCAAACTGGAAATCTAATTTCGAGGGAGCAGTTTTCCTCCATTTTTAGTTGGTTTTGATTATGGAAGACATCAACGAGTGTTCTTTTTCCTTCCATGTGCATTTTTTGGTATGCAGAGAGCAGAACATGCATCGGAAGTGTACACTGGGTCTGTTTTTTTTGTTGGTGTTTACTAAGAGCCCCGATGTGTAGCAGCTGAAAGCATGCAAGGTTCCTTAGCAACAGGCCTCACGAGCCGTGAGGCGAGATGTGGCCGCCCTTTGTTTCCCTAGTGCTGGTTTGTAACGGCGCGCAATTGTTCATCGAAAAAGAAAAAAAAGAGCGATGCCCTGCCAAGAAGAGGGGGTAGGGGGTGAGACTGTGGGGGACTGAAGAGCTGACACACGGAAAGCGCGAATGGCCCGGTAAATGGGCAGCGGTTGTTCGCGTGTCATGTGCTTCTGGTCAATTTGTATCTTTATTGGGATTGTCAGACATCCAGAGGCGTAGCCAGGATTGTCTAGCAAATGGGGCCTGAAGCTAATGTAGTTGGGCCCACTGCATTGACAAAAATATCTGTAAATGCCCACACAGCGTTGCTGAGTGGGCATTTACAGATTTTGGGTGGGCCTTGCCCTACACTGCCTACGCCTCTGCAGACATCCTATCTCATTTTGCAATAAACCGCAGTTGATCAGTTTGTTTGTAATATCCATGCCACGTGCCTTAATCTTAATGGTCATTTTTCCAAGTTGGGCGTCTGGGTGATGATTGGCAGCCATGGGATGAGGGGGCCAGGTTGTGTGGCCGTACTGCAGAATATACCTACCGGGCTTGCAGAGTTGTTAACCTCATCCGCCGTCCTCTCCAAGAGCCAATATAAAGTAATGCAGGGCTGGGAATAGAGGAGCTGGGCCGCCGAGTTTCTGAGCCTGGGGTTCCCCTATGATATGATATGGCATTTATAACGCGCCTATACCCAAGTGTCTCCAGGCGCGACGCGGCAAGGGAGGGGAAAACATGAAGACAGAGAAACAATCCTACTAGGCCAGGAGTCATTCAGATTGCGCAAGTGCAGGGGAAGGGGGAAGGGGAGAAGTGGCGGAGTGAGGCGTGTCTCTAAATGGCCGAGTTCTCGATTATTTACTTCGCTTAAATGAAAGGCAGCTGCCATGGCCGCCGCCCCACCCAATCACTGGGCGCGCGTGTTAACCTTGCGGGAGTTAGGTCAGTACTATGGTAAACGCTCTTCCACTGTGACCAGTTCCGCAACGAAAGCTACATTTTCGGGGAGGGGCGTGAGGGAGGGGTAACCCTTCAAAGAGAGTTAACTTCAGAGACGGTGGGGGCATGACAAACGTATGCTGCTAAACCTCCTGACTTCTGCTATTTTTATTGTGTCAACTGGTATATGATCGTAAGTGGGCCCCAGGCCTCGCCACCCTGCATGCCGTTATTCCATGGGGCATAAGCAGTGCTTATTGTAGTACTTTTTTTAAATGACCGAGCCCAAATATTTTCTTGCCAACCTCTGCCGCATCGGGAAGTCAACTCCCTGACCACTGTTGCCCCCACCCATGGCTGCTCTCACCAGAGTGTCAACATATTTGCAGTTGAAACTGCACCCCCCCGCTCATTGGGGTTGATGGCTGCACGTAATACGACCAACATATTTGTTTTGTTTTGAAAGAAGGCAAATGTTTAAGCGCCCCTGTAAACACATAATCACCATTAACATTGTACTCTGTTCTATGGTGGTAACTGGAACTTGATCAGGTACCCACAGAAAATAGAGCAAACAAGCATGCTTTACTCCTGTGGTAAATTCAGAGGTGACCTGCAAGAAGAATCATTATTGAATGGATGACTTGCCCTTTGAACGCGGCAGCAAGATCTTCTTGTATAGATGGGCCCTCAGGCCAGACACTCCTCCTAGGCAGCGACCTTTTCCCTGGCATTGCCATGTTGGTGTTGCTGGCTGTCCTGAAGCCACCCTGCTGTGGCACTGCTGCCGATTACTGCAGTAGCAGAGCTTTACCAATGGCATGCGGCTGACTGTAGCAATATGTCAAGCAATATATGATCAAGCAACGAAATCCGCCTGGAACTCAAACCATACCTTAAGAAAAAACTTGGAGGCACCTCCTTCTACCACTTAGCCGCAAAAACCTGGAACAACATCCCAAAAGAAATAAGAAACACTGAAGTTCACCTAAAATTCAGGAAATCACTAAAAACCTGGCTCTTCAACACTGCAGACTAAATCTGGAAACCATAACCAGAAAAAGGATGACTAAACCGGGAAGGACACGGACATCCCCGACCCGAGAGGGTAACTCCCACGGCACCTGGACGGGTGACACTGGATAGACTGGAACACAGGCGGCATGCACGGAAACGGAGTCAACTACCCCAGACAATCCCACCAACACTTTCGCCCGCCCCTTAGTTACCGCCAGGAACCCCAGTGATGTGGAATCCTCGAGATATTGGCAATCACCACATTACCTGAGTGGTTGACATTGGCAGGTGCACTGGCCACAGGAGTATGAAGGGAGGATAAGGGGAGCTATGAGAGCGCATGTTAGAGGTGGGGGCCAGAGGAGCAAGGAACCTTATATGCCAGTCGGACCCAGAACAGGACAGAACCGCATCAGGGGAGACAATGCAAGCCGAGCGCCTCAATTCAGCATAGAGACGCCAACTAACCAACCCTAACAATTTCCCTTTCTGCATACACCTCTCAAACTCCAAACCAAACGCAACCAAAACCTACAGCACAACAAACCGCACAAACTTCACTACATCGCAAAAACACTCAGTCTTTCACAACAGTACACAACGACTACTGGCTGCAAACACCCCAGGCCCAGCCAACGGACCCACAGGGCTGAGGCCGCCAACAGCACATCACTGCTCTCTTGCACTTGTCCTGCTTCCTCCTACTAACTCAACCTCCCCTCCTCTTTCAGAGCTGCCAGAGTGCCAGGGGACCACTCCGGTGGTGATAGTGCACGGTACAAATGTCCTTTAACATTAACATATGTGGGCATGGCCAGCACAAGCGCCCAGCATTGTCACCTTCCAACTCATGGCTGGAAATGGATACCTAGCAGTGCCACACCAGCGTGGTACATCGGGTTCATGAATTCCAATGCCCAGGATGCTGAGGCACGTGGCTAGTGCACATTCAGAGTGCATTACTTATGTGACTGCTACTGACTGGCAGATAAAATTAATAAAGTTGTGAAAAAGCTACATTATTAAACTCGGACAGAGACAATAAGTGCCGGTGCTCAGAAACACCCCCACAAGTTCCGCACAGTGTGTTGGGATACGTGTTGTCTCTGCAGTTTGGCCTTCACAAGCATTGTTTTTCCAATGGGTGCTTGCACTCCTTTTACCAGTACAGTCTCCTGGCCTTGTGGGGATACCAAACTAGGAGCTTACTAGAAATGTCAAATTTACTTGAGTACCAACTTTGGATGGGATGATTAATGTATGTAAATATGTTCTACATACAGCATTTGGGCGTAAGCCCTATATAAATAAATCATTATTTGTAATGTGTAAATCGGGGTGTATTCTGCACAAATTTAGGCAATTTGTCCCTTCCCCCAAGGGGGAGCCATCCCATTTGAAGGTAGGAAGATTAGCCCACTAAGCAAGACCCTTCCTGGGGGTCAGGGAAAGCGGGGCCCCAGGGGGAGAGAGACTCATTCATTTAAGTTACTACCTCCAAAGAACTGCCCTTTGATGTACACAAGCATGAATATATAGACAAAGAATTGTGAATGGAAGGGAGGATTTGCCAGCATTAGGTCTGGCATGTATACATATGTTCATGAATATTCCCTGTCGTCAGGCTGGGAATCCTTGGTAAAAGAAAAACAGTTTCACTTTCACTTTAAAACTGTATTTCTCCTTAAACTCATCACCGTCCTCTGTTTCATACTGCCCCCATCCAATGACAGCACTCTCCCTAAGCCCCACCTCTGGCAGCCATCTTCAGATTGTTACCGCACGCTTCAGTGTTGGGAGTCCTCGAGTTTGCTCTTCGTTAGTACGTTTTTCCAGAATATTTTGTGAGAAAGTTAAATCTAGGGTCTATGAGCCCTCAAGCTCTTTTCCTCATCACCCGGCAACAGGGATCCGTTGTCAGTGAAGTTTCGCGCCCCTGAAGGGCGAGGATTTGTCAAAGTTTCCTGAAGGGCACCTTGGGCCTACTTGGTGCCATCCGACCATGTCAGAGGAAAGAAGCCTCTTCAGGCCCTGCACCAAATGCGGGCTACGGAATGTCTTTGTGGAATACAAACATCTGCAGTGTCTTTACTTCCTGCACCCGAACCACATGGAGGTGGAGTGCGAGATATGACCGGGCTTCTTGAAGAAGATGAAAGACAGGCAGAGCAGGCTGGCAGCATGACACAATTCTAACAAGGCCCCGGCCCCAAGCAGGGCCATTCCGAATAGTGCTTTTCTAAGTCCTTTTACGATCTCCCCACTGTGCGGGTCCAAGATGAGGCCAAGAGCCGCAAGTCAAGAGTCCACCCGGTTCATCGCTGATGCGGGTCCCAGTTTGGATATGCCACGATCACCATAACAGTCTGCCTCCGTGGCCAGCTGGCAATCAAAGAGGAAGTCCTCCACCAAGTTGCGGGAGAAGTCAGACAGGCCTAGGCTGGAGGAGGAGAAGAAGGCAGCACATCCAAATCAGGCTCATCCAAAGTCCTCGTCAGCCACTTCGTCAACTACTGTGACAACCACTGCAGCGGTGGGAGCCGTTCCTACTAGGGTGGCTCCTGCAGCACAGAGGGTGGCCCTGCCCCCACAGTGGGACACGACTGCCGAGGCCTCAGTGAAGGCTGCAGGTACCACTGGATGGATAGACACTGGTCCAGGTCCCAGTTCAAGGTGGAAAAAGGGTAGGAGTGAGGAGGCCGTGAAACAGCCCTGCAAGGTTGACTTTCAACCCATGGATATTTCATCCACAGACAACGAAGACCAAGAGTCATTCATGCGGCCCACAAGGACGACATGGACGGTGGCGTAGAGCCTATCGCTCAGTCGCTCCATCCTGAGCCAAGGGACATTTCCATGGACATTCTCTCGAATCTCCACACCCTAGTGACAGAGATTCAACAGAGGTTGCTAGCGGCACCTGTGGCACCGCAGGCTCCTGATCAGCTTCCACGTAAAAAGAGAAAGCGTCACCCGACGCCTCTGCATCAGCCTCTGCCACCACGTCGGAACCAGACTCCTCCAGCGGACCTGGATACGGCCTCTGGTACCGAGATGGCCACAGGAACCGACGAGGATGAGGACTTTGGCTCGGTGGAAGATTAATTGCCACATTTGGATGCTCCTCATAGAGTTTCTCCAGCGGATGAGGTGGGGATAGTTCTCCAGGGCCTCCGAGCTGTTCCAGCTGGTGCCAGAAGAAACAAACGAGGATTTCTTGTATCAGCAACGAGAATCCAAGAGGAAGACTATCATGGTGGTACCCTTAATGGACTACATTTGGGAGGAGGCCCTGGCCCTCGTGAAGAACCCATGCACGGCTCCAGCCAAGTGAGACAGGTTGGAGAAGTACAGTGTGACGGAGACAGCGCCCAATTGCCCGAGGTCTCAACCGTCACCGGATTCGGTAGTGTCGGCTGCTGCAAGGAAACGTTTGTCTAACCCAGCCTTACCGTCCTCAGTCCTCCCGGACAGCTATGGGAACAGGAGGGATGCCATGGGGAACAAGGTCATTTACACAGCGGCATCCACAATCAAGGCGGCCAACGCCCTGGCTATCTTGGCCTGGTACGACAGGCAGCTGTGGTACAAGCTGGGCCCAATCCTGGAGTTCCTCCCCAATGACAAGAAAATGGAAGCTCTCATCCGCTTTCAGGAAGGGGAAGTGGTGTCGGACCATGCCATCTCGGTGGCAGTGGGCATCGCCGATACGGGTTTCCGGCAGATGGGGAACAGAGTCTGCCTACGTTGGCAGGGATGGGTGAAGGCCACTAACTTTCATCAGGACTTTCTTTTGAAGGTGCTGGACATGCCTTTCGACAGTGAGAATCTGTTTACGAAGGTGATTGACGAGTCCCTCCAAGCCATAAAAACATATTCAGAGTTGGCATGTTCCCTGGGCACCCTTCAGCAGCATCGTTCATCTTCTTTTCGCTCCTTCAGGGGAAAGTCGAGCAGATTGTTAAAAATGTTCTCCACATCTTACAGGCAACCTCTCCAATCCTCCATGCAGGAGGCTTACAGGCGCTGCTCCCAGGCCTACGGTAGCAGAGGCTAGCGTCGCTGTCACCGGCACCCAAGCAGGCCTGAACCGCCCAATACGTCGGGCCCCCACCCTTGCACCCAAGTGGGAGGCCGGCTGACGAGGTTCATCAGCAAGTGGAAGAAGATCACCACCGACAGATGGGGGCTGGACACTCTCGCCCAGAAGCACACCTTGGAGTTCCAACGCAGGTGCCCTCGAATTCCAGCTGTTCCCCGACAGTACATTTCTCAATTCCTGGTGGAAGTGTGAACAATGTTACAGAAGGGGGCGATCAAGCTCGTTCCCCACCGGCTCTGGGGCTCCAGAGTCTATTCCAGATACTTTCTGGTAAAAAAAGAACAGCAGGGGGGGTGGAGACCCATCTTGGACCCACGCCGCCTGAACAGGTACCCAAGGTCCCAAAAATTCAGGATGGTCATGTTGCAGTACGTGCTTGGACACTGGAAGAAGGGGATTTCTTGACGTTGTAGGACCTGTAGGACGCTTACTCCCATGTCCTCATTCACAAGAAACATCGATAGTTACTATGGTTCGTGGTGCAAGGCCCGCACTACCAGTTAAAGGCCCTGCCATTTGGCTTGAAATCAGCCCCAGGGTGTTTACAAAATGCCTGGCCCCAGTGGCGGCCCATCTGTGTGTGCAGGGCATACACGTATACCCATACCTGGACGATTGGCTGATATGCACCTGCTCTCTGG